>NC_090437.1:813478190-813784933 GCF_031143425.1 Pleurodeles waltl | reverse complement strand
AACAACAGGAAAAAGATAAGGTGGAAAGGCACAAACAAGCAAGTTCTTTAGAAAACAGCAGACAACGATAGCTCAATGGGAATGGGAACAAGGGACCAAACTATTGCAAAGTATTGGAGTCACATACAAATGTGATACATTTATCTGACTTGATTTAACAAAATCACGATGCTGTCTTTACTCCGATCGTTTTGTCCTTCCTCCAACTTTAAACAGCGAGCCATATTACTTTCTTTTAATTCACAAGTGAAATGAAATTAAAGAAATGGTATGAACAAAAGAAACCACTCACTGTGAAAGATGATGATTTATGACATCCAGCTTCAATTTTTAATATTGGGGATGTGGAATTATTACATACATTATGTGAACTGGATGGGTGTTACACCTAATGAGGATCCCTTTCTTAAGCTTAAGAGGATGGATAATACTATTGACTTAAGTTGTCCTAGTGAGTTTATACCAAAATCAGACTTCCTGCAAACTAGGCCCAATGATGCAGTTGATATAGTTGAAAAATGTGTAATGAATGATCTGAAAAAATTGAGACATGTTAAGGTGTGTGTTTTTTATTGTTCCATGAACACAAACACCAGAAAAGTGTTTGAGAGCTGCAAAATAATAAAGAAATTGTCAATATAAAATCAGATAAAGGGGGAAACAGAGCAATTCTAACTAGAGATAATTATCTAGCAGGGGTACTATTTGAATAATATTTTTTTTCATATTTGACAGAAAATATGTTTGACAAGCCCAGGGCACTTTGATGGGGACCTGTTTCACCACCAGCAATGTATATCTTTATATGGGCTGGTGAAAGAAATGGGTCACCAGTAACATCTATCTATACGATTAACATGTAGTGCTCTCGGAGCATTAAAGTGGTGACATCTTTGTTATCTGTAAGGGGTCTGAGCAACTTGCTATGGATTTTGCGGATGCAGTAAATAGCAATGAAATTAGTAGAATTTTTGGATCTTTAAATTGAGGCTTGCAATGAAAGATTGGAAACTAGGTTGCTCCACAAGGAAAGTGCTGGTAACATCCTGTTACATTCATTAAGTAACCATCCAAAAAAACTGGTCCATAGTATCCTCTATGGTGAATTACTTAGGGCTAAGTGTAATTGTGGAACTGATGAGGTACTTCACAATGAAAAAACTATAATGCTTGACAGATTTCAAGAGAGAGGGCATAATCCAAAAGTACTAGCAAAAGCTGTTCAAAAAGTAAATAAAGTCAAAAAGGGTGGTCTATTATTGAGAGTGTTAGAAATGGGGTCTCTGGTTGGCAGTCAGTTTGCACTCTGTCGAAGCAAGGACACACATTCTAGTCAGGGTAATGGAGAAACACACTTAGATAACCCCTGATTATCCCCTTGGTAGCTTGGCACAAGCAGTTAGGCTTATATCAAAGGCAATGTGTAAAGTATTGATACCAACACATACAGTAATACAGTGAAACACTGCAAAATGCACACCGCACAGGTTTAGAAAAATAGTAAATACGTATCTAAGCAAAACAAGATGAAAACTAAAAAAATCAAACATAAACAAGCAAACATGAATTTTGCAAGATTAAACATAAAAATGGCACCTAGAAGCACAAAGGCTTTGATTTGATGTTATTACGGTGTGCTGACTGAGTCATTTCCCACAATGGGGCACCACTGGTGCCAGTTCCGGAGTTGTGCAGACCCCCAGGTACAGTACCTTGTGAAATTGTGTAAACAAGCCAGTGCAAGGAGTAAGAGATCAAGGTGTCGCTAGAACCGGGGGGTGTCGGTTCTGGTGCTGCAAAGTGAAAGAGCGGAGGTGTTGATGGGAAACGTTGGGTCATTGCTGCGGAACTGTGGAGGTGAAGCGGCGGTGGTGTGAGGTGCTGGATCCGTGCACTTCCGGCAGGGTCGATATCTGACTGTCATGACGTGGTGCAGTGACTTCCACGGGGTCGTGGACTTCAGCAAGGCAGCAGCAGCGTCTGGCCTGCGAGGACCATGGCTTCAGTTGCAGGTTGACTCATGGGATCCAGCAGCAGCGTCAGTCCGGAGTCGTCCAAAATCGGCTTCCTTGATTCTTCTTGGTTTTTCACCCTCAGTCAGAGAAACTGCCAATATCCAGATGTTAAATCAAACGTGCTGAGATATTTGGCAGCCCCTAACCGATCAATGAGCTCATCAGATCCTGGGAAGGGGTGCTCTTCAGTCTTAGTGACCCCAGTAATCCACACAGAACCTGAGTTCTGGAGTGTCACTAGGTGCAGCAGCTTTTGGGACCAAGACCACAGGACTGGCCCAAGGGCTACTGGAGAACTTAATGACCTCAAGAGCTAACATTCTGGATACCTCATCCTTAATGTTGGCCCTAACCTTTTCAGTCACCCTGTAAACTTTATGATTCACAGGTTGAATGTTACCAGTGTTCACATCATGTGTACATAAATGAGTGACCCCTGGGTCAAGGAAAACAATGAGGCAAACTGTCCCAACACCTGGTGACAGTCTCTCGGTTGCTCTGGGGTCAGTGAGGGGGAGAGGTTCACACCGTCCACAGACCCATCTTTCTCCTCAGCAGACAGGAGGTCAGGAAGAGGCTCACTCTCGTCCTCCACCCCATCATTTGTTGCTAGGCGCATTGTCACTTCTGTCCTTTCAAAGTGAGGCTTGAGGTGGTTCATATCTAGGACCCTCAAATGGTTCCTAGGAGTCTGCAAGTTCACCAGATAGGTGACATCACTCTTGTGCTCCAGCACCCCAAAGGCCCAGTCCACTTGTCATGGAGAGCACACGGCTCCACTGGTGCCGTCACCAACACTTTGGGGGTCATTACAACCCTGGCGGTCCAAGACCGCCCGGGCTGTTATGACGGAAGCACCGCCAACAGGCTAGCAGCACTTCCCAGGGGATTACGAGTCCCCCTACCACCAGCCTCAAACCGCCAGGAAAAGGCTGGCAGTAAGGGGAGTTGCAGGGCCCCTGGGGGCCCCTGCACTGCCCATTCCACTGGCATGGGCAGTGCAGGGGCCCCCTGACAGGGCCTGTGCAGCTTTTCACTGTCTGCTATGCAGACAGTGAAAATTGCGATGGGTGCAACTGCACCCGTCGCACGGCCGCAACACCGCCGGCTCCATTTGGAGCAGGCTCCTGTGTTGCGGCCGAGGTTACTAAACTAGGTTTCTGCCCGCCGGCCCAGCGGGGATCTCCAAATGGCCGAGGCGGGGGTGCGGCTGCATTGGCGGCCGCCCGGCGGTCCGATCTTGGCAGGCAGCTTCAGCCGCCCGCCAAGGTCGTAATGAGGGCCTTTGTGTCCAGGATGAAACTCAACCAGAGTGCCATTCTGGTCATACCAGTGTTTCATGTCTTCCTGGCTTGCTTCGACGTTTTCCTGAGCGAGCTTCCTGAAGTGGACTGTCTGGTTCCTAAAAGCCAACATGCAACTGAATACATCATGGGGGAGCTTACTGGAGGCTTTCTCCAAGCCTTCCCTAACCAGACTCAAAGGTCCCCTGACAGGGTGGCCATACAACAACTCAAAAGGGCTAAATCCAAGACCATTTTGTGGCACCTCCCTGTAGGTGAACAGATGGCATGGCAAGAGGACTTCCCATGTATGCCTCAAGGGTTCTGACACACCCATTATCATGTCCTTCAAGGTGCGGTTGAATCTCTTAACCAGACCGTTTTCTTGGGTGTGGTTACCCTACACTCCTTCCAATATGAATATATGAAGTTGATACCCCTATCAAGTATCACCTCCTTTGGGAACCCCATTTGAGTAAAAAAAAAACATTAATGCATGTCTCACCAAAGAGGCAGTGATGGATATTAAAGGAATGGCTTCTGGATACTTGGTGGCATGGTCCGCCAAGACAAGGATACACCTATTGCCCATGGCTGTCTTGGGATCCAGAGGTCCCACAATGTCAATACCAACCCATTCAAAGGAGGTGCTGACTACAGGAAAAGGTTGGAGGGGTTCCTTACAATTCCCCCCACTCTTGCCACTTGCCTGACAAGTTTGGCAAGACCTACAGTGTGCATCTGAGTGCCTGCACATCTGGGGTCAGTAAAAGTGGTTGCCAAGCCTCCCAAAGATTGTGTCCTACCACAAATGTCTATCTAAAGGCACATCATGAGCCCATCCCAGCAGGAAGGCTCTGAAGCACTCGGGTACTACCAGCACATGGGCTGCCCCGGGCTCAGAAACCTTAGGCTTGTTAGGCCATTATCCCAATAAATCAGATGTGAACCAGACTCCTTGCCAGATGCCGGATCTGCAGCCTGCTGCTGCAAACCCTCCAGAGTAGGGCAGGTTTGTGCCTCACAGAATGCTTCCCTGGTGGGTCCCCCTTCCTGCTGCCACTGAGTCATCTCAGAGACATCTCCCAATTCAGCCACCTGTTGTCCTGTAGGTTCCAGGGCACCCCCATACATTCAGCCTCCTCTCAGACAGTGGGAACTTCCAGGGCAGAATTCCTTCTCCTCTTGAAATTCCCCCTTAAGGGAGAACATGGTCCAGCTACTCTTACAGGCTCCAGGGCCTCCTGATCACCCTGACAGGCTGCCATTGACTGGGTAAACACACACACCCACCCAGGCAGACTCAACATCTCCAAGTGAGACCTGTGTTCGACCTCCTTCAAAGGGGAATCCTCCAGGTCATTGCCAAGCAGACAATCTATAGGCATAGTTGGACTCACAACTACCAGAGACCCTCCCATTTAAAGGCAACCTGCTCCACTGTGCACAGGTGCTCAGAGTTCTCTACCGCAACTACTTGGTGAAGTGCATGGGGAAGTACCTGCTCCTCAGACACCAGGTGACTTCTCATAGTAGTCACACTGGTTCCTTTGTCTCTCAGAGCATCCACCCTTTGTCCATTGATGGTCACCCACTGCCTGTACTTTGTAATATTCTCAGGCACAAGTGTCCTCTGGACCATTTCACTGTCCCCTAGTAAGACAAGGGTCATCTCTGCTGGCTCACACTTACCTAGAACCAACTCCTCCCCAAGAGCTACACTGGCCAAACCCTGTGGCTGAGCACCAGTTGGGGCCTGTCACATACAAAGCACTTGCAAGAACCCCTCTCTGCAGGTTCCTCTGGAGAGACCCATGGTTTCTTCTGAAATGGGGGCTGGGAATCCTTACCCTGGGAACTATGTTGGGGCCCTTTAGAGAACTCCCCCATTTACCCTTATCCCTCCACTTCTTCTGTTGGGGACCCTGCCCACCCTTAGCATGGTCTCCCCCATACCCTTCTGGACCCTGGTGCTCTCCCACCAGTCTGCTTCCTATGCAAGCTTTCTGGGGTCAGTCAGCTTTCTGTCAATTAGGTACTGGTGCAGCTCTGGAAAACAAAGACTGTACAAGTGCTCCCAAGTAATTACGTTGTAAAGCCCCTCATAAGTTGTTACCTTACTGCCCTTCATCTGATCTTTAGGAATGTGTACCCTCTTCTCAGGCTGCACTGAGGTACTGCGGCCACTATATCTGCTAGGCTGGATCAGAGGAGCTCCTCTGATCCAAGTGGGGAACAGATGGAGGGCCTCACCAGACTCCCGTGGTGGCCCCCAAGACACAAGGGAAGACTATGCAAGGTAGGGAGCCTCCAGCGAGGCTTCCACCCCACCTGTCTCCTGCGAAAGCAATTTGGGGCTCCGTTGGGGAAGTGGGGGGAGCCTCCAATGAGGCTTCCTTTCACCTGCCAATGTGCAACAGTAGAGGGAGCTCCGGCGGGGCAGGGGAGCCTTGGATGAGGCTTCCTTCACCCCGCCTGGTTAATAAATGCAGGCTGTAGCCCGCCCGGGCAATAGAAGACAGCAGGCACCAGAGCAGGTGCCTGCTCGTGCCCCAGGGGAGCTCCTCAGAGTGTGCTTTGCCCTGGGGGCACGGGAGGAGCGTGCTTGGTCCTTCCTTCACTCAGTTGGTGCCCCAGAGGTCCTATGGGCAGCGTGTCTTCAGCGTGTTTTGAAAATCAAGGATGCCCTATTTGCGGCAGTGATTTTCTGCATCAGAAAAGCACTTTCAAGCACAGGGAGTGCAATTAGAAGCGCCCGGGTTGCAGCAGAGATCTTTTGTCACAACAACGCGCTCCTCAAAGCATGCAATGTCCCCCACAAGTGCGTTCAATGTGCTTTATGATAAAATGAAGCTGTCCCCGTGCTTTGGATAGTTGCAGGGGTCAGTGGGCACAGCACCCTGCCCGTGGAGACAGAAAAGGGGGAAGCACAGGGCTACAAGGCCCAAACAACAGGCCAGCACAAGGGATGCAGATAGTGGCAGATCCTCCTAGTAACCTAACAGGTCACAGGTCAGCACAGCAAAAGAAGTCCAAGGTGGGTCCTGGTGAGTCCATTCAGCAGCGTTCTGTGTCCAGTTCCAAAAGTGTCTCTGGTGTTCCAAGAATGTCTAAATTGTGGGGGAAAAAATACCCTGTACTTAATCTCAGTTTTACAGTATGTTCACAAAGAGAGGTGAGAGGAGGTTCCAACCATTTACAGCTGGTTCTGGGAGTGCCCCCTCTCTCCTCCAGCACAGGCTCCAAACATCAGTTAGGGGTAAACAACCCTTTTGTGTTAGGCCAGGGCACAGCCTTTACAAATTCAGGAGTGCCCCACCTCTCCCTTCTCTCAGCCCAGGAAAACTATTCAAAATGTAGATGCCCTTCTGTGACACCTTCACCCTCCCTGTGTGCTGGCTGTTTGAAACGTTTGCACAAAGCCCAACTGTCACTCTGCCCAGACGTGAATTGAAGTCAGGCTGAAAAACACCAGAGTCATACGCACAGGGAAATGCTCACTTTCCAGAAGTGGCATTTCTGTAATAGTAATAAAAAATCCACTTGCACCAGTAAGCAGCATTTCTCACTACCATTGCAACCATACCAAACATGCCTAAGCTACCCCTCATAAATCAGACAATACCCCTAGACATAAGGCAGGGCATTTCCAATGCAATCCTATGAGAAAGCAGCACTCACAGAAGTGAGAAACCAAATAGGCTGTTTGTCACTACCAGGACAGGCCACACAACCAGGCACATGTCCTGCCTTCCACATACATAGCACCCAGCCCACAGGGCTAGCTAGGGCCTACCTTAGGGGTGATTACATGTAGTAAAAGGGGAGTTCTGGGACTGGCAAGTAAATTTAGATGCCAGGTCCCTGTGGCAGAAAACTGTGCATGCAGGCCCTGCACTAGCAGGCTTGAGACAGGTTTTAAAGGCTTCTTCAGAGGGTGGCGCAAGCAGCGCTGCAGGTCCATTAGTAGCTTTTAATTTGTGGGTGCTGGTGTACTCTTGGGGCATTTGGGGTCCCCCCTCACATATCCCACCTGGTCACATGCATAACACTTACATGGGGGGTCCCCCTGCCACTGGCTTCCCTTTGGAGAACCATGGCTTCTCCCCACTGGGGGGTTGGGAATCTTTACCCTGGGAATCAGTTTGGGGCCCTTTCGAGAACTCCCCCTGTTTACCCTTACCCCCTTTCTTCTGAGAGGAACCCTGCCCACCCTTGGCGTGGTCTCCCCCAAACCTCTTTTTGACCCTGGTGCTCTCCTAGCGGTCCACTTCCTGTGCAAGCTTCCTGGGATCGGTCAGCTTGCTCTCAATCTGGTGCTGGGGCAGCTCTAGAAAACATAAACTGTAACAGTGCTCCCAAGCAATCAGATTGTAAAGCCCTTCATATGTAGTTACCTTACTGCCCTTCACCCAACCATCCAGTGACCTGCAATAAGAATCAACACATTGTAACCATGTTTGGGATTCCTTCTTCGTCTAGGACCTAAACTTATTCTTATACTGCTCAGGGATGAGACCATATCTTGTGAGTAGGGCATCCTTCATGATAGTGTAGGTTCGATTCTGAGCATCCCTAAGGCTGTCAGTGTATCCCTCCCATCTACCTCAAAGTGCTTCCACAGACCCGTCCCCCCCGATGAGCGTCAGGGACCAGACTCATGTGGAGAGCAGACACATACCCCTTCAACCACAAGTATATGTCATCCTCCCTTTTGTAATACTTCACTAAGGCCCTCATTACAACCCTGGGAGTAAATCCCGCTTACCGCTGTGCTGACGGCCGTCAAGATACCGTGGCCACGGCAGAAATCCGCTACAGGTATTACGACACACATCTCTTAATCCGCCACAATACAGACACCCACACAAGTCTGCCACACCAAAGGTCAGTAATAATCTAGTGATAGCAAAACATACATTGTCTCACCAACAGGAATACGCCCACAGTATCACAACCCACAAATCAACGCAGTAATCCATTTGCGGTACACACCGCCACGCTCAAAATACACACACATTTATAAAACACAACCACATTGGACAATTCAAAATACACACACCTGATACACATACACACACCACACCCACACACTCACACCACTATAAAACACACACCCACAACACCTTATAATTACTTTTTTGAAAGAAGCAGAAAGAGAGAGAGAATAGCAAACACAACACCAGCATCCACAGGCACACAACACCATCACTCATACAACATTCACGCACCTCAAAGAACACCCAGGTTTTCTGAGGAGGAGCTCAGGGTCATGGTGGAGGAAATCATCTGGGTAGAGCCACAGCTATTCGGATAACAGGTGCAGCAGACATCCATTGCAAGGAAGATGGAACTAAGGGGGAGAACTGTCGACAGGGTCAACGCAGTGGGACAGCACCCAAGAACACAGGATGACATCAGGAAGAGGTGGAACGACTTACCGGGTAAGGTGCGTTCCATGGTATCCAGACACCAGGTAGCCGTACAGAGGACTGGCGGTGGACCCCAGCCTCCTCCCCCACAACTAACAACACGGGAGGAGCAAGTCTTGGTGATCATGCATCATGAGGGCCTTGCAGGAGTAGGAGGAGGACTGGACTCTGGTAAGGAAAATCTTTACTATTATATCCCCTCCACCCTACCTGCATGCCATCACAAACTCCTACCCCTACCCTCACACCCATCACCCCAACACGTCACAGATACCCCACTATCACTGCCCACACATCCCAAAACCAAGCCCTGCAAGTAACACCAATGCCTGGACACCCATTACAGACCTGTATGGACAACCATCACCAAAGCATGTCCAGTAGAGAGACTCACACAGGCCACAAAATCACCAATCACACAAGGGCCAAGGCAATAGTGCAAGCACAGGAGTAGAGGGAAACTCGCCCATTGCACAAGATGGCACATACAGATACAATATCTATGCATTTAGACCCCAACAGGACCCCTACCCAACGTCACTGGACCGGAGGTGCCAGACATATCCAGTCCCCCCACAGAAGAGGCCCACAGTGACGACAGCAGCTCTGCACTCCTGGATCAAGACGACCAGCCCGACCCATCAGGGACCTCTGGACAGTCGGTTCCCCTGCCACAGTCACAAACCACCACTGAACCTCCCCCTCAGGAAACACCACCACAGCACCCACCCAGTGGGCCCATGCCACTATCCCAAGGACACATCAATCAGCAGTGTGTCCACCACTACACAGACCCCAGGCAAACCCACTAACCCAAGACAATCAGGGACCTGGGGTCAGAGGCAGTGGGCACACGGTTCAGGGGACAGAGGCACAGAAAAACAGGGAATATGGGATGACTGCTGTGCGACCGGGGGAGGAAAGGCCAAGGGAACCCACTCTCCACGAGGCACTCTCCAGCATCATGGGAGCATGCCACCATTCCAAGAAGACCATGCGCACAGTACTGGCCAAGTTTCAGGAGACCCAGCGGCTGCAGGAAGAACAGTACCTGGGGATCAGGGAGGACTTGAAGTCCATTAACACCGCCCTGGTCACCATTGCAGGGGTGCTGGCAGACATGGCCAACACCATGAGGGAGACAGTGGCACACCAACGGGCCCCTGACACTAGGCTGAACGTCTGCCGCCGCTAGTGGACAGGAGGTCCCGCCACAGGACCAACAGGCCACCAGAACACCACCCCCTGCAGAAGGAGAAACACCCCGCAAATGGTCCCTGCCATCCTGGCACAAGACAGAGAACATTGCAAGACCCCGGCAGAAAATAAGACTGTCCTGATTGTCACCCTTCTATCCCACTATGTCACCCTGACCACCATGAACTGCCGTTACTCCACTTCCTATGCCCCCTTGGACAATGCACCTGTGATACAAAGAAACTGGACTCTTCCATGGACAGTCCTCCACCATCACCCCGGCCCATTGCACATCCCCCTCCAGTGAATAGCACTTAAATAAACACCCTTGAATCACAAAATGATCTGGAGTAAGTATGTACTTTTACAAGTGTGTTATTACAACCCCTCTGACAAATATCAATGTCAATGTTCATTTGCACATACCAATGTATGACAGTTGTTGGGCAGCAGTAAACATAGCAGAAGGCAGAATGTGGTACCCAGATCCGTGAAAAGGAAAGGCAAAGTGAACTGTCAGGGTCCATACACAGAGGTAAAAAGGCAGAATCATGCAATGTCCTACAGTAGTCTGATATGAGTGGGAGCAGTGCCAGTCTCTTAACTGTGTCTCAGTGGAAGTATTGCATGATGATGTTGTTTCGTTTGTCTATATCTTCCTCTTCTGCCTCCTCTTCTTCACTGTCCACAGGCTCCACAGCTGCCACAAGACCAACATCAGGCCCATCCTCCTGTAGAAAAGGCACCTGGCATTGCAAAGCCAGGTTGTGCAACATACAGCATTCCACGATGATCTGACACACCTTCTTCGATGAGTAGTATAGGTAGCCACCTGTCAGATGGAGGTACCGGAACCTGGCCTTCAGGAAGCCGAAAGTCCGCTCTTTAATCCTCCTAGTTCACCCATGTGCCTCATTGTAGTGTTCCTCTACCTTTGTCCTGGGATTCCTCACTGGGGTCAGTAGCCATGACAGGTTGGGGTAACCAGAGTCACCTGCAAATATTGAGGGACAACTGTGTGGGGACCTTGGGCTCACCTATTAGCTACACCTGGTGCCTCTGGAGTTGGCCCATCACACAAGGGATGCTGCTTCTCCTCAAACTGCAAGTGTCTTGCAATGAGCCAGGATACTTGGCATTCACATGGGAGATGTACTGGTCTGCCAAACACACCATCTGCACATTCATGAAATGGTAGCTTTTGCGGTTTCTGTACACCTGTTCATTCCTGCAGGGGGGGACAAATGCCACATGTATACCATCAATGGCACCAATGATGTTGGGGATATGTCTCAGGGCATAGAAGTCACCTTCACTGTGGGCAATTCCTCCATCTGGGGGAAAATGATGTAGCTGCGCATGTGTTTCAGCAGGGCAGATAACACTCTGGACAACACGTTAGAGAACATTGAAAGTGACATCCCTGATGCCATGGCCACTGTTGTTTGAAAGGAACCACGGGCCATGAAATGGAGCACTGACAGGACCTGCATTAGAGGGGGGATTCCTGTGGGATGGCGGATAGAAGAAAGCAGGTCTGGCTCCAACTGGGCACATAGTTCATGGATTGTGGCACGATCAAGTCTGTAGGTGGTAATGATGTGATAATTATGTGTCTGTCTTTTATTGTTGACAGGTCCACCAGGGGTCTGTATACCGGAGGATGACGCCATCTCATCATCTGCCCCAGCGGATGTGCCCTATGGAGGAGAAGGGTGAGCAGAGGGTCATATACCACATAGGTTGCACAAGGGTGTTTTGCACTATTGTGATGTAATCAGTGTGGTGCTGTCTGTCCGTATTCCAGCCCAAAAGTGCTGTGATGCAGTTAGTTGCCCTGCCATGTAGCCCCCTGAAATGGCGGCTGCCTGACCTGTAAGGGGGGACAAGGGGAAATGAGGTAACTGAGCTGATGTTGTGCAGCATCGCGGTAGGCGGACGAAGGCCACAGCGCAATTCAGCATTGGTTATCATTTGACCCTATGAGTTCCAGGAGCCAATGACGATGTACGCCAGCAGTGACGGTACGCACCGCCGTGGACGTGACCGCCATTTTCTATCTGTTCACTCACTTGACACCTGACCTTCAACAGTAGAGGACCTACACTGCAAGTGCTGCTGTGACCTGAGTCTGGAAGCGACAATGGCTACAGCGTCTGGGAAAAGGGCCTCTGCCTTCACCGCAGAGAAGTTGGACAAACTGGTGGCTGGGGTCTTCCCCCAGTACACGCTACTCTACGGTCCTCCAGACAAACAGGTGAGTACACTGTGAGCATGATGGATGGGTCATGAATGTATGGAGTGGCGTGAATGGAAGATACATGGGTGGGGGGGCTGTGATCAGCATGTGAGGGTGGTCAGTGTATGTGTTTCAGGGCATGGTAGGGAAGTTGTGGCCAATGAGTAAGAATAACTGGACGGGGGAGTAAAATCCATTCTTACTTTACCTTTCCCCTAGGTCAGCGCCCACCAGAAGAAGGGTATTTGGCATGCCATAGCCAGCCAGCTGTGCGAGGTGTCTGGGTGGGGGAAGCAGGCTGTGGGTTCCCCTAGGCCAGGGTGAACTTGGTAGGGAAGGTCCCTTGTTAGGCAGGCTCTGTGGCACTCCAACCCCAATAGTGGTAGTGGCCATCTACACCTAGTCAGGCTCCCTTGAATTCCAGGTGTGCAGCTAATGGGCTTAGCCACAGTCCCCCATGGGCATGTGATTTTCCTAAGAACTGTCAGTGCATGGCCTAGTGCAGAGGGCTGCTCCCTGTGTGTTGTGTCCGCCAACGGTGGTGTTGTTGCTGGCATTGACCATGTGTCTCCTCTGTCTTCCTCCTCCTTTTTGTTTTGTCACCCTGTCCTTGTGTGCATTAGCATCATCTGGTGGAGGAGCTGTGGCACCGGAGCAGGAGGGAGCTGCAACTCACATGGCCCAGGAGGGTGACTGTACGGAGTCTGAAGGCACCAGTGGGATGGAGGGCGAGGGGAGCTCCACGACGGAGACAGGAGGATATACCAGCGACAGCGACTCCTCCTTTGATAGGAGCTCCCTTTAGGTGGCGCGCACCTCTGTGCCCACCGCTACAACAGGTACAGCTGCCACCCCCCCTACCAGCACTGCCCTCCCAGCAGTCCCTCAGCATGTTTCCCGTGCCCGCTCACTCAGGAGGGTGGGCATCTCTTTCGCCCCAGGCACCTCAGCCCCTGCCCCAGTCAACCCTGCTGCCCTCAGTGAGGAGACTATTGACCTCCTGAGATCCCTCACTGTTGGGCAGTCAACCATTTTGAATGCCATCCAGGGTGTCGAGAGGCATTTGCAACAAACAAATGCATACCTGGAGGGCATTCATTCTGCCGTGGCAGCCCAACAGCTAGCATTTCAGGCTCCGGCCTCAGCACTGATGGCAGCCATTGTCCCTGTGTCCAGCCCCCCCCCCCTCCAATTTCCACTACCCCAACCCAATCCCCTCTACCTCAGCCTATCCCAAGCACACCATCAGACCAGCATGCACACACATCAACACACAAAAGTGGCTCAGGCAAACATAAACACCACACATCCCACAGGCACTCACACAAGCACCATACCCATGCAGACACACCAACATCCACTGTCTCTACTGTGTCCCCCTCCTCCATGTCTTCCACCTCCCTCCCTGTCTCGTTTCCTCTCACACCTGCATGCACTACATCCTCAGCCACTACCTCAATCACCAGCACGCCTATCATCACACAGCGCTCACGTGCAATCACCACCCCCGCTACCATGCACTCGTCCCCTGTGTCTTCTCCCAGTGTGTCTGTGAGCCCTCCTCCCAAAATACACAAATGCAGGCACATACCCACTCTACAGCCATCCACCTCACAACAGCCTCCAGCCTATGCACCTTCACCCAAACTCAGCAGACGTACACCTCCTACAACCAATACCTCTTCCTCCACTCCCAAACCCCCTCCATCTTCCATCTCAGTGTGTCTAAAAATCTTTTCCTAGCTTCCATTGACCTCCTCCCTACACCTCCCCCCCATCCTTCCCCTAGGGCCAGGATGTCCAGATCCCAGCCCAGCACCTCAGCCACAAAATCCTTGAGCACTGTGGTCCCTGCAAGTCCGGGAAAAGCGAAGGCGGCACCCATCAGGGCTGCCAGTGTGTCACCTTGTGAGGCCAAGTACCACCTTATTCCGCCACCTGCCAACGTGAAGAAGGGGCCGACATGCCAAAGGGAAATGCCGTACCAACCACCCAGCAAGGCCTCTTCCAGAACCAAAAAGGACAGTGCCAAGGTCCCAGCAGCGACTTCCAAGGTGGGTAGGGGACACAAGGGCAAACGGAAGTCAGCTCAAGGCACAGAGCCTCTGATTAAGGGACTGGTGTCACCCCTTCTACAGCAACCTGTATGGCGGTGGCCACCGCTGCAATCACCACCTCCTGCACCACTACCTGCACCACCACCTGCACGTCGCTGCCTCTACTACTGTCCTCAGCATCATCTCCAGTGGGCACCCTTCTGAGGCTGCAGGAGACGGCCTGGTGTCTCCCTCCACAGGTGCTGATACCTGCACCACCACCAGCATCTCTGCCGCAGACACTGCCGCAGCCACCACCACCTGCCCTGTGACGTACCCAGCCAGTGCTACCACAGTGGACATCAGCAGCATCCCTAGTGGGCACCCTTCCGAGGCTGCAGGAGGCGTCCTAGACCCTGCACACACTACATGAGGCACCACAACCAGCACTGCCACTACCAGCAGTTGGCAGGCTATGTCGACCCAGGGTGGAGTGTGTCTCTGCCTCCATGGAGTATCGTGCTACCTGTTCCCTGAAAATCTTGTGGCTCAGACACCCAGGTGAGGGAATGGGAACTGCCACACCCCAGGTGCAGCATCACTGGACACAAAGCCCCCTCCGGAACCAGTGGAGAATAGCATCCACTAGCCCAGTCCTTGGCAGGATGAAGCACTCTGGGCACAAAGCCCCCTCCAGGACCGGTGGAGAAAAGCATCCACTACCCCAGTCCTTGGCAGGATGAAGCACTCTGGGCACCATGCCCCCTCCAGAACCAGTGGAGAAAAGCATCCACTACCCCAGTCCTTGGTAGGATGAAGCACTCTGGGCACAAAGCCCCCTCCAGAACCAGTGGAGAATAGCATCCACTACCCCAGTCCTTGGCAGGATGAAGCACTCTGGGCACAAGGCCCCCTTCAGAACCAGTGGAGATTAGCATCCACTACCCCAGTCCTTGGCAGGAAGAACCACTCTGGGCACAAAGCCCCCTCCAGGACCTGTGGGGAAAAGCATCCACTACCCCAGTCCTTGGCAGGATAAAGCGATCTGGGCACAAAGCCCCCTCCGGAACCAGTGGAGAAAAGCATCCGCTAGAGAGACTGTGGCTTTGTACTCCTCGGGACCAAGCAGTGGGCAAACCACCCACTTGAGAGATTAGAGAGACTGTGGCTTTGCACTCCCCAGGACCAAGCAGTGTGCAAACCACCCACTTGGAGACTTGAGAGACTGTGGCTTTGTACTCCCCAGGACCAAGCAGTGGGCAAACCACCCACTTGGAGACTTGGGAGACTGTGGCTTTGTACTCCCCAGGACCAAGCAGTGGGCAAACCATCCACTTGAGAGACTAGAGAGACTGTGGCTTTGCACTCCCCAGGAGCAAGCAGTGGGCATTGAGCCCCCTCGTGGAGCAGTGCCGTTGTACCGTCATCCGGCTGAGGTGCCCCCCTCCCCTTCCCCCTGAGGTGCCTGTGTGTTTTTTTAACTGATGCCCCTGCTGTGTTCTCTCCGTTTTGAGGCAGGTGTCATGTGTGAGCTTCACCCATGCATTTTGGGACTACTGGTCTACGGACATGTAATTGAACAGTATACAGACTTGTGTATTTGGTGTAAATATTTGTATATGCGGATCTTTTAAAGTTATCTTGGCCTATCTGGATTTTCAGTGATTATACTAGTTACAATCATTTTGTTTGGTCTTTGCGTTCTTCCAGGGGGTGACGGGGTGTATCTGTGATGTGTTTGGATGTGTTTGTGTGTCTGTTGTTGTGGGTGGGGGTGTGGGGTGTTGCGTGTTGCGTGTGTGTGTCACTCTCTTTTTCCTCCCCCTCCCCTGTGTGCTAGGTGCAGAACTCACCATGGTCGTCGCCGCCGTCTTTGATGTTCCTTGTAGAAGAGGAGGTAAACCAACATTGGTAACACCTGTAACTCAGGCTCCATGGTGTCCTGGTTCCTTGCTGGGTGTCGAGAGGTGAGTGATTTCCGTTCCACAGACTGTTTCCGCCATGCTTCTGATGGCGTTGGTACCACCGCGGAAACACTGGCTGGTTGGTGCCTTGTAATAATGTAGGCAGTACATTGTCTTCCACCTGTCTGTTGGCGGTTACTGCTGCTGTGTTTGTTTCTACCGCCGTGGGAGTCAGAGTGTTATAGTGGCTGTCTATGTTGGCGGTTTCCACCATAGTCGTGATTCCGTTTTTTTTACCGCCGGCCTGTTGGAGGTATTACTGCTGCTTTATCACAGACCTCCAGGGTTGTAATGAGGACCTAAGTCTTTTGGGATGTGTACCCTTCTTTCAGGCTGCACTGCGCTGTTGCTGCCACCATCTCTACTGGACTGGCTCCTACGATCTCACTCCTTCAAGCTAAACTTATGAGCCAGCAGTATCTTCCTTTCCTCAATGGCCATTCTTCTCTCTTCCATCTATAGACTGAGCTTCTTCAGCTTCAATTGGTATTCTCTCTCTGCCTGTCTGTCCTGTAACTCTTCAGGTGTCAGACCCTTGGAGGACACACTGCTACCTGCCTTGGAGACTCTCTCCCTAGACATACCAGGCCCACCCACTACATCATTGTGGGTGACTTGCACCTCTTCCTCCCCTTCCTGCTCAACATTTGTGTGTCCCTCAACTTCTTTGGCTGTCACCCAGGCCCTCAGCGCCTTTTGCAGCTCCTCCTTCTTGGATGAGCTCTTAATTGGACAGGCAAAATCCGTGCAGAATTGCTTCAAGTGAGCCACTGTGTAGCTCTCCACTTTCTCTGTGTCAAAGGCAACTCCAACTCATGCATCTTCAGATTAAGACAGAATGAAGATTTTAAAAAGTGCAAAGTTCCAAAGACAGAAAAACAAGTTCCCAAATGAAGTTTAAAAAAAAGTCAATCAAGGGATCAGCAAGAAGTAGAACAAAAAGAAGTCCTAAAGAGAAAAGCAAAAATCACAAGACAAGTAATATGTGGTCACGGAGTGGTCTGAACTCAAACTAGTAGTGTACACTTAATTTGAAATATTTTTTCTATGGAAACTAGGGGCCAGATGTATCAAACATTTTTGCAATCACAAATGGCCCAATGGGCCTTTTGCGATTGCAAAAATGCATTTTGGTATGTAACAAGTCCAATTTGCGATTCAGTAACTTGTTACCGAACCGCACATTGGATTTGCAACTACATACCGATTTGGCATTAGGAAGGGGTGTGTCAAAGGTGTCCCTTCCTAATACCAAGTTGCAGAGGTATGTATGATTGTTTTGTGACCGTGAATGCGGTCACAAAACAATCACTGTTACCACCTACTTCAAGTAGGTGGTAACCCATTCGCAAAGGAGAACCTTCCCCTTTGTGAATGCATGCAAAAAACGTTTTTTAAGAGCAAGCAGTGATCCCACGGACCACTCTCTACTCTTAAAAATGCATCCTGTTTTTCTTTAAAGAAAACAGGCTGTATTTTTTTTTTTTAAAGGATTGCTTTATTGAAAAGCAATCACAGACATGGTGGTCTGCAGAGCCAGGCAGGCCACTATCCCTGTGATTGTAGCCATTCGCAATGGCTCACAAATTGCAACCTACCTCATGAATATTAATGAGGTAGGTTGATTTGCAACCCTTGCGAATCGCAGTATGAAACCTCTGGAGTTTTATACATTCCAATAGCGATTGCTTAGTTGTGATTCGCTAAAAATCACAATTAGGTAATTGCTATTGTAAATAATGATACATCTGGCTCTAGATGCTAACTATACCTACCTATGTATATATATATATATATTCCTGAAAATAGAAGACATGCAATGATCTCGGACTGCTGAGAATGTCTTGTTTAAATTGTCTTCAAGTCTTCTCAAATTTAGCAACATATATATTAGAACATATCGACTTTTGTCTTTGACAGATGTCTGAGAACACAGAATGTGTATTCGGAAACTTTAACTTTAAGGTGGAAAATGTCTCCTTTGTGGCCAGTTCTAGTCTAACTCTGGTTAAATGGCCTATATCATGTCCACTGCAGAGGATAACCATAAGGTGCAGATGGTCACATGCACTAAAAAAGGAAAGTAGAGGGAGTAATTTATACTAACTGATACCTCTTTTCCCAATCGATATTATGTCTACTCCTTTCAAATCTAAGTCAAATTCATAATCTGTTTTCTTGGTGTGCTCTTTGGCCCAAAAAATGTAATTATGGCCAACAAGCCAAACACAACCATGGTGCACATTCAATGACATACAAGAATTAAAAATAAGGAGCCAGACAAACACATATATCAGAGTTTGATTATTGGCCAGTAGAAAAGTATTTTACATTAACCACTTAGGCCCTCATTATGACATTGGCGGTAAACCCCACTTACCTCCACGCTGACGGCTGGCAACTTACTGGCCGCAACGGCAGATATCTGTTCACCATATTATGACACATACACACCAATCCGACAGAATTCAGCCACACACACAAATTCGCCAGACCAAAGGTCAGTGATAAACTGGCGGTAAAGAAACCCACACCATTACACCAACAGAACTACGCCCACCACATTATACCCACGAATCACCACAGCGGATATTCAGTGGCAGTAAACCATTGGCTGTACATACTGCTGCGCTCACAATGGACACCCACATACAAAACAACACCACAGTGGACAATTCAAACAACACACACCTGACACCCATACACACACCACTGTAAAACACACACACACATTACCCACAACCCTTTACAAATGCAATTCATTGCCAAAAAAGAGATGCCAAGACCACAGACACAACTAGAGCCACACACTACTCACACCTATACACCACTCATGCACTCCACATAATACACCCCAAAACATTACCCAACACAACCTCACCAAGACACCTCACATTACACACACGGTACTACAAAGACACCCCTGTTTCACAGAGTAGGCACTAAGGGTCATGGTGGAGGAAATTGTCAGGGTAGAACCACAGCTATTTGAAGCAGAGGTGCAGCAGATATCTATAGCTAGGAAGATGGAGCTATGGCAGAGAATCGTGGACAGGGTCAATGCCGTGGAACAGCACCCAAAAACTAGGGATGATGTCAGGAAGAGGTGGAACGCCCTACCGGGGAAGGTACATTCTATAGCAGCAAGACACTAAGGGGCATATTTGCGTCGTTTTTTTTTTACGCAATTCTGACGCAAAACTAACTCCATATTTATACTTTGTCATTAGACTCGTCTAGCGCCAAAGTCCATTGAGTTTGCGTAATTTTTTAGCGTGGACACCTACTTTGCGTTAATGATATGCAAGGTAGGCGTTCCCGTCTAAAAAAGTGACTCCGAGGCATGTGCGCCGTATTTACACTCCCGGGCAAAAATCACGCCCGGGAGTGGGCGGGTCCAAAAACATGACGTCCAGCCGAGTTGGCGTCGTTTTTTAGCGCCTGGTCAGGGCAGGCGTTAAGGGACCTGTGGGCTCGGAAGGAGCCCAGAGGTGCCCTCCCATGCCCCCAGGGACACCCCCTGTCACCGTTGCCCACCCCAGGAGGACGCCTAAGGATGGAGGGACCCATCCCAGGGAACATAAGGTAAGTTCAGGTAAGTATTATTATTTATTTTTTTTGTGGCATAGGGGGGCCTGATTTGTGCCCCCCTACATGCCACTATGCCCAATGACCATGCCCAGGGGACAGAAGTCACCTGGGCATGGCCATTGGGCAAGGGGGCATGACTCCTGTCTTTGCTAAGACAGGAGTCATTTCAATGGGGGTTGGGAGTCGAAAAAAATGGCGCAAATCGGGTTGAGGCGATAATTTTGCCTCAGCCTGACTTGTCCCATTTTTTGGCGCCCAAGCTCCATATTCCCCTACGCCGGCGCTGCCTGGTGTACGTCATTTTTTTGGATGCACACCAGGCAACGCCGCCGGCTAACGCCGGCTAACGTCATTGAATAAATACGGCGCCCGCATGGCGCTTCAGAATGGCGTTAGATTTTTTGACGCACAACTGTGTTGGCACAGTTGTGCGTCAAAAAGTATAAATATGGCCCTAAGGGGCATATTTATACTCTGTTTGCGCCAGAATTGCGTCTTTTTTTTTTACGCAATTCCGACGCAAAACTAACTCCATATTTATACTTTGACGTTAGACGCGTCTAGCGCCAAAGTCCATGGAGTTTGCGTCATTTTTCAGCGTGGACACCTACTTTGCGTTAATGATATGCAAGGTAGGCGTTCCCGTCTAAAAAAGTGACTCCGAGGCATGTGCGCCGTATTTACACTCCCAGGCAAAAATCACGCCCGGGAGTGGGCGGGTCAAAAAAAATGACGTCCAGCCGCTTTTGCGTCGTTTTTTAGTACCTGGTCAGGGCAGGCGTTAAGGGACCTGTGGGCTCGGAAGGAGCCCAGAGGTGCCCTCCCATGCCCCCAGGGACACCCCCTGTCACCCTTGCCCACCACAGGAGGACGCCTAAGGATGGAGGGACCCATCCCAGGGAACATAAGGTAAGTTCAGGTAAGTATTATTATTATTTTTTTTGGTGGCATAGGGGGGCCTGATTTGTGCCCCCCTACATGCCACTATGCCCAATGACCATGCCCAGGGGACAGAAGTCCCCTGGGCATGGCCATTGGGCAAGGGGGCATGACTCCTGTCTTTGCTAAGACAGGAGTCATTTCAATGGGGGTTGGGAGTCGAAAAAAATGGCGCAAATCGGGTTGAGGCGATAATTTTGCCTCAGCCTGACTTGCCCCATTTTTTGGCGCCCAAGCTCCATATTCCCCTACGCCGGCGCTGCCTGGTGTACGTCAATTTTTTTGACGCACACCAGGCAGCGACGGCGGCTAACGTCATTGAATAAATATGCCGCC
The DNA here is from genome assembly GCF_031143425.1 of Pleurodeles waltl. Lineage (NCBI taxonomy): Eukaryota > Metazoa > Chordata > Amphibia > Caudata > Salamandridae > Pleurodeles > Pleurodeles waltl. The sequence goes on along the minus strand of NC_090437.1, from coordinate 813,763,901 downwards.
TGCATGGCGCTTCAGAATGGCGTTAGCCGGCGTTAGATTTTTTGACGCACAACTGCGTTGGCGCAGTTGTGCATCGAAAAGTATAAATATGGCCCTAACTCGCTATACAGAGGACTGGCGGTGGACCCCCAACTCCTCCCCCACAACTCACAGCATGAGAGCAGCAAGTCTTGGCAATACTGCATCCTGAGGGCCTGGTCACAGTTGGAGGAGGACTGGACTCTGGTAAGTCAACTCTAGACTATTATCACCCCCCATACCTGCATGCCATCTTACCCCCTCACCCTCACTCCAATCACTCCACTACATCCCACACACTCCACCCTCACATTTTACTCCTCCCAATGCCAAGCCCGGCATGCTGTACCAATGCATGGACACCTCTCACATCCCTGCATGGACACTCATCACTAAAGCATGTACAGCATAGAGAACTAACAATCCCTCCATACACTAACATACACAAGTGAAAGCTGGCAGGGCAAATCCAACCATAGAGGGGAAGCCACGGATGCACAATATGTCAGACACATTAACCATAACACGTCATTTACATCCCCACAGGTACCCCAGCCAATGTCACCGGAGAGAAGGTGCCAGCAATATCCAGTCCCCCAACAGAAGAGGCCCACAGTGATGACAGTAACTCTGGTCTTAAGGATGTAGATGACCTACCTGGCCAAACAGGGACCACTGGACAGCCGTTTACCCAAGCCCAGTCACAGACCACCACAGAACTTCCCCCATCTGGATCCAACACCACAGCACCCACCCAGCGAACCCACACCTCTGTCCCCAGGACACATCAATCAGCAGTGTGCCCACCTCTACAGGGACCCCAGGCCACACCTCGCAAACAAGACAATCAGGGACCTGGGGTCCGTGGCAGTGGGCACACAGTTCAGGGGACAGATTCACAGGCCAACAGGGAAACTGGGAGGAGTGTTGTGCGCCAGAGGGAGGACAGGCCCAGGGATCCTACTTTCCAGTAGAAACTCTCCGAGAACTTGGGAGTCTATCAACATTCCCAGGACCTGATGGGCCAGATCCTGGACCACGTGCAGGAGAATAGGCGGCTGTAGGAGGGACAGTACCAGGGGATCAGGGAGGACTTGCAGGCCATTAACAACACCCTGATCTCCATAGCAGGGGTGCTGGCTGACATGGCCAACATTATGAGGGAGGCAGTCTCACACCAGCGGGCCCCTGCCACTAGCCAGACATCTGAACAGCCTTTCACTGCTGCTAGTGGCCCGGAGGTCCTGCCACAGTACTCACAGGCCACCAGCACCCCTCCCCCTGTAGACAGGTGAACCACCCCACAAACATTCCCTGTGATCCAGACAGAAGCCAGGGACACTTGGCAAGAACCCCGCCAGGAAATGAGACTCTCCTGATTGTCACCCATGTGTCCCACTGAGTCATCCTGTCCACCTGCCATTGCTCCCCTTTCTATGTCCCCATGGACAATGCACCTGTGATATAAACAGACCGGAACAATATCCTGGACTTTCCTCTACCATTACCCCATCCCATTGCACTTGCCCCCTATATGTTAGCACTTCAATAAACACCCTTTGAAGAAAATCCATTTGGAGCGAGTCATGTATATCAAATATGTATTCTTTGAAACAGGTACAAACATTGCAAATTAACTGTACATAGAATGAGCAACGATTATTGACTTGTAGTTGGCTGTAGTGATCACACCAGGAGTATATGTCAAGTCACCAACATCTTCAAAATTCCAGAGGGAACAGTAAGTAGGCATTGAGGTGGGAAATATCAGCATGCCATTGCCACACAGAGTACAACCAAAGTCATTGAAATGTAAAGTTACACTGTCCTACCTATGTATACCTGTGAACATTGGAAGTATTGTTGTATAATTGATGTTCTGTTGTCCTCGTCCTCATCCTCTGCCTCCTCATCCTCACTGTCCACAAGGTCTACTGCTGCCACATGGGCATCTCCAGTCTCCTCCTCCTACAGAAAAGGGACATGGTGTCTGAGGGCCAGGTTGTGTAGTATGCATCATGCCACTATCTGGCGACCTTCTTGGGTAAGTAGCACAGGGATCCACCTTTTAGATGGCGGCACTGGAACCTGACCTTCAGGAGGCCAAAGGTCCTTCCAATGATATATCTTGTTCGCCCAAGTGCCTCATTATAACGTTCTTCTGCCCTTGTCCTGGCATTCCTCACAGGGGTCAGCAGCCATGATAGGTTTGGGTAACCAGAGTCATCTGCAAATATCGAGAGACAACATTTAGCCACACACTACTCTATATGGCCCACACCATACCCGTACACCAACATCTACTGAGTGAGAACCAGGGCTCACCTATTGGCCACACCCTGTGCCTCTGTAGTTGGCCCATCACATTTTAAATGCTGCTATTTCTTAGGACAAGGGCATAATGCACCGACCCAGGATACTTAACATTGACTTGGGAGATGTACTGGTCCCCCAAGCACACCATCTGAACATTCGTGGAGTGGAAACTCTTATGATTCCTGAACAACTGTTAATTCTGCCAGGGGGGACAAGTGCGATATGTGTACCATCAATCACCCCAATTATGTTGGAGATATGTCCCATTGCATAAAACCCGGCCTTCACTGTGACCAAATCCTCAACCTGGGGGAAAACATTGTAGCTGCACATGTGTTTTATCAGGGCAGACAACACTTTTGTCAGCACTACTGAGAACATTGGCTGTGACGTTCTTGCTGCCAGGCCCACTGTCACTTGGAAAGAACCAGTTGCCAGAAAATGAAGTATAGATAGCACATGCACAAGAGGGGGGATCCCAGTGCGGTGACGGATAACAGGTATCAGGTCAGGCTCCAACTGGGCACACAGCTCTGTGATTGAGCGAGGTATCTAAGTGACACAAGAGTGAGGAGGCTGTCACAAACTGAACATTGGAGCCACAACAGGAGTTTTGAATCTGTAAACTTGTAATGGGTCAGTGTGAATTTTCCAGTATGTGCCTATTTCTCCTGTGACGCAGCAGGGGGGCTGCTCCCCCCCTGAAATGGCATCAGCCTGTCCTGTGTGGAGAGGCAGGTGGAAGTGAGGTAATTCCTCCAATGTTGTGCGTCGTGGCGGGAAACCGCCATGCAACTCCTCATTGGTTAATATTGGCCCCTATAGGGTATAGAGGCCAATGGTGATCCACGCCAGCGGTTACGGTATGCACCGCCGCGGACGTGACTGACATTTCTATTACATTCCTCACTTGCTACCTGCCCTTCCATAGGAGAGGACCTACACTGCATGTGCTGCTGTGACCTGTGTCTGGAACCTACTATGGCCCATGTGACCGGGGAAAGGGCCCCAGCCTTCACTTCGGAGGAGTTGGAGAGACTGGTGGATGTGGTCCTACCCAAGTATGGACTGCTGTATGGGCCTCAAGAACAACAGGTGAGTACACTGTGGGCATGTGGTATGAATGCATGGAGTTGTATGTGTGAAGGCCTCAATATAAGGGTGGGTGAATGTTTTCTTTGAGGTGTACACATTGTGTGCTGGGCTATGTGTGTGCCATGAGTGATGCAAATGGGAATGGTGGGCCATATGTGTAAAAGGCTGGACTCTTTGTCTAATGGTGTTTCCCTTTGTGTATTGCCTCTGCAGGTCATTGCCCATCAAAAGAAGGGTATATGGTGTTCCATCGCCAAGGAAGTGGGGACCCTGGGGGTCTATAGCAGGCAGAGCACCCACTGTCGGAAATGGTGGGAGGACCTTAGATGCGGGGCATGGAAGACGGCAGAGGCCCAGCTGGGGATGGCCTCCCAACGAAGAAGTGGTGCCTGTCGAACCCTGATGGCCCGCATCCTGCGATGGCCTATCCAGAGCTGGATGCGTACTTGAGGGCACCACAGCAGCCACAAGGGGATGAGTACAGTGGCTATCATTACAAATTACAGCTGGTGGGGTGGTATCTGGTGGTGGATGTGTGTCAGTGGGTGCCCCTAGGCCAGGCCTGACATAGCAGCGTAGGTTCTCTGGTGGCTAGGGTTCTGAAGGGATAATCCTGCCTACCTAGCTTGTAAGCATCCACTACTGGTCAGGGCTGCATGGGTCCCAGGCATGCTGCATTTGGCAGTGTGTGTCCCTCTTCATGCCTTGGTGGCTAGCAATATCAGTGGTGGTGCAATGCATAGTGTGTAGTCCTGTTCCCTGTGTGTGAGAGTGCTCTGTATGTCAACTGTGGTGTTGGTGCAGCCACTGACCAAGTGTATCCTTTGTCTCTCTCCCCCCCTTTCTTGTTTTGTCATCCTGTCCTTATCTGCATTAGCATCATCTGGCGGAGGAGCAGAGGCATTGGCAATGGAGGGAGCTGCATCCCACAGGACCCAGGTGGCAGAGTCCACCGACGGTGAGGGCACCAGTGGGACGGAGGGTGAGGGGAGCCCCACGGCAGAGACTGGAGGGGGCAAATCAGACACAGATACCTCCTCCAATGGAAGCTCCCTGATGGTGACGGACACTTCTGTAACCACCTCAGCTACAGGTACAGCCGGCACCTCCTGTACCGGCACCGCCCTCCCATCAGCCCCTCGTGCCCGCTCACCCAGGAGGGTGGGCATCTCCTTCGCCCCTGGCTCCTCAGGCCCTGCCCCAGTTAGCCCTGCTGCCCTGAGTGAGAAGACTATTGACCTCCTGAGATCCATCTCTGTAGGGCAGTCAACCATTGTAAATGCCATCCAGGGGCTGGCAGCCCAGATGCAGCAATCTAATGCATTCTTGGAGGGTATTCACACTGGATTGGCAGCCCAACAGAGATCGATCCAGGCTCTGGCCTCCTCTCTGATGGCAGCCATTGTCCCTGTTTCTACCGTCCCCCTCCAACTTCCTCTTCCCAGTCCCATTCCCCTCTACCCCAACCCATCCCAAGCACACAGCCAGATGAGCATGCACACAGGACAACAACCAAGAGTGTCACAGGCAAACACAAGCACCACACTTCATCCCACAAGCACTCACGCAAACAACATACAGTTGCAGACACTACAACATTCACTGCCTCCACTAACTCCACTGTCTCCCCCTCCTCCCACTCCACCACCTCCCTCCCAGTCACATCCACACTCACCCCTGCATGCACTACATCATTTACTACCAGCATCTTCTCCACACCAAGCGGAACACACACTTCATTGGCAGACACCTCTCCCACTGTGTCTGTCCCCCCTCCTTAAGTACACAAATGCAAGCACTCAGACACCCAACAGCCATCCACCGCACAACAGCATACAACCCATGTACCTGCACCCAAATCCAGCAGACAGACTACTCCAACAACCACTCCCTCATCCTCTACTCCCATTCCTTCTCCCTCTTCCCGCCCCAATGTCCCTAAGAAACTTTTTCTATCCACCATTGACCTCTTCCCTATCCCTCCCCCAGTCCTGCATGTATGGCCAGGATATCATAAACCCAGCAAAGCACCTCAGCCACACAGTCCAAGGCCCCAGTTCCATCCGCACCTACTCGTGGTGCAGAGGAATCCAGGCCACATATACTGAAGGGGAAGCAACCTGCACCAGTAGGCAAGAAGGACATGGAACCTGAACCAGCAGGCAAGAAGGGCAAGGAGCCTTCACCAGCAGGCAAGAAGGCCAAGGAGCCTGCACCAGCAGGCAAGAAAGACCAGGAGCATGCATCAGCAGGCAAGAAGGACCAGGAGCATGCATCAGCAGCTGTCAAGGAGCCCCCACCACCAAGCATGGTTGTGCATCCATCCTTGGGTGCAGGGGATTTGCAGGAGCCTCCCACCACCACCACTGCCACCACCAGCACCACCACAGTGCATCCATTCGAGGGTGCAGGGGATGTGCAGGAGCCTTCCACCACCAGCACCACCAGCACCACCACGGTGCAGCCGTCACCGCCGGTGGACCCAATGTGATCCTGCCTCCCCCTCCAGAACCATTGTGGGAGACACCCACTCGAGAGACTGTGGCCTATCACTCCTCAGGACAAAGCACAGGGCATGTTGCCCCCTCCATAACCAGTGGGCAAGTCACCCACTCGAGAGATTGGGGCCCATCACTCCCCAGGACAAAGCACAGGGCATGTTGCCCCCTCCAGAACCAGTGGGCAAGTCACCCACTTGAGAAACTGTGGCCCATCACTCCCCAGGACAAAGCACAGGGCATGTTGCCCCCTCCAGAACCTGTGGGGGAGACACCCACTAGAGAGACAGTGGCCCATCACTCCCCAGGACAAAGCACAGAGCATGTTGCCCCCTGCAGAACCAGTGTGGGAGACACCCACTCGAGAGACTGTGTCCTTGCACTCCCCAGGACCAAGCACAGGGCATGTTGCCCCCTCTAGAACCAGTGGTCTTCTTTCCACATCCAGCTGAGGTGCCCCCAATACCCCTGAGGTACCTGCCTGCCTATTTGTCAACTGATTGATGCAGGTGACAAGTGGGGCCTTGGACTTTGCCCTGTGGCCATGTGGCCCACTCGAACTGAGGACTGGGCAGTGTCACTTTTTCTGTACATTTCTAGATATCTGTAACATTGGGTAAGTTATTTTTATACTGGATTGATATTATACTCACATTAGTGAATTATTTTTGCAATTGCATTATTCAGCTGATTTAGGGGGAGTAACTTGCTTTCTTGTACATCTGGTTGTGTGTATGGGGTGTGTGTGGTGCTTGTGTGTGTCACTCTCATTTTCCTCCTCCCCTCCCTTGTGTGCTAGGCAGCTGTACTCACCGTCATCGTCTTCGCCGGTGTGGGTGCATCGGAAATACATGCAGTTCTGGTTTGATGACGGCTTGGGTGGTCCCTGTGTCTCCAATGGTGAGTCCTTTCACTTTTGAGCTCTGTTACCGCCAGGCTTTTAATGTTGTCGGTACAGCCCCAGAAAAGGTGGCGGCTTGCAGGGTCTTAGAATGGTGGGCAGAACATTGACTTCCGCCTGGCTGTAGGCAGCTACCACCGGGTTGTCTTTCAGAGATCTTTCCGCCATGGTCATAATTTGGCGGTAATTATCGCCGGCCTGTTGGCAGTATTACCCCACTTTACTACCGACCGCCAGGGTCGTAATGAGGGCCTTAATTTTGAAAGGAACAACATTATTGGCTTAAATAGAAATTAGGCTAATAAAGTAGCACAGTTATACCAAAAATAACAATTGATTTTACAAAATAAATTAGACTGTATGAATTATATTTCACAAGTAATACAAAGTCATGTGAGATAACTTTTTCTGATCACATGGCAAAGACAACCAACTGAAAATTACATAAAGTATAGCATAGAGAGGTAAAACATTTGGTAATTGGTTATCAAACAAAATGGTCTTCAAACACAGTGCAATAATACTTCTAAATACCACCAACAACCACAGAGACTCTGCTGAGGCATTTGAAATAATACCTCCTCACCTGCATCAACGTCTTTATAAAAAACCATATATACTTCATTATGGAATACAGTTGGTAAAATAATAGAGGAGAAACATGAAAAAAAAATATAAAAACTTTTATTACAATAATTAATACTGTAACCATTTCCTCAACAACAGATCTGACCACATTGAACAAAATGCCTACAAAACTGTACCTGGAGAATCAAAATGAAATTGTACATCAGAGGGAGGACAAACTAAATAATTGAGTACAGAGAGGTATAATGCCTCCATAAAACCAGTACTAGTTGCAAGACTATTTAGAATGTTTCTGCTGTTTCTAAACAGCCTACCTATATCAGTAAAAAGTTAATATGAAAAAATTGACAAAGGGAACACCATTAACAGTTACCAATGCCAACAAAGAAAATCATGCTAAAAAAAATTAAAATATTCACTTTACATAAGGGACAAGATTAGGAAAAACACTGTAAAGAATTATACAAATTGTGTCCCAAAAATATTTGCTTGAAACACAACAGTTCATAAGGAAAAAGGCAAATAAACTCAAACATAATATGTTCAACATGTTGTCAAAAGCATTTCAGAGGAAAACTCTTCATTTTCATAATGAATCTCATGAAAACTTTGGATCATTTATTTCCACCTATAAAATACAAAAACTTTGGAAGACAAATTTAACAAGACCAAACTGCAAATTTTTCCAGGGAGACCAGGGAGGGCACTGAACCATAATTTCACGAAGAGGCACACCATCAACAGAATAACTGTGCCCTGTCAGTCACACCTGGAGTCCCGTTTTATGAAGTCTTACATCAAAATGTAGTAGGGAAAGAAAATAAAAGTTATGAAGAATGAACCATGTCTACTGATGATCTGTAGTAGAAAAAAATACATATGAATGAAATTGTATTTGTAATGTTTAAGATACATCCATTCAGAAGCTAAGGACATTTCTAATGCGCTATGAAATTTCCTCACTGCCTAACCTCCAAGGACGTTCTTTAGGTTCATATCAAATGCTCTCAACAAATCATTCAACAATAAGAAAACTTGTGTGGACATTATACTTTGTGAAAACATCATCATGGCAGTTAGAACAACTTCTGTATGATCTCATACACACTAATTCATCAGAAGCAAATAATATTTTGAACTACATCCAATTTAAATACATTGATGAACTCATTGAGTACAATGATTTTCCAGAGGTTGTCTTCACTCAGAATGAATAAGAAATCCATTAACAGACTAGGCTAATTATGAAATGGATATTCATGAATTTCAACAAATATTTTTGGGAACACCTAATCAGAAGAGGGCATTATAAGAAGCATATTACAATTATTAATCTCCTTGACAAAGCACAAAATGAAGATAAGGTGGTGTGGAGAAATATTGCTCACTTTTTGTTTGCTGAAGGTAAATATGGTATATACATATGTCTTGTAATCTGCAATTATTGCCTGGGAAAAGTAGACCATAACTAGATGCCTTCTTGTTGAATTGAAAACAATTTGGGAGTTTGTCCAATACCATCATAACTACAACAACTGAATTTAAGTGAAAGCATTTTAATTAAAACAGCTCATCCTCTTCAATCCTTTGTTACAATGCAACCAAAATCCGGAAAATGTCAGCCCTCTGAATTGTTACGTTCATTGAAAAGTAAAGTTGTTTTTCTACCATTGAATTTCATCAATAACATAACTACCTTAGGAATACAAGGCAAACTAGAGGAACCTTTAGTGGTTTTATTCAATGGAGTAGTTAAGAAACACAAAATAGTTTGACAAAAATTAATAAAAATAAAGTTCATAAAGCAATACGTTACCTTCAGAGAAAACAATTACCATAAAAATGTGGGCATTTGGCTAACTACAACATGTCTGTATACTTATGCTTTGAAAAACAAAATCCAAACAGACTATTTGAACAGATTATTGAGAAAAAACCTAAAAAATTGTATGCACATTACAGCATCCACGCACTATACTCCAAAGACATAATGGATAATGCTTTAGAACTATATCAAGTAAAGGAAGCTAGAAGACAGCCTATCAGCGTCTGGGGGACTAAACACACTAGTAGCAAGATGTTCTCACATTTGTTCCCCACTGGAAAAGGTGGGTAATATGATGATCGTCCAGTTGCAAATTTCTGCATCCCAGTACATTAAGGTGATTTGCTCTGCTGCGTCACTTTCTAGTAAATATGGCCCTTGGTTTATTACTGTTAGAATTGGGGTCTTTGGTTGGCAGTCAGGTTACCCCCTGTCCAAGCAAGGGCCCTCACTCTAGTCAGGGTAAAAAAGAATCACTCTTAGTTTCCCTCAACTCATCCCCTTGGTAGCTTGTAACAAGCAGGCAGGCTTAACTTCAGAAGCAAGGTGCAAAGTATTTGTACCAACACACTCAGTGAAAACACTACAGACTGACACAACACAGGTCTAGATAAATAGGTAATATTTATCTAAACAAAACAAGACTAAAATGACAAAACTCTGCATACACAAGTCAAGTTATGACTTTAAAAAACAAGAGTCTTAAATCCTGTAGAAAACAGTGAGAATGTTGTTAGCGTGTAAAATTACCTGGATAGTGCCAAAAATAAAGCCACACGGGCGATTGTGCGTCGAAAAAAGCCAGCTAAGCTGTGATTTCTCACCTGCAAGCAAGAACGTATGTTGTTCCTTCTCTGGTCGGGTCGGCGTGCGTTGTTTCTTCTGTCCCGCCAGAGGGCGGTGCGTCGATCCAGACAGGCACCTCGGGTCCAGGCAGGCTTGCATCGTTAACAGCAGCCGCTGCGGGTGTTCCACGTTGTTTCTTCTGCCACGTTCCTTCAAGCTCCCAGCTGCGATCCAGATGGAGCGTCGATTTTAGCCACGAGGCTGGCGACATGTCGTTTCTCACCAACGAGGCAGGTAGTGCATCGAAAGTTTCCCTGCAGAGCGGTCTTTGCGTGGATTTCTATCCTTTTCACCAGCTTCACTTTTCAGGGGCCCAGAGAGAGGTCAGAGCACCACTTGGTAGGCAGGGCTCTCAGTAGAAAGCCCAGGTGCTGGCAAAGAGAAGTCTTTGATGTCCATGAGAATTCAACAACAGTTCAGGCCCTTGGAGATTCTTCACCTGTGGGAAGTCACACAAAAGTCAGTCTTTGTCCTCTCTCAGGCAGAAGCAGCTACTGCAGGCCAACCCAGCAAAGCACAGTCAAAGGCAAAAGGGCAGTACTCCTGCTCGACCTTCTCCAGCTTTTCTCTTTGGCAGAGGTTCCTCTTGGTTCCAGAAGTAATCTGATTTTCAGGGGTTTTGGGTGCTCTTCTTATACACCTTTCCGCCTTTGAAGGAGGCCTAGTTCAAAGAGAAGTCTCTGTTGTTTACAAGATCCTGCCTTGCCCAGGCCAGGCCCTAGACCCACACCAGGGGTTTGGAGACTGCATTGTGTGAGGGCAGCCACAGCCATTTCAGGTGTAAGTGACCACTCCTCCCCTCAGCCCAGATGGCCCATCAGGATATGCAGGCTACACCCCAGCTCCCTTTGTGTCACGGTCTATAGGAGAGGTGCAAACAGCCCAACTGACAAACTGACCCAGGCAGGGAATTCACAAACAGACCGTGTCTCAGAATGGTTTAAGCAAGAAAATGCCTACTTTCTAAAAGTGGCATTTTCAAACACACAACCTAAAAACCAACTTCACTAAAAGATGTATTTTTAAATTGTGATTTCAGAGATCCCAAACTCCACATGTCTATCTGCTCCCAAAGGGAATTTGTGCTTTAATAATATTTAAAGGCAGCCCCCATGCTAACCTATGAGAGAGATGGGACTTGCAACAGTAAAAAATGAATTTGGCAATATTTCACTGTCAAAAGATATAAAACACATAAGTACCCGCCCCACCTTTAACATACACTGCACCCTGCCCATGGGGCTACCTAGAGCCTAGATTAGGGGTGCCTTAAATGTATAAAAAGGGAACGTTTAGGCCTGACAAGTGGGTACACTTGCCAAGTAGAATTGGCAGTTTAAAACTGCACACACAGACACTGCAATAGCAAGTCTGTGCCATTTTTACAGGGCTACTAATGTTGGTGGCACAACCAGTGCTGCAGGCCCACTAGTAGCATTTGATTTACAGGCCCTGGGCACCTATAGTGTACTTTACATGGGATGTACTAGTAAATCAAATATGCCAATCCTTGATAAGCCAATGTACATATACAATTTATACAGGGAACACTTACACTTTAGTACTGGTCAGCAGTGGTAAAGTGTCCAGAGCAAACAAAAACAGCAAAAACAGAGTCCAGCACATAGAAACAACCTGGGAAGTAGAGGAAAAAAGTTCATGGAGACCATGCCAATGATGCCAAGTCTAACACATGTCTCCCACAGCTGAAAGTGGGGAGCAACTACCCAACCTCATGGGAGTTCTCATCACTAGAACTAGAAGAATCTGGACAGACCATCAGTATTGGCGTGGTCGGTGCCAGGGTGGTGTTCTACTGCAAAGTCCATTCCGTGTAGGGAGATAGACCACCTCAACAATTTGGGATTCTCACCCCTCATCTACATAAACAATCTGAGGGGCCTGTGGTCTGTCTGAACCCGGAAGTGAGGCCCAAACAAGTAGGGTCTTAGCTTCTTTAGTGCCCAGACCACAGCAAAAGTTTCACGCTCAATTGTACTCCACCTACTTTCCCTGGGAAGTAACCTCCTTCTAATGAAGGCTACAGGTTGATCTAGGCCCTCTTCATTAAGCTGTAACAGTACTGCTCCAATATCATGCACTGAGGCATCTGTTTGCACAAGAAATTCCTTGGAATAGTCAGGTGCCTTCAACACAGGTGCAGTACGCATGGCAGCCTTCAGGGCTTCAACAGCTGTCTGGCAAGACTAAATCCAGATCACATTTCTGGGCTACGTTTTGGAAGTTAACTAAGTCAAGGGAGCAACAATTGTGCCATACCACTTGACAGACCTCCTATAGTAACCAGTGAGGCCTAAAAACAGCTTTCACTTCAGTCTGGGTTTTTGGGTGCGCCAAAGCCAGAATGGTTTCAATCTTTATCTGTAGGGGTGCCACCTGGCCACTCCCCACTTGATGTCCCAAGTGTACCTCAGAACCCTGCCCTATTTGGCACTTGCTTGCCTTAATAGTGAGACCTGCCTTCTGCAGGGCCTCTAACACTTTACAGAGGTGTTGCAAGTGTTCCTCTCATAAGGAACTAAAGACAGCAATGTTATCCAGGTAGGGGGCACTGAAATCATCCAGCCCAGCCAACACTTGGTTGACCAACCTCTGAAAGGAGGCAAGGGCATTCTTCATTTCAAAGGGCATTACCCTAAACTGGTAGTGCCCATCTGGTGTGAAGAATGCAGACCTCTCCTTAACCCCCTCAGTCAGGGTGATCTGCCAGGCCCCAGAGGTAAGATCGTACTTATTTAGGTACTTGGCAGCTCCCAACCGATCAATGAGCTCATCAGCTCGGGGGATGGGGTGTGCATCAGTCTTGGTGACCGCATTGAGTCCCCAGTAATCCACACAGAACCTGAGTTCTGGAGTGGCACCAGGAGCAGCAGACTTTGGGATCAAAACCACTGGGCTGGCCCAAGAGCTTTTGGAAAACTCTATAACCCCCAATGCTAACATTTTAGAAACTTCATCGTTAATGTTAGCCATAACCCTGTCAGTCTTTGTGTTTAACTGGAGGACTGTCCCCAGTGTCCACATCATGTGTGTACACAAGTTTGTGACCCCTTGGGATCAGGGAGAACAGTGAGGCGAACTGACCTAGCACCTGCTGACAGTCCCTCTTCTGCTCTGGGGTCAGGGAGAGGAGAGGATCACTTGTTCCACAGACCCATCTTACTCTCCAGCAGACAGGTCAGGAAGAGGCTCACTCTCTTCCTCCACCCCATCATCTGTTGCTAGGAGCATGGACAATTCAGTCAGCTCAAAGTGTGGCTTGAGACAGTTCGCATCCAGGACCCTTAAATGGTTACTAGTAGTCTGCAAGTTTACCAGGTAGGTGACTTCACTCTTTCGTTCCACCACCTAAAAATGACCCAGTCCACTTATCCTGGAGTGCCTAACTCCACTGACGCCATCACCCATACTTTCTGACCAGGTTGAAACTCGACCAGAGTGGCATTCTGGTCATACCAGCATTTAATTTCTTCCTGGTTTGCTTCCAGGTTCTCTTGTGCGAGAGCTCTGAAGCAGGCAGTCTGGTTTCTCAGAGCCAGCATGTAACTGAAAACATCCTGGGGAGTTTACTAGGGGCTTTCTCCAAAGCCTTCTTTATCAGACTCAAATGTTCCCTCAAAGGGTGGCAATATAACAGCTCAAAAGGACTAAAGCCAAGCCCTTTTTGAGGCACCTCCCTGTAAGCGAACCAAAGGCATGGCAAGAGGATGTCCCACTTATGCCTCAAGGGCTCTGACAGGCTCATAATCATGCCCTTCAAGGTGTGATTGAATCTCTCAACCAGACCATTGCTTTAGGGGTGGTAAGGTGTGGTGAACTTGTACGTTAACCCACTCACCTTCCACAGAGACTTCATATAAGTTGAGATGAAGTTGGTACCCCTATCGGACACCCCCTCCTGGGATCCCCCATGTGGATTAAACCCCCCATCAAAGCACAGCCTACCACAGGGGCAGTGACTGATCTCAAAGGAAAGGTGTCCGGGTGCTGGGTGGCATGGTCCACCAAGACCACGATAAACCTGTTGCCCATGAATGTCTTGGGATCCAGAGGCCCCACAATGGAAATACCAACCCTTTCAAAGGGGGTACTAACCACAGAGAAAGGTTGGAGGGGAGCCTTGCATTTCCCCCCACTCTTGCCACTTGTCTGACACGTTGGTCAAGATCTACAATGAGCATCAGAGTGCCTGCACATTTGGGGCCAATAGAAGTGGGTGACAAGCCGCTCAAAGGTCTTGTCCTCCCCCAAATGACCAGCTAAAGGCACATCATGAGCCAGACCCAGTAGGAAGGGTCTGAAGCTCTGGGGTTCCACCAGCACATGGGCTGACCTACGGTCAGGAACCTTAAGCTCACCATATAGGAGGCCATCCTCCCAGTAAGTCAAATGTGATTCAGGTTCCTTGTCAGACGCCTTGTCTGCAGCCTGCTGCCACAAACCATCCAGAGTAGGGCATACTTTCTGTGCCTCACAGAATGCTTCCCTGGTGGGTCCCCCTTCCTGCTGCCACTGTGACAGCTCAGGGACCTCACCCAGTTCAGCCACCCGTTCCTCTGTAGGCCACAGGACCCCCCTCCCACCCTCAGGTTCAGCCTCCTCCTGGACCGTGGGAACTTCTGGGGCCAGTTTTGCCGAACCCCTTCTCTTCCTCCTTCTGGCAGACAACTGGGCTACTCTCTCAGGCTCCGGGGTTTCCTGATCACCCTTACGGGCTGCCATAGACCGGGTAGACACACACACACACCGGGCAGACCCAACATTTCCAAGGGTGACCTCCATTCCACCTCCTGCCAAGGGGAATCCTCCAGGTCATTGCCAAGAAACAATCTACAGGCATGGTTGAACTCACAGCTACCTTCAAGGAACCTGAGACCCCCCCCCCCCATTCAAAGGGAACCTGCACCTCTCTGCACAGGCGCTCTGAGTTGTCCACTGCAATTACTTAGTGAAGCACACAGGGATCTATCTGCTCTTCAGACACCAGGTGACTCCTCACTGTAGTCACACTGGCTCCTGTGTCTTTCAGAACCTCCACCCTCTGTCCATTAATGGTCACCCACCACCCGTACTTTTTAGTATTATCAGGCACGAGGGTCCTCTGGACCATCTCACTATCCCCTAGTGAGACAAGGGTCATCTCAGCTGGCTCCCACTCACCTGAACCAACTCCTCCCCAAGTAATACACTGGCCAAACCCTGTGACTGAGCACCAGTAGGTGCCGGTGTCCACTTGGGACATTTGGGGTCCCCTCTCATGTGACCCTCTGTATCATATGCAAAGCACTTGCGCGACCCCTTCTCTGCAGGTTTCCCTGTAGAGAGCCATGGTTTCTTTTCTACTGGGGGCTGGGATTCTTTACCCTGGGAACTAGGTTGGGGTCCTTTAGAGAAGTCCCTCTGTTTACCCTTGCTCCCCCACTTCTTTTGATGGGGACCCTGCCCACTCTTTACGTGGGCTCCCACATACCTCTTTTGGACTATGGTGCTCTCCCAATGGTCTGCTTCCTGCACAAGCTTCTTGGGGTCAGTCAGCTTGCTGTCAATTAGGTGTTGGCGCAGCTTTCAAAAACATAAAGGGGGTTATTACAACTTTGGAGGAGGTGTTAATCCGTCCCAAATGTGACAGATATACCACCTGCCGAATGACAAGTTCCATAGGATATAATGGACTCGTAATACGGCTGGTAGTATATCCGTCACTTTGCCGTCACTTTTGGGACGGATTAACACCTCCTCCAAAGTTGTAATAACCCCCAAAATGTACAAGTGCTCCCAAGCAATCAAATTGTAAAGCCCCTTATACGTTGTTACCTTACTGTCCTTGACCCAGCCATCCAGTGACCTGCAAAAATAATCAACACATTCCAACCATGTTTGCAATTCCTTCTTCTTATAGGACCTAAACGTGTCCTTATACTCACCATGGGTGAGACTATACCTAGTGATCAGGGCATCCTTCATGATAGGATAAGTGAGCCCCTGGGGATTCTCTAAGGATGTCAGAGTATCCCTTCCCTCTACCTCAAATTGCTTCCACAGACCCATTCCCCATTGAGCTTCAGGGACCAGATTCATAGGGAGAGCAGACTCATACCCCTTAAACCACAACAGTATGTCATTCTCCCTCTTGTAATCCTTCACAAGGTCCTTAGGAATGTGCACCCTCCTCTCAGGCTGCACTGTGTTATTGCTGACACCATCCCTACTGAACTGGCTCCTCTGATCCAGCTCCCTCAAGTTGAGCCCATGAGCCAGCAGTATATCCTTCTCCTCTATGGCCATCTTCCTTTCTTCCATCTCCCTTTGCATCCTAAACTTTTCCAACTCCTACTGGTGAGCCCTCTCTGCCTGTCTGTCCCGTAACTCTTCAGGAGTCAGACCCTTGGATGACACACTGCTACCTGCCCTACAAACCCTCTCCCTGGACATAACAGGCCCACCCACTATGCCATTGTGAATAGAGGCACCTCTTCCTCCTCCTCCTCCTCCTCCTCCCCCTTCTCCTCCCCCTCTGTGTACTCTTCAGCTTCCTTGGCTGTTACCCACGCCCTCAGTGCCATCTGCAGCTCTTCCTTCCTGGTGGAGCCCTTTATGGGACAGGCAAGATTTTTGCAGAACTAATTCAACTGAGAAACGGTAAATCTCTCTAGTTTCCCTAAATCAAAAACAGCTCCAGCTGATGTATCTCCAGATTGAGACATGATGAAGAGTTAAAAGTAAAAAGTTCCAAAGGCAGAAAAACATGTTCCCAAATGGAGTTCAAAGAGTCAATAAAGTGATCACCAAAAATAAGGAAGTAGGGAAAAATCCAAAAAAGAGAAAAAAGCAAAAATCACAAAGACAAGTAGTATGTGGTTACGTAATGGTCTGCACTGAAAACAGTAGTGTACACTTAATCACTGTATGTCAAGTACAAATACAAGTCCAATCCCAACCGCTGATCACCAGTCTTAGAAATGGGGTCTTTGGTTGGCCGTCAGGTTACCCCCTGTCCAAGCAAGGACCCTCACTCTAGTCAGGGTAAAGGAGAATCACTCTTAGTTAACCCCCGTCATCCCCTTGGTAGATTGGCATGAGCGGGCAGGCTTTACTTCAGAGGCAAGGTGCAACGTATTTGTACCAACACACAAAGTAACTCTCTGAAAACATTACAAAATGACACAACACAGGGCTAGAATAATAGGTAATATTTATCTAAACAAAACAAAACCAACATGACAAAAATCCAAGATACACAAGTCATGTTATGAATTTAAAAAGCAAAGGAGTCTTAAACCCTTTAGAAAACAGTGAGAATGTTGTTTGTGTGCAAAGTACCTGAGTATCATTAAAAAAAAATCTGCACGGGCGAGTGTGTGTCGAAAAAAGCTGTCAATGTGGTGATTTCTCACCCGCAAGTGAGAACGTGTGTCGTTCCTTCTCCGGTCGGTGTGCGTTATTTCTTCTCTCCCACCAGAGAGCAATGCATCAATACAGATGGGCACCTCGGGTCCAGGCAGGCTTTGCGTTGATTTCCCAGCCCAGCGATGTTGTGTCGAAATCCAGTTGCACAGAATCAAGCAACTGCGCTGCTTCGAGGCTTGTGTCATTAACAGCAGCCACTGCGGGTGTTGTGTGGCATTTCAACAGCCACATTGCATTGATGTCCCAGCCGCAATGCAGATAGAGTTTAGATTTTAGCAACGAGGCCAGCGGCGCATCGCTTCTCAGTCGCGAGGTGGGTGGTGCATCAAATGTTTCCCCGAACGGCAGTCTTTGCATGGATTTACATCATTTTCCACCAGCTTCACCTTTGAGGGGCCCAGAGACAGGTCAGGGCACCACTTGGCAGGCAGGACTCTCAGCAGAAAGCCTAGGTGCTGGCAGAAAAAAGTATTTGATATCCCTGAGACTCCAACCACAGGAGGCAATCTCAGCTCAAGCCCTTGGATATTCTTCACCAGTGGGAAGTCACACAAATGTCAGTCTTTGTCCTCTCACAGGCAGAA
Source organism: Pleurodeles waltl (assembly GCF_031143425.1). Lineage (NCBI taxonomy): Eukaryota > Metazoa > Chordata > Amphibia > Caudata > Salamandridae > Pleurodeles > Pleurodeles waltl. The sequence goes on along the minus strand of NC_090437.1, from coordinate 813,745,802 downwards.
GCAGCTACTGCAGGCCAACCCAGCAAAGCACAGTCACAGGCAAAGTGGCAGTACTCCTCCTCCAGCTTCTCCAGATCTTCTTCTTGGCAGAGGTTCCTCTAGTTCCAGAAGTAATCTGATTTTCAGAGTTTTGGGTGCTCTTCTTATACCCCTTTCTGCCTTTAAAGTAGGCCTGGCTCAAAGAGAAGTCTCTGTTGTTTACAAGATCCTGCCTTGCCCAGGCCAGGCCCTAGACACACACCAGGGGGTTGGAGACTGCATTGTGTGAGGACAGGCACAGCTATTTCAGGTGTAACTGCCCACTCCTCCCCTCCGCCCAGATGTTCCATCAGGATATGCAGGCTACACCCCAGCTCCCTTTGTGTCACGGTCTAGAGGAAAAGTGCAAACATCCCAACTATCAAACTGACCGGGAATCCACAAACAAGCAGAGTCACAGAATGGTTTAAGCAAGAAAATGCCTACTTTGTGAAAGTGTCATTTTCAAACACACAACCTAAAAAACAACTTCATTAAAAGATGTATTTTTAAATTATGAGTTCAGAGAACTCAAACCCCACATGTCTATCTGCTCCCAAAGGGATTCTGTGTTTTAATAATATTTAAAGGCAGCCCCAATGTTAACCTATGAGAGAGATAGGCCTTGCAACAGTGAAAAACGAATTTGGCAATATTTCACTGTCAGGACATGTAAAACAAATAAGTACATGCCCCACCTTTCACATACACTCCACCCTGCCCATGGGGCTATCTAGGGCCTACTTTAGTGGTGCCTTACATGTATAAAAAGAGAAGGGATAGGCCTTGCAAGTGGGTACACTTGTCAAGTCGAATTGGCAGTTTAAAACCGCACACACAGACACTGCAAAGGCAGGTCTGAGCCACGTTTACAGGGCTACTAATGTTGGTGGCACAACCAGTGCTGCAGGCCCACTAGTAGCATTTGACTTACAGGCCCTGGGCACCTCTAGTGTACTTTACTAGGGACTTACCAGTCATGGATAAGCCAATGTACATTTACAGTTTATACAGGGAACACTTACACTTTAGCACTGGTCAGCAGTGGTAAAGTGTCCAGAGCAAACAAAAACAGCAAAAACAGAGTGCAGCACACAGAAACAACTTGGGAAGTAAAGACAAAAAGTTAGGGGAGACCATGCCAATGATCCCAAGTCTAACAATTACTTTAAGTTGTGTGGAGTACAGATGGAATGACTTGCATCAATTTGTTGTTGAAGCAAATTCTTATATTCAAAACATTAACTACATAACACCTCCTGAATTATGTTGTTTTGTGTTGGTTGCCAACATTTGCAGCTCTTTCAACCACAAATTTCTGACTATGCCTCACCACTTAACTAAGACAAGAAAAATCCTGTTAGAGAAGTCCTTGATTTTTTGGCAAATGGAGTACAAAATAAGATATGCACCACACATTCATATGCTTCTCTGAATCAAAGATCACCTAAGTTTGGATACAACTCTTATCTAACTGTTCTACATTTTATTGAATGTTATGTCATTTGCAACATCCCAAACAGAGAGAAAAACAAGAAACTATCTGACCAAGTTTTATTCTTTCAGTCACATAAATGCAGTAAATACTGCTTAAGAAAATATCAGAAAAATTGTATTATTTGCCAAAATGTAGCTTTGGATTTCCAAGACCAACTCTAAAGAAAAAGGAAAAGTAAACAGTTTAATGTCATCTGCAAGACATGCAGTTTCTGGCAAATCACCAAATAACTATATTAGACTATAAGCTTCACAATGGATCAACTACCACAACCCTTTAATTGTATGTATGTGGGATGCTAACATGGATATACAATTCATTGCAGATACCTCTGCAGTGGTTGCCCCCTATATTACTTCATACATTATAAGGGCATAAAAACAGATATAGCCACTTGAGTTTCTTAAGCTTTAATGGTAGATCTCAGGCAATCATGTGGCTTAGTTTAGGATTGCCATTGTCATGTTTTGGAGTCATAAAAAGCTTTCATGGAATTAAATACCTTGCATATTTTAATCCTGCAAACAAAGACATTTTGAAAACAAATGTGTTGGACACACATTACCCAAAGAGAAGCCCATTGTTAGAAGATGTATCATTCTGTTAAGTTGTTTACTTCTACATATTTAAAAATAATATGGCAGAAGATATCAACACTGGAAACTTTCTAGTTGAAGGCAAGTTGCTGTTTTAATGCCATTCTAATCTTATTCTTATGGATAATTGGAAACTGAGTTGTGGCAAAGGAGAAAAGATAGAATTCTACTACATAGCACTTCTTTTACTACATAAACCATGTCACAAAGAAGATAATATAATAGTTCTCTCTAAATCAGATGAAGAAACATTTAAACCCTGGAGTGCCACGGACGTAACGGTAACGTCCTCGGCAGCACTGCTCAGGTGCCGAGGACTTAACTGTTACATCCTGCACCAGGCCCTTGGGGTAAGTGCTAGCGCTCCATCCAAGGGCCTCCCCTGAGCAGGGATGGAAGGGGAATCGCTTTCCTTTTCACACCTGCAAGTGATGTCTGATGATGTCACCACTCAATCGCGTCCTGACCTCATCAGTGGCCACCCCATCATGCTGGAAGCTCAGCAAGGGGTGTTCCCCTGGGGGCAAATTATTTTTAGGCCATTTCTGCCCCCCTTCGTGGCAGATCGGCCCATTTTTCTTAGGCCGATCTGCCCCCACAGGGTGCAGTGCCAACTAGACAACTGGGATTTATTTAATGTCAGTTTCACGCAAGAGAGTGATCCCTTAGGCAAGGGTTGCTTCCCTGGGAGGCAAGTTTATTTTAGGCTATTTCTGCCCCCTTGGGGGAAGATCAGCCTATTTTAATTAAAAAAATTATAATAATTGAAATGGGGAGCGACCCATTAGGCAAGGGTCGCTCCCTTGGGGGTCAATTTTATTTTAGGCCATTTCTGCCCACCTTGGGAGCAGATCAGTCTATTTTTCTTAGGCCAATCTGCCCCCATGGGGGGCAGAAACCACTAGACATCAGGGATTCTTTTTGCACCAATTTCACGCAAGGGGAGTGACCCTTAGGCAAGAGTCACTCCCCTGGGGCGCAAATTCATTTTCTGCCATTTCTGAAAGCACTAGACACCAGGGATTTGTATTTCCTTAATTTTAGGCAAGGGCTGCTCCCCAGGGGGAGGGGGTTATTTTAGGCCACTTCTACCCCACTTGGGGGCAGATCAGCCTATTTCTATTAGGCCGATCTGCCACCGGGGAGCAGAAACCACTTTTCAACCAGGGATTGATGTGGGTGTGTGTGTTTTGTTTGGGGGGGGGCAGCCCCTTGGGCAAGGGCCGCTTCCCATGGGGGCACATTACTGTTGGCCATTTCTGCCACCCTTGGGGGCAGATTGGCCTATTTTTGGATGGCACATCTGCCCCCCAAGGAGGGCAGAAAGCCCACCAGACACCAGGGAAGATTTTTTTCAAAGAAAGAGGGTGGGGTATGGCCATACTCCCACCCCAAATAAATGGGGACAAAGTTGTTCTGCCCACTGGTGGGCAGATGGGGAAATTACCCCTGATCCATTCCTCAGGCATTTTAATGCCAGGGAATTTAAAAAAAAGAAAGTGGGGTGGTGGCTACCAACCAGTATGGGCATGATTATTCCCCCACCTCAACTGAAGGGTGTAACAGTCTTTCAGCTCTCCCCTCGCGCACTAAAACATAATATTTCAATAGCAAGCAAGTGGACATTTGATTATTTTGGATTTCGTTTTTACCATACGTTTGGCCATAAGAGCTTGTCTAACTCTCAAAATCGTCCCATTTGGAATGGTGAGGGCTGCACTTCTTGGACTTTGGGATGCTGCCAGGTAGAAAAATCTACGAGACCTAGACACATCTGAAAACTAAACATCTGGGTGAGTCCAGAGTGGTGTGCTTCACATGCACCCCGCACCATTTTCTTACCCACAATGCCCTGCAAACCTCCAACTTTGCTTGAAATCACACATTTTCCCCACACTTTTGCAATGGAACTTTCCAGAATTTGCAGGCATCCACAAAATTCCTACCACCCACCATTGTCACATCTATACCGATAAAAACTCTGCCTCATTTGTCAGCCTAAAAACATTTTTTTCAAATTGCCTTTTTTGACCCGCTTTTGTTTCCCCCTCAATTTTGACATGTTTTTGTCTCTTTCCTGTCACAGGCACTTAGCCCACCTACACAAGTGAGGTATCATTTTTATTGGGAGACTGAGGGGAACCTTGGTTGGTAGGAAATTTGTGCCAGTGCAGAAATATGGGGAAAATATGATTGTTTAGCGAAATTTGAGGTTTGCTGAGGATTATGGGTAAGAAAAGATGAGGTGATCCATGCAAATGACACCTCCTTGAACTCTTTCAGGTGTCTAGTTTTCAGAAATGTCTTAGGGGGTGATTCTAACCCCGGCGGTCTTAGACCGCCGGGGCCAGGGTCGGCGGGAGCACCGCCGACAGACCGGCGGTGCCCCGCAGGGCATTCTGACCGCAGCGCTTTGGCCGCGGTCAGTGCAGGAAAACCGGCGGTCTCCCGCCGGTTTTCCGCTGCCCCTTGGAATCCTCCAAGGCGGCGCAGCTTGCTGCGCCGCCGAGGGGATTCCGACCCCCCCTACCGCCATCCAGTTCCCAGCGGTCCGCCCGCCGGGAACCGGATGGCGGTAGGGGGGGTCGCGGGGCCCCTGGGGGCCCCTGCAGTGCCCATGCCACTGGCATGGGCACTGCAGGGGCCCCCTTAAGAGGGCCCCTAAATGTATTTCACTGTCTGCTGCGCAGACAGTGAAATACGCGACGGGTGCAACTGCACCCGTCGCACAGCTTCCACTCCGCCGGCTCGATTCCGAGCCGGCTTCATCGTAGAAGCCTCTTTCCCGCTGGGCTGGCGGGCGGCCTGAAGGCGGCCGCCCGCCAGCCCAGCGGGAATGTCAGAATTACCGCCGCGGTCTTTCGACCGCGGAACGGTAACCTGACGGCGGGACTTTGGCGGGCGGCCTCCGCCGCCCGCCAAGGTCAGGATGAGGGCCTTAGTTTGTTAGATTTCCCTAAAAGGCTGCTGAGCAAGGACTAAGTATGCAGGCCCCCCACAAAAACAGGTAGTTTTGTATTTGATCATTTTGATGTGTCCACATAGTGTTTTGAGGCATTTCCTGTTGCGGGCACTAGCCACACAAGTGAGGTAACATTTCTATCGGGAGACCTGGTGGAATGCTAGGTGAAGGAAGTTTGTGTGTCCCCTCATATTACAAAACTTTGTATCACCAAAATGTGAGAAAAAAGTATTTTTTGCCAAATTTTGAGGTTTGCAATGGATTCTGGGTACCAGAACCTGGTGAGTGTGCCACAAGTTACTCCATCCTGGGTTCCCCCGGTATCTAGTTTTAGAAAATACACAGGTTTGGTAGCTTTTCCTAGGTGCCGGATGAGCTAGAGACCAAAATCCACAGCTAGGCACTTTCCAAATAACATGTCATATTTCAATGTAAAAATGTGATGTGATCATGGTGCATTTCCTCTTGCAGGCGTTGGGCCTACCCACACAAGTACGATACCATTTTTATCTGGAGACTTGGGGAATACAGAATAGAAGAACAAGTGTTATTGGCCCTTGTCTTTCTCTACATTTTCTCCTTCCAAATGTAAGACAGTTTGTAAATAAAAAAACATCTATATGAGAAATGCCCTGTAATTCACATGCTAGTATGGGCACCCCGGAATTCAGAGATGTGCAAATAACCACTGCTTCTCAACACCTGATATTGTGCTCATTTTGGAAATACAAAGGTTTTCTTGATACCTATTTTCCACTCCTTATATTTCAGCAAATGAATTGCTATATACCCGGTATACAATGGATATCCATTGCGAGGTGCAGCTCATTTATTAGCTCTGTGTACCTAGGGTTCTCGATGAACCTACAAGCCCTATATATCCCCACAACCAGAGGAGTCCAGCAGATGTAATGGTATATTGCTTTCAAGAATCTGCCAGAGCTGGAAAAAGTTATAGATGAAATGTAGACAGAAATGTCTCTTTTTTTCAACTCAATTTCAATATATTTTTTATTTTAGCTGTTACTTTCTGTAGGAAGCCTTGAAGAATCTACACAAATGACCTGTTGCTGAATTTACAATTTTGTTTGCTTTTCAGAAATGTTTAACTATCCAGGATCCAGCATTGGTTTCACACCTATTTCTGGCACTAACTGTAAGGAGGCTGAAAGCACAAAAAATAGTAAAAATGGGGTATGTCCCAGTAAAATGCCAAAATTGTGTTGAAAAATGTGGTTTTCTTATTCAAGTCTGCCTGTTGCTGAAAGCTGGGAAGATGGTGATTTTAGTACCCGAACCCATTGTTGATGCCATTTTCAGGGCAGCAATGACAAGCTTTCTTGTGCAGCCCTTTTTCCCATTTTTCTTTAAAAAAATGAAATTATATCTGTGTTTTGGCTAATTTCTTGGTCTCCTCCAGGGGAACCCACAAACTCTAGGTACCTCTAGAAACCCTAGTATATTGGATAAAAAGTATGCAAATTTGGCGTGGGTAGCTTATGTGGCCAAAACATTATGAGGGCCTAAGTGCGAACTGCCCCAAATAGCCAAAAAAAAAAGTCCGGGCACCTGAATTCAGAGATGTGCAAATAACCACTGCTTCTCAACACCTGATATTGTGCTCATTTTGGAAATACAAAGGTTTTCTTGATACCTATTTTGCACTCCTTATATTTCAGCAAATGAATTGCTATATACCCGGTATACAATGGATATCCATTGCGAGGTGCAGCTCATTTATTGGCTCTGTGTACCTAGGGTTCTCGATGAACCTACAAGCCCTATATATCCCGCAACCAGAGGAGTCCAGCAGATGTAATGGTATATTGCTTTCAAGAATCTGCCAGAGCTGGAAAAAGTTATAGATGAAATGTAGACAGAAATGTCTCTTTTTTTCAACTCAATTTCAATATATTTTTTATTTTAGCTGTTACTTTCTGTAGGAAGCCTTGAAGAATCTACACAAATGACCTGTTGCTGAATTTACAATTTTGTTTGCTTTTCAGAAATGTTTAGCTATCCAGGATCCAGCATTGGTTTCACGCCTATTTCTGGCACTAACTGTAAGAAGGCTGAAAGCACAACAAATAGTAAAAATGGGGTATGTCCCAGTAAAATGCCAAAATTGTGTTGAAAAATGTGGTTTTCTTATTCAAGTCTGCCTGTTGCTGAAAGCTGGGAAGATGGTGATTTTAGCACCCCAAACCCATTGTTGATGCCATTTTCAGGGCAGCAATGACAAGCTTTCTTGTGCAGCCCTTTTTCCCATTTTTCTTTAAAAAAATGAAATTATATCTGTGTTTTGGCTAATTTCTTGGTCTCCTCCAGGGGAACCCACAAACTCTAGGTACCTCTAGAAACCCTAGTATATTGGATAAAAAGTACGCAAATTTGGCGTGGGTAGCTTGTGTGGCCAAAACATTATGAGGGCCTAAGTGCGAACTGCCCCAAATAGCCAAAAAAAAAAGTCCGGGCACCTGAAGGGGAAAAGGCCTGGCAGTGAAGGGGTTAATGTTTCTAAAAATACCACTGCATTGCCTTAATTTCAGGCATACCTACAATTGTTGTAACAAGAAGTACAGAAAGAGAATTAAAGTAATGCAGAAATTAAATGCAATACTGCATCAACTAATAATACTTTCACTTCCGGAACTGCTGACCCACTTGGACAACCAGTTATTGATAATGAAGCTGTGCCTGTGATAGACAAGGCTTAACATGCAATCGAAAACGTGAAAAAGGATGTAAATAATTTGGATTATTTAGAATCTCAATTAAATTGTTGACAGCTACAAATATACAAAGACATAAAACATTCAGTAGCTCATGGAAATCAATGTGAAAATGGATTATGTGAATGTAGTAATTTTGAATCTACATTGCAGTATGTGAGGGGCCAAGCAGGAACTGGGAAAAGGCTTTCTAGTTAAAGTAATTGCTGCTTATGTACATTAACATACGCCAAATTTATCTTGTGTAGTTAAGGCTCCTTCTGGCTTAGCAGCACATAACATGAAATCAATTACCTTACATCATCTACTGTTACTACCTGTGGATCATGACAGCAAATTGAAATACTTAAAATGAAATACTAATACATGGTAAGAACTTGGGGGCGACCTTAAAAGAATAAAGGTTTTAATCATAGATGAAGTGAACGTGATATCAAAAGTGATGTTGGTGTTTGATCATGTGGATCTGCAAGAATTACTTATGATGTGCTCTTTGGAGGGAAACAGGTCAGTGTTTCTGGAGACTTTTTACAACTAAAACCCTTAAAAGTTTAACAAATTCTCAGCAAACATTTGCAGGACCAAACTCTCAGTTCTTTGGGAAGTATAGGAAATGTCAACATTTGTTTGCATTTCACACACAGAGAACTAACACAGAATGTGAGGAAAGCTAACGATAAAGAATATGCCAGGTTATTAAAATACGTTTGCCTTGGCATTGTGACAAAATAAGCAAAGATTAAGCCAAGGGAACAAAATAAAAGCAGATTGTTTCTAAAACTTCATTCACCTGCTGAGGTTATGCATTGCCTTCTTTCACAATCACAAACCAATTTGTTTACTGCCATCTTTTAAAGAATGTGCTCAATTAAATTATGATATGCTACATCTGTAAAAAGAAGAAATTGTACATCTTCCTTGTAAAGATAAAGTGAAGAATCACAAACTCACCATACCTATTTTCAAAATGTTAGCTACAAAATTACTAAAGATGGAAAAATCAGTTCCATGTACAGTGGGATTGAAAAAAGATTTACAGTCTTGTAAAAATTGTTTTGTCATTACAACAAAATGTACATGTAGATGAAGGACAGGTAAATGAACCCATCAGATTTGTAGTGGACGTTGTGATGTCTGGAAAGAATCAAGAGACTGAATTTATTTTGGTCAAATTTGACCACATTCAACAGCAAAAACAGATCTCTTGGTGTGCACAAGATTATTACTTGCAAAAATGTATATATTTCTAGAGAAAAGTTTCCTCTTTATTTCACTTATGCAACAACAATACACATATCACAAGGCCTAGGGATTAAGCACTAATTACCCCTGTCTATACAGTATTCAAAGAAGGAATGGCATACATTGCTCTACCTCATGTTAAAATATAACAGGACTATATATTTACAGATTTTGATGAGAGGAGAATAAATCCAGATAGTAGCTGTGTCAGCATATACAATTGTTTGTGAAACAAACACACTCCTCATCTTGATGAATATCCCATTTTGACAAAACCTAAACTGTTTTTTTAAAGAAAAAATTATTCAAACTACAATTACAAGGAAGAATTGGAGCAACCAAAAACTCAAAAATGAAACTCATGAAAATTACTGGACATCAGTTTCAAAATCAAAATGGCATACACTGCTATGCAATATCATTGTTAATCTTCTTTTGTATCTACTGTCAGATATATCATAAACATCAACGTTTCTGCAACACATTGATAAATCTCTATCAACAAATTCAAACCCAAACAACCACATGCATCAATTTAAAAATGGCATAAAACTATGGTAAATATGCATGGAGGTGCTATTCGCTGCACTTCACTTTTCTATCAATCAGCAACAAGATGATCAAGATTTATGTATGGCTATTCAAGAAATGTTGGCTAACAATATGTACCCAAGTTGTGACCTCTTTGGTCTGAGCTGCTCTACCATTACCTGATTGCAAATCAATTCCATTAACAAAAAGTATAACGCTGCGCAAACTTATGTCTAAACTGTAACATAAAATGTGTCTCAACCCCTAATTTGACAATGCTAACCAAATATATCATTTTGATGATCCAAAGATGTGATCCTAATAATAGAAAAATCAAAAACATTTATGTATAACTTCACTGCTTCTCAAATTTCGAATTTAGAATGCACTTTCACTACTATTTTTCATTATGGAGAGCATATACCTTCTACTTAAAGAAAACATATGTTGGAAAAAATGTGATAATGGTCTCAGGGACATATTTATGAGAGGCTTGTGCGACGTTGTGCCACAAACTTTGACACAACTGCGGCATAAGCAGTACTCTATATTTAAAAGACAATGCATTTGCCCAAACATGTCATTTTTGGAGGCTTGCTTCAGGCAAAAACTGCGCCTAAACCAGCTGCGTGACACATATCGAGGTAGGTTTTCCACCACAAAATCTAATGCAAATCTAATGCAGTGATATTGGTGAGTCTGCCAATATGCGATGCATTGTTTGGATTCAGCATGCAAAGCCTGAACTGTGCCAAAATATGTGTGCAGCAGCAATTCAGTCACAAGAAATGATGCAGTGGCTATGGTATAAAAATTTGCACATCAAAAAACACTTTGGCAAGCTCAACTATACCATGAAGGTTGTGATTCTGCAGCTAGGAGTTGAGAGGAGACCACATAGGCTGTGAAGGAGGAGGGAGTGTGTGTTCCAGCAGCACATCTCCCTTATGGACCTCAGGAAGGATGAGGTTATCAATTTCTACAGACTCAGGAGGGAGTCCATCATTGAATCACGCTGAAACATTGGGCCAAGTCTACAACCACCAACTGCAGGCCCTCTAAAATCTCTTCACAGCTGAAACTTATGGCTGTGCTCCACATGCTGGCATCAAGTTCCTTCCACTTCACAACAACCAGAGTGTCAGGAATATCACAGACATATTTTTCTGCTTTCCTACCTTCTGTCCTGAATGCCATAATGCCGCTCACACCCCAGTACCTCATCTTCCCCAAGACCCAACAGAATCAATTGGACAGCAAGCAAGGCTTCTATGCCATTGCAGGATTTCTCCATGTTTTAGGCGCAATGGATTGCACACATGTGCAATTGGTTCCTCTTGCTGAAATGTCCCACCTGTACAGAAACAGGAAGCGCACATTTTCTATCAATGTCCAGGCCATAGTGGACTATCTGGGGATGTTTATCTATGTGATGGCAAAATACACTGGAAGTCCACATAATGTCTACATCTTTTGGCACAGTATCATCAATGAGTGCTTCGAGAATGGGCAATATGTCAATGGCCTCCTTGTTGATAAGTAAATCTGAAGTATGCAATATACTAACTATAAATTTGAAATGTATGACATAATATCCATCTCTGTGTTTGTCTATTGCTCTAGGGGTCTATTTATGAGATGTGTGCCTCACGCTTGCACCATGCATAGTGGTACATGTGTGATGCAAACCTCTAAGCCAGTTGTTCAAGTAACACAATGCCCTGGCTTTGAATAGTGTTAAAAATCTGCTGTATTGCACTAATGTGTGCTAAGGAGGTGTTCCATGGGAGTTGTGTGGGTGTTTCCATGCAACTGCCATAGTTTATTATGCATGTCATGTATAGCAAACCAGGTAAACATTTGAATGTTTCAAATAAGTATGCCTCCTCAGGAGAGGCATAGCAAGGGTAATTTACCTAATTCATCCATGTTACTTCCTGTTTCGATGTGTGCTACATTCTGTTGCACACATAGAGCAATATGCTTCTAAGGTTTTTTTTATGCAGGAAGGTGCCTCTTCCTGAAAAACAATTCTGCATGCAACACAGTCACCCTTGCACCATGGTGCAAGTGTGCCTGTGTTTGCACTAGGCAGCACATTGTGTGCCAGCACCGAGTGAAAGGACAAGAAAGTGCTGTATGGCATAAATACTATGCATACCTGCCCTTTCCCAGTGACACAGAACAGCAAGGTGATGTGCTGCACTGCATAGTGCAACTTTGCCAAATATCTGGACCCTATTCTCATGTGTACATAGATGGAACAACTTACGACAATATGTAGACAATGGTTTTCTTTTGTGTCATTCCCTCACTAATCCTTCAATGGCAGTTGCAAGAAACATCTATGCATATTATTGTCTCATCCCACACTGTGTGAATGGACTGAACCACATCATCTGCACTTGTTAACAAGTCGAGTGCCTGCAGCTCTGGCTTCTGAGTGGAGAAGGGTAGGAGCCAGGATCTGCAAGCGAGGCAAGGACCGAGTGAGACAAGGACCGAGAGGTGAGGTGAGGAGCAGGGAGCTGGCGGAGTAGCAGCACCCGAGAGGACTGAGAGCCGAGGCGCGCGGAGCCACAGTGATCCGACACAGAGTACAACACCCACATCACAATCCGTCCACGACCCGCACTCCCTGGCACAGCCCTGAGATAGCCGTGAGATAGCCGCACTAGCGCACTGACGTGGAAAGCAGCGGAAAGCAGCATAGAGCCACAACGACTGTAGTGACCCGAGCCCACCCACGGCTACATCTTTCTGATCACCACTCTGTGAGGAGGTCAAGGAAGACGCGGAGGACGCAGACGGGTGTGGAGCAGCAGTTGCAGTTGTGGTGAGTGGGGGAGAATATGGGAAACATATGGGGTTGGGGCACGGGATCAGGGACCTCACCAGTGTGGCCCGGTGAGGTGAGAAGGGGGTACTCTCGTGTGGAGCTGCGCAGGGTGCAGGGTTTGTGGGTTAGTCGGTTTGAGCATGCTTGGAGTGTGCTCTGGAGCTCGTTGGAGCAGGTTGCAAGGGCCTTCACTACATCTGCCACACTCCACAGTCCTCAGTGCGCCCCTGCATTCTCGCACTTCTACATCGCAGCCCTTGCTCCCTGTGCCTTACTACCAAGCAGCCCTGTTTCTTGATCTCTGACAATGATCTTCTCTGATCCATCCTTGCTTGCCATCAGTTGCCATCGGCCGCCCTCGCACTGCCCTCGTCACTCACCTCAAGCCACTCCCCCACGCTGCACAACCTCCCTCCACCCAGGCTTCACTCTCAGCTCCGTCCTGCCCTGCGGCGCCCAGTCCTAGCCCCCATTTCTTCCTCCCTGGGCTGGTGTCCACTCGAACACCTCTTCATCTCTCCATCTCCCGTAAGCCCAGTGAGGCTTTGTGACAGGGGCCCCTTTGACTGGGCCATCGATCAGAGGTGAGCATAGCTGTTTTAGCTAACAACTGCAGAGTGAGTGCACCAGGTCCACACAGAAGCGACCTAGCTAGCTGGTCACGGCCTGTGAGGGACCTGTGTGCACCGCTCACCTCCTGTCCCAGAGCTCAAGATCTGCCAGTCTTTAGCCTCCAAATATTTCAACTTATCAGGCACAAGTGGACCGCAAATTGCCAGAGGAATTCGAGACTAGAGACTGGTTCCCCGAGTTACCATGAGATCTGGTCAAGTCAGGGTACCCACGGAAGGCAAAACCAGGACCCAAAGACCCCAAAGGAGGGCACAAAGGAAAGGGAAATGTCCTCCACCAAGAGCACAAAACAGCAGTCTCAACCAACTGTATTGCCTCTTACTCCTCTTCAGGTTTACCAGGAAGTACTAACAAGTTTGCATTCCTAAAAGATCCAACTGCTGCTTTCTTTTCAAATCCTGATACTATCAAGGGCCTTCCAACACCACTGGTCCCGCAAACACTGGGTTCAGTGCAGATGGTGCACGATGCATCAGGCAATAAAAACTCAACAAGAATTCTCACTTCCTCGACAACTCTGATTCAGCATCTGGTGCCGGAATCCTCCCTCCAGGAAGCTTCAGAGCAGTAAGCTACTGTAGTACACAACGCAAACTTAGTCCGTGAGCAACAGAACAAACCCTGGGGCACAAGTAATGCATTAGCACACAAAAATATCCAGGTGTGCAGCACCCTGATCATGGCTCAGGTTCATGCTCCAGAGGGAAAAACTCCTCAAGGTGACCGACGACCGGAAACAACAGTTAATTCATGTAACACTGAGCCGCCAATCATTTGTGGAAACTTGACGGAGGCACACAATGACCCCATGTTTGCCAGAACTTGCCAACAGTCAAAGCCCATTCCATGGTCAAAGCCTGGCATTCAGGGGGCCAAAGAGAGGTTGGACATCTGCTTTGATGCATCTATGGGAAAAATGGAAGATACTTGGCTACAGTCACTCTCCATAACAAATGACAAAGTCCTAGTCGAGGCATTGGACCTGAAAACCTTTGACTTAACAAATAGCAAGGACCAGCACCTGAGCCAGCCACTACCATCGGAGAAGGCTAATCAAAGTCTGGCCATACTGCAACAAGAAAGAGTTTCCAACATGATCATTGAAGTCTCTAGTGACATCAGCAAGCTACAAGATATAGGCACAACAGAATTTAGCAACTTGGACTCTTCAGTCACCAACAACACCCCTCTAGTTGCCAACAATAGAAGCAGTAAAACCCTCTTCAAAGGTCACCTATTAGCTGAATCTACTAGTTGCGAGTTGGGGGACCTCACTTGGCTACACGCTTCACTTCTAAAGGCTCTTCACACTTCAACGACAGTCCTCAATATGCAATCTGACAAACTTGATTTACTAATTGAACTAATAAATGTATGGCCACTCACATCGCTGATATTATTCGTAAACAGGATATGCTGGCCATCTGGCCACCTGATCAAAAGGTCAATGTGGATCAACAGCAAGACTTCTTCAAATGTGGACCGATCATCAATCAATTGAGTATACTTCCAAATATTTTAAGAGACATATTGGGGAAATGAAAAACAAAAAAGAACAACTTCGCTACTCCAAATAATCCTAAACATGATCCATATCATATAGTGTCTCTGCAAAAGATACTAGGAGCAGTGTCAATGAAAGACTATCCCTCAAGCCGTCCTGAAAAAAACAGGGTAAATACTCAGGGCACAACATTTTGTGGAAACAAAGATCCTAAAGTACGAAATTGGCCTTTCACACTCTTAGGCACTCCAGATGTCGCTCTTGCCACTGCAATGGGGACACAGATGAAAAAATCAACATTGATAAACTCAAATTGTACAGATGAATTCATACAGATGAGAAAAACTGTGTTGCTAAACTCAGATTGTACAAACAAGTATTTACCCCAGTACCCAAACGTCCATCTAAAAGGCAAAAAAAATGAGCCAGAAAGGCAAGAAAAAAACATATACCAAAGATACCAGTGGCAATTTCCACCCCATATTCTCGGCACAATCAAAACCACAAATGCGGATTTCTGGATCCTCAAGCAATTCCCAGGCTTCAAATTATGTGAAAATTACAAGGGTAGGGGCAGCCAATGGTTCAGTTAAGGTAATTTCTGATGACACTCAACCTGTTGCCTTGCCACCATCCGCAGAACACAAAGTGCACCGGCTGACGAAACAACTTCAGTCTAAGTTATACCACCCGAAGAGGAGGGAGAAGGAGTGCATGGACCTGACCTCACACCAAGGGCGACAATGTCAAGATCATAAAAGTTGTTAGTACACATAGGTAGTAAAAAACCTGTTGTCCAATTAGATGCGCAACCACCTGCGAAGGACCTTCCAGCGACGCCAGTGCCAGCAGTACCGAAACTAAATGATGCATCGGGAACCAATCTGTCTCTCAGGAATCAGAGGCAGTGGTGCATTCAAGGTCACCCTCCACAAGGTGACTATTATAAATGGGGTCTTTGGTTGGCAGTCAGGTTACCCCCTGTCCAAGCAAGGACCCTCACTCTAGTCAGGGTTAGTAACACACAAACCAATTTATCATGTGCCCACCCTTTGGTAGCTTGGCACTAAGCAGTCAGGCTTAACGTAGAAGGCAATGTGTAAAGTATTTGTGCAATAAATCATGCAATAACAGAGTATAACACCACAGAAATACACCAAACAGTATTTAGAAAAATATATATTTATCTGGTTAAATGCAGGTCAAAACGATTAAGATTTGATAAGTACAATTTGAGCTATTACTGTAGGAAATGATAAAATACGTTTTTAGTCTTTAAAAAGCAACAAATGTCTCTTGAAAGCACAAAGTATCTGGTTTGCATTCAAATTTGGGGAGGTGTGCGTCGATTTTTCTGGTGCACACCGACGATGCTTCATTGAGTTTTCACACAGGGCAGGCTTTGCGTCGATTTCCAGCGCATAGACTGGGATCCTCTTCACGTTGCAGGGTTTTTGGACACCCTAAAGACAATGCAGAGAAATCCTGGGCATGCAGGAAGAAGTCACAGGGGCTGCGTCGATCTGGTGGGTGATGCGTGGATATTTCTGTTGCACGGCAGGCGCTGTGCCAATTTCTCCCACAGGAAGGCAGGCTGTGTCGTTCCAGTTAGGCTTTGCGTCGATCCAGCTGGATGTGCGTCGAAGTTCCAGGAGCAACATGCGGCTGCGTCAATCTCCTCTTGGGGAGCCAGGCTGCGTTGTTCCAGTTTGGCGTGCAGTGATTTTCTCACCACAATGCAGGCTGGATTTTTGTTGCAAAAATTAGGGGGGTCACTACAACCCTGGCGGTCAAAGACCGCCAGGGCTGTTTTGGCAGACGCACCACCAACAGGCTGGCGGTGCTTCCCATGGCATTACGACCCTGGTGGTTTTAATGTGCACAGCAGACAGTGAAAAGCGCGACGGGTGCAACTGCACCCGTCGCACGGCCGCAACACTGCCGACTCCATTTGGAGTCGGCTCCTGTGTTGCAGCCGAGATCCCCGCTGGGCCGGCGGGCGGAAACTAGGTTTCCACCCGACGGCCCAGTGGGGATATCCAAATGGCCACGGCAGGGGTGCGGCTGCATTGGCGGTCGCCTGGCGGTCCGATCTTAAGCCGCCCGCCAAGGTCGTAATGAGGGCCTAAGTCTTTTTGGCCCTGAGACTTCAAGGAATAGGAGGCAATTCTTTGCTGAAAAGCAGTCAGCTGAGTCCTTTGGAAAGCCAGGCAGTTCTTCTTGGCAGGTTGCAGGTTCTTGTTCAGGGATTCTTTCCAGTGGTATCTTGTCCAGAAGTGTCTGAGTTGGTAGGGTCAAATGTGCCTTTGAAGAGGGGGAGACTTCAAAGAGTGCACAAGGTCCCCTTTCAGTTCCCTCCTGTCTGCCAGGAACCCAGTAGGGGGTGTGGCAGTCCATTGTGTAAGGGTAGGCAACTGTCCTTTGACATGTAAATATCAGGCCCTCCACCCTCCCAGCCCAGTAAGACCCATTCAGTATGCAGATGTGTGCAGGTGTGACTGAGTATCCTGTGTTTGGGGTTTGTCTGAGTGGAATGCACAAGGGAGCTGTCAACTAAACCAGCCAGACGTGGATTGTAAGGCACAGAAGGATTTAAGTGCAGAGAAATGCTCACTTTCTAATAGTGGCATTTCTAAAATATTAATATTAAATACAACTTCACCAGTCAGCAGGATTTTGTATTACCATTCTGGCCATACTATATATGACCTTTTACTCCTTTCAAATCAGAATCTACCACTCAAACCATATATGAGGGTAGCCCTAATGTTAGCCTAAGAAAGGATCAGGCCTCACAGCAGTGTAAAAATTATTTTAGGTGTTTTACACTACCAGGACATATAAACTGCACAAGTACATGTCCTGCCTTTTATCTACATAGCACCCTGCCCTAAGGGGTTATGTAGGGCCTATTTCAGGGGTCACTTATATGTAGAAAAAGGGGAGTTTAAGGCTTGGCAAGTACTTTTAAATGCCAAGTCGAAGTGGCAGTGAAACAGCACACACAGGCCTTGCAATGGCTGACCTGAGTCTACTTATATGAGTGGCATAATCGGTGCTGCATGCCCACTAGTAGCATTTAATCTACAGGCCCTGGGCACATGTAGTGCACTTTACTGGGGTCTTAAAAGTAGATTAAATAAGCCAATTGGGTATGAACCAATGTCACCATGTTTTAAGGGAGAGAGCATATGCACTTTAGCACTGGTTAGCAGTGGTAAAATGCGCAGAGTCCTAAAACCAGCAACAACAGTGTACAATAAGTGGAGGGAGGCAGGAAAAATTTAGGGCTAACCACCCTATGGCTGTCAGGTCTAACTGTGACTCTTTACAATTTATGGCAATTTGCCCAGCTGCCATAACGGGCAACTCACAAGGCCCAAATCACAGCCACGGAACAACAATGATGATGTACAAACACAGCCTGTTAGCCAGTCCAATAAACCACTCCCCTTAGCATATCATCCATAGCCCATCACTAACATCGCTCGTAGGGAAACAACTTCAGAAACAAGCCCAAACTCTAACCATCCCTCTAGGGTGGTAACAATCACTAATGAACATGGGCTAACAACTACAAAAGTTACGTTGTGGCTGGGAATTAAGGCAGATCATTCTAATTCCACAATACACATCATGGGGCTAACAAGACTGCTTGAATAGGGGTAACATCCTGAAGCTCCTGGCTTCAACTCAGAAGATTGTCTCCGCAGACCTAATGTCGGTGAAATTCCTCACCAGCAACAATCAAAACGGGCCAGAGTAAACATCCACTAGTTGGAGAAACAAAGGGAAATCGTTACATAAATTATAACTGTAGAAGTGCAATTCGAAGCTTGGGGCACACTTCTGTCAGAACCATCCAGATCACACTACCCTCTTCCCCTGCTATCAAGCTCTATGGAAAAATCCAATCATCAATGGATCTAAAGGCCCACAAACATGCACTGGGGATGAATTCAAGGGAGTCAGAGCAGAGGCAGTATTGTACGGTGGAAGCTAATCAAAAAATTTCCTATGACCTCCCGACTGCTCAAAGCCATATGCCAATACCCCCATGACCACAGAATGATGTTCAGGATGAACAGAGGTGGATGGCTCATGTTTTAAACTCAACAACTGACTTAACATTTATAATGCCGAAAATATGGATCAGGGGTCGGCTGTCACCATCATGTCCTGGAATATCGCTGGAGCAAAAACCATTATTACAACAGAGGAGCTGGCATTTTCAAAAAACGATTTTCAGGCTGTCAAACTTACTTTTATCGGTAATGGACAAACATCTCTTGTAATTTTTAATGTTTATGCTCACCCTCAGAAACAACGGAAAACCCTGCTTTTTTGAGAAATTACTGAATAAATCAGAAGGGATAAGATGCACTCACCCAACATGGGACATTCTAGTGACGGGCGACTTTAAGCCTACCTAATTCAAACTCCTGAAACCGATGTGCAATTGGCAGCTGAACATGCTTTATGTCAGTTCTGCCTCAACTCCCACCAATACGGAAGAGACAGGACGCAATGGGTAAGCAACTGGTATATGCATTAGAATATTTGAGCATGAGGGTTCTAAATGGCAGGACCAAAGATGACATGCCTCCAAGCTAAACCACTACAGCACAAAGTCTGCAACCATAATAGACTATACGGCTGGGTCTCTCCCCTTGCTAGCTCGTGTGAGCAAATTTAAAATTAAAACTATGCTCCACAGCGATCAATCATATCAACATATAGAACTGGACTTGAATGCCCTACATTTCCTCCCTAATAGGAACTATTACATCCACCAACTTAAAACATCTGACTTGGTCAGAGTTCTCATTGCCACGGCTGTGTGAAAAAAAAAAAAAAACTCTATTTCAATCGGCAACACTCCAGGACTCCGGTTGTGAAAGTGTGGGCCACCTTTCTACTTTCATTATCTCGCTCAGCTTCGCTAAGCGTCAATCACCAACACAAAATTGGATGGTGTCTTCAAGTTCCTCAGTGAAAATTCTAAAACTAAGAAAGGAATTGAGGCACAAGCTAAAAGTAATAACAAATAGACCTTTCATGGAATCTTCATGTGTCCAAATAAAGGCCATTTGAAAACACTACAAAAATCAGGTATGGTGTGAGCGCATCAAGAGGGAGAACAACTTCTGGCTCAAATTACTCTACAACTCAAGAAGGGCCAATTCTAGGGCCTTTTGGGTAACAGTCAATGGCATTGACTGGCAGTGAAGAGCAATCAACTGCTCTTCAATTCCTGAAAATTAATGGGCAAACTACCTGGTCAACATCTTTTTCAAACCAGGCCCATCTGAAGCAATTTCACACCTGAAGGAGCCTGAAAGTCCTAACGTCTTCTGTCTGATAGATGTTGGATACAGTGTCAAAGTAGTCTCCCAAGTAATTAGGAGGGGGGTGGGGATGGGGCCCCTGGCCCCAATGGCCTTCCACAGGCAATATTTAAGGCTGATCCGAAGTACTGGTGAACCACACTGCAAATTCTTTGCACTGAAGTTGAGCGTAATACAACCATCCCTGACAGTTGGAGAGGATCTATCATCAATCTGATATTCAAAGTGGGTGACAGATCAAATCCGGCCAACTATAGACTGATTGCTTTAATTAACAGTGAGGCCAAATATTTTGCCATGCTAATCTTGGACGACCTGTTCAACTGGTCAAATTCAAACAACCTTGTTCCACTGAATCAAACTGGTTTCCAGAAGGGTTACGGCACAATGATTAATATTCTAGCACTAAGCAACATTGCCAACAAAGCAAAACGCCTAAAGAAAAAGTTACATTTATGCTTTGTGAACTTCAAAAGCACCTTTGATCAGGTGGACAGACCAATTCTTTGGCGCAAATTGCGAAGTTGGGGCCTGCAAGAATGGCTTCTCCAAAGCATTGAAATGCTATACAATAAAACCTGGGTGCAGATCAAGGTAGCAGATGGCTCGAAAATTTCAAGGAGGGTTCAAACAAATATAGGCTTAAAACAAGGATGTGTTCTGGCCCGTACCTCTTTAACCTTTTTATGGCTGATGTCTCCCCAAATCTAGATGCGACCAATTCACACTCTCCAAGGATGGGGAAGCTGCTTATATCACACCTCTCATGTGCTGATGACATTGTTTTATTGAGCCACACAAAAATAGGGCTACAGCGGCTAGCTAGCACCCTGGGCGATTTTACAACGTCAAACAATTTAGAAATAAACACTACGAAGACAAAAACTATCTCTATAGGATGCCCTGCTAACTCTGTAAATAAAATTAAGTTGGGCGGCATTATCCTTGAAGTGACTCGCTGCAATAAATATCTGGGTTATACTATAGACAACAAGGCTAACCTTGCTCCGTAAAAGCAGCACATCGCTCAGAAATGTAAAGCCCTGTCGTTAGCTTTTTACGCCCTAGCCAAAAGGTTAAAAGGGCCTTCGTACAAACCTTTACTGTCCGTCATGTCAGCCAAATTCCTTCCAGGTGCCACATATGGAAGTGCAGCACTATACGTGAAAGATGTCTTGCTCCTGGATCAGCAACAAATAAAAATCCACAAAAAAGTTTTTAATCTTCCCCGTATTGCTTCACCTGCTCAGGTTAGGTTCGAATTTGGCTTTAAACAACAAAAGCTGGACAGGAACGTACATACAATAAAGACCTGGTACAAAATAAGAAGAAACAATGCCAGCCCTTTAGTCGTGGCTTTATGGAATTCAGTGAGCAATGATTCAAAGTCAGTATATAAGAGATACTTGCAGTATTCGCTGCAAGAGACACAAATGGCACATCTATGGGATTCCAAAATGTCATATCCCCTTCTGTGCCATGTGTTAAAGAACGAAATAGGTCTGCAATCGTTCCTAGATGATAAACGTAAATTTGCACGATGCTCGCATGCCTGGTTTGTCATGCATACTTACACCACCCTGGCACCATTGCAATATCTTATTTCAACATTTTCAGTACACATCAAACGCCACCTGCTTGCACTACACGAGGATCCCTTCCATCTAGAGTGGATCAACCACTGTGGAAGAATGGGGAAGAGACGTCTTGCAGGCTATGCAATGCTGCCAGGGAGGACATGGTCCATTTGACCTGTATCTGTAGACTTGTCAAATTCTTGTCTGCGCAGACCACATGCGTAAACTCGTGGCCTGGGACCGCAAATACACCATAAGGATGTAGATTATGTTCTTTTAACATGCTGAACCAGACACATCGAATAGTTTGCTCTTAATAATTGTTTAGTTACTATTATTATTGTTTTAGTATAAATTCAATAATTTTTATAGTGGATATCAAATTTTTATTACATTTAAATAGGTGGCTGTTTTTTGCTAGGATTTTAAATAATCATGCATATAAAAAATAAAACAATTGTTAACAAATCAAGACAAAAATCACATGGTACACTAGATAACTCATTAAGAGTACTATGGGCAAATGATGGCTGAGTGTGAGATGTATGTTATCTGAATGGCATACCTAGTCTTGGTATCAGTTAACATTTCAATAAATAAATGGTGTATGAACAAATCATGTGTTCAGGCTCAAGTGTGTCACACATGGCAATATTCTTGTATACTGAGCATAGTTTATTGAGCAACACTGGAAGAAGTAGCTGTAAATTCATTTGTGTCGTTTAATGTAAATGTATGCCCCATTCCTGTGTAAATGTCAACACTTTGTACCAATGTGAGACAAACAGTATAAAACACGCTTAAGTCTCACCCATACTGACAGTCTAGAAACATGTATACACAGAGGCATCAAGCCACATTGACATGTTACCAATGTGATAGATACCAGAATTGCTTTCTAAGTTGACCAAATTCCCCGCATATGAATGTTAAACTCACAAACTCAAATACAATGCTATCAAGCATGTCATACAACAGTAACTATCATAGAATGAAATGCAACCAAGGCTAGGTATCACAATGTACTTAGGATCCCAATCGCAACATTCTCTTGCCACTTTAGGGAGGACAGAATCAAGGTATAGAAGGCTGAATCCCCTACAATTTAGAATCATGTACATACATTTGAGAACCTAAAGCATTGTGTCCATGCCTGTAGTAGAAAGTTTCTTGTATCTACACCAGTGTGTCTTACATAAGAAATCCAAATTGCTGTACTTATGTGTCAATCTAAGTTCAGCATAATCTGTCTAACCACAAACATTAGCTGAAAGCTGACAACAAAATGTATAACTATCCATGTCACATGTTGCAAATGCAACACATGTAGGCAGCAAATTCCCACATTAAAGTAAGTGAACAAATCAAAGGCTGGGTCAATGTTATGTAGACAGGCAATAATATTCAGATATTTCAAAAGATATGTTTGTGTGGGTGTCAAGCATGCTGGCACTGTCCAAAGCTACCAAGGGCTGAATATATGACCGAAAATCAGATCACTACTTTGTCACTTTGCTCATGTGGTGAGTGCACATAACATAGAGTGGTGAGGAACATTTCAAAATACCTACCACAGTAATCTACTGCCTGAAAATGAAAGTCTGCAAGTAGAAGTGTTCAAAGTATCAGGACATGGTCAACATTGGCAGTGACACAGAGAACTGGGAGAGATATGTGTATATGACACATACATTTCAATACTGTAAGAAGAATGTACAAGTTAGCCAGCATACATGACACACATGGCCAGGTATGTCTGTATAGCAATGTGCATTATCATTAACGGTTGTATTTTTTCTACTTTCAACTGACCAAGGATATGCTTTGCAGCCACAAGTCATGTACATCCCCAGACGGAGCCAGAAAAATGGTTCAATCAGGCACTGATCAGGACAAGGAATGTGGTCGAACAGGCATTCGGAGTTCTGAAGTCCAGGTTTCAATGCCTGGACATGTCTGGTGGAAGATTGTTATACTCCCCCCTATGGTGTGCAAGATAATACTTGTGTGTGCGATCCTATACAACATATGTGTAAGAACAAATGTCCTGCGTGAAATTCATCACACAGCAGGTGGTTGGTGGGACAACAACAACATTGTGGCCAATTATTTTTCTTTTAGAAATGGAATGACGGACAAATTGTCTGCAATTATCTGAAATGTTCAACATGAGAAAAAACATTTAAACTAATTCATTGTGTTGTCCTTATGTCGCAGTCAATGTAAACATCAAATCACTCACATCTTCTCAACTAGAAGTAGGCCTAAATATGTATCAATCATGTTGTCAGAACCGTTGAGTACATGGGGCCATGGTTCTAGGGAGCTTATTTACAAGCCCCTAGAGCCACCGGAACTCGACTTTAAGAGACAGCTCAGTGACACTGTGCCATTTTTCATATTTACAAGGCAGCGTGAAGCCACTTTGCATGGCTTAATGCTGCCTTGTTAACATGGTCCCCCCAGTGTAGTTTTCTGTGGTAGAGGGGCGTGCAATGGGTGTTGCTATGGGTGCTCCACTGCAGCACCAATTACATTTTGACAGTGCCCCAGATTTATGAGGATTCATGAACCTGAGTCAGCGCCAGAACATTATCATGGATGGCACAACAAGGAAAAATACTTTTCTTTCTCCTTGTTTTTGTTTTTTCTATGTGTGCTGCATTCTAAAGAACAAAATGCAATGAATGATTGTTTATGTGTAGGAAGGTGTCTCTTCATGCACATGAACACTCATTAAATACTGATGATTTGCTACTTCTATGTGTGCAGCACACATAGAAATAACAAATGCCATTATTGATTGTTTATGTGCAGGAAGGCACACCTTCCCGCACATAATCATTACCTGCAACAAAGGCACTTTGCACTTTAGTGCAAGGGTACCTGCATCGGTGCTAGGCAGCTAAATTTAGCACCAGCACTAGGGGAAACACAGGAGTGCACCATATTTTCTGAAATACAGTGCATCCCTGTATTTCAGAAGTGACACAGTGCAGTGCTGCCAATTTTGGTGCTGCGCTGCACCACTTTCTTTCAAATTTGGCCCTAAATATTTAATCACCCAACCCAGCAATGCAATAACATGTAGTGTACTGTATGTAAGGGCCAGGCTTGCCACATATCCACATATAAAGAGTGCATTTGTGTCCTCACACACATGAGCAGTGCAGTTCTGCACAGCTAGCAGTCTTGCTGTGTTCTGCAGAAGCAAGGTGTGTTTCATATGGTATGTAGGAAGTGTTGGAACACAAATAAAGCAAGATGTCCAGACAAGAGACATAACACTCATTGCAGTGTGTCTCACTAATGTGGTAGCATGCAGAATGTCAGCACTTTATACATACCATCACAGATCATGAGTGACAGGTGTCATGGACAAAGGCCAAGTATCATGTGCAAATGTCATTTGTAAGGAAGGCATACATGCATGTATGGGCATCCTCAAACTCTACATATATGAGTCAGTTCACCTTCACACACTCTAGCACAGTCCAAAGGGAGTGTAGAACCAAACAGTGTGGGGTGCCTGAGTGTGTACGTTGCACCTTATGATGTTTATGGCAGCCCTGTACATGTGGATCACAATATTGCTTCCATAATGTCCTGTGACTGTAAACAGAGGGGCATAAAATGAGCATGGCCACACAGTGCAGCGCAGATAATCAGCCCACTGCCCGGGGATGTGTGAAAGCAAAAGGGAAGTCATGTGCTGCATCTAATAGAATACAAATAGTTCCTGCCTTTTGCCCTGAGCCGGTGCTGTTTTAGCTGCCTATGGCCAATGCAGGCACACTTGTGCCATTGAGCAAGGCTGCTTTTGTTGCATCCTGGAATGTATTTGAGCAGAAAGGTGCAACTTCCTGCTAAGCAAAATATCCTCTGAGCCATATTCCACCATCCATGTGTACTGCAGCACACAGTACGCATTGTAAGATGAAGTTACATGGTCCAACTCCTTGTAATGCCACTCCTGAGACGGTTGCACTTCCTTGTGCATTCCCAGATTTACTTGGTTTGCTAAGTCTGGAAATGTGTCTATAACCATGGGATGAAAAGGCAATGCAGTGATTTGCAATGCATTGTCAATCAATATTAATGACACTTCTCAGGGCTAGACATGGTGGCCTTGGGTGATTTAAAAAATATCAGAATAGATTTGCATTGCCCATTTACCATGGTGTATTATGCACTCACCACACATATTAGGTCATACATATAGCCCTGAGGGCACAAGTGTCTTTGCCACCATTTTCCACATTACATGGAGGACCTTGACTAGCTTTGTGTGCTGAGACATGACTACCCGACAAACACATGTGCAATATTGGAATTACACCTGATGAATTTAGAAAGTCAAGTAAATCTGCAAGCTGGCTGGCACATATACTCTAGTACGGATGGCCCAGTCTCTCTCTGTGCTTTCCTAAGAGTGTGTTGCATCCATGACACATCACGTGGGAGGATTCCTGATACATTGCATGAATAAAGAGATTGGCCAGTATAGGGACTACAATAGAGTGGGTAATAGACCCCAGGAGCAATTTCATATGCACATATGACTGGGGACATCCAGGTGTGTACCCTGGTAATGCAGTGACAACTGATATGTGATCATACAGTTCATGATTCCTGCGTTACTGTGCTGCCATTCTGCTTGCTGTTTCCCTGGCTGAGTGAAGAGGAATGCACATGCATTCCTTGAAATCAGACTGACTCCATGTCCCATGTTCTGACTCACCTTTCATGAATTGATAGGGGCATGAAAGACTTAGGGCCAGATGTAGGAAGGAAAAATTTTGCGAGTCGGAAATTGCGAGACATAGTGACTTGCAATTTCCGACTCGCAAAATGGTATCCAAGAAAAAAAAACGACATCAATTTGCGACTCGCAAATTATGTCGCACCGCAGATTGCGAGTCCGCTGTTAGCGAGGTCGCTTTTAGCGACCCCGCTAAAAGCGAACTCGCAATTTGCAAGTCGGGTGTCGCAAATTGCGACTGGGCCGCAAATTGCACGCAGGTGCAGCAAAACAGTTGGAAAAACACTTCCTGGCTCTTGCTGATGACATCAGAGCCAGGAAGTCATCAAATACACCTGGGAGGAGGGAGGACCACACCCTTTTCTAACTGCTGTGCAACTACCTGGAGAGAGGAACAGCTGCTACCATGGAAGACACAGGCAGTGCAGGAAGGAAGAGGAAATTAAAATTCTCACAGAAAGAACTTGAGGTGCTGACAGAAGAATACTGCCAGCACCATGACCAGCTTTTTGGAAAGGCAGCCCTGAGTGTCCCAGACACTGAGAAGAGGAGGATCTGGCAGCAAATCCAGGAGAGGATCAATGCCATTGGGGTGAGCCACCGAAGCATTGATGAAATTAAAAAAGGTGGTACGACCTGCGCTCCAGGACAAAGGAGAGGGTGGCAGAGCAGCCCAGGGAGATGAGGGGCACAGGAGGAGGCCCATCCACCATCCCACCACCCACAGCCATGGAGGAATTGGTGGAGCAGACACTGGAGCCTGAGGCTGTGTCAGGAATGGGAGCATTGGTTACGTCAGCGCAAGGGACATCCAAAAGTGAGCACCATGAAACATGCATGTACACCGATAAATGCTATATCCACAATCACCCAGTACACAGCAGCATGCACAACCAGACTAGCTCCATTCCAGACTAACAACCACCAGAATGGTGCATTATGGGCAATGTAGTACAGTAGGCAGCATATAGGCAAAAGTTTATTATGAGGCATACAACAGATGTTATAGACTGACAGTGTGTTCCCTATGTCCCACAGGTCTCCCACAAGACACCCCCACCAGCCACACCATCCAGGGTGAAGACAACGGGCCACAGGCAGTGCAGGAGGCTGCAGCAGCCATTACAGGGCCCAGCACAACACCACCACTGTCCCCTCCAGATGAAGTACAGGACATGGAGGAAGGAGACACAACACCTGGTCCCAGCCACACTGTGAGACAGCAAGAGCCAGAAGCACCACCGCTTCGCAGACGCAGAGTCCAAGTCCAGGCAGTGGCCCAGGAGGATATAGGGGAGGCATCCATGTCTGCAGTTGAGGCATCCCTCCTTTCTGGTCAGCGCCTGCAAACAAGGAAATTGAGGATTATCTCAGGTGCAATGCAGAGAATGGAACACAATTTCACACATGGCCTGGCTGATGTGAACACACAGTTCACAAGACTGAATGACAATGTCAGTGACCTTACACAATCAATCCGCCAACTGGTGACGGAACTGGTGGCTGAGAGACACAGCACAAGGCGCCATGAGCGCCACCTAGTTCAAAGATTTGACCGCATGGCAGCGTCCATTGTCAGTCTTGCCATGAACACCACAGGCCTGTCAAGACGGACCGTGAGTCTGCAGGTGGAACTGGGCCACTATGCACGTGATGTGGCGCGGGGACTGGGCCGCATTAGCCACTCTGTGGACATGTTGGAGGCCAGGCAGGTGGCAAGGGGCATGGGTGAGACCCCTCAGGACAGTGAGGAGGGGTCCACTGTCAGCAGTGTATCTGCCACAGACACACGTGTACTGCGGAGTGGCAGTGCACGTCAGGGGTCTGCTGACCCACCTCGGACCAGCCATGCTGGGCGAACCAGGAGGAGGAGTTAGGCACAAACACTACAGGACTCATGAGGCACATGCAGTTAATGTGTCCTCATTAAGGGTGGACATGTGCAGCCCTTTACGAACAGTTATGTTCTTTGTTATTAGGTTCACTAATTAAAATGTTTTGTTTGTTCCACTACACAACAGGGCTCTTTGTGTGTGACATTGGTGAGTGTGGTGTCTGTTGCCACTTATCTTCCAAAGTATTGGGTTGCAATGTGGTCCCATCTCTGTCTGCCTTGATTTGCAATACTTACATTGCCAGGCTGCCGATGTGGTAGCTCTTGCTCGTCATCCTCCGAATCTTGGTCTGCAGGGGTGAGATGTAGCCCACGTCTGGTGGCAATGTTGTGCAGTATTGCGCATGCGCCAACTATCTTGAATACTGTTATTGGGGCATACTGGAGGGCACCTCCACTTCTGTGGAGGCATCGGAATCTTGCCTTTAACAGTCCAAAGGTCCCCCCTATGACATTTCTGGTCCGCCTATGTGCACTGTTATATCGCCTCTCATTCTCATTGCTGGGTGTTAGGTACGGGGTTGGTATCCATGGTCGAGCGCATATGCACTGTCACCTGTTTGGCAAAAATAAGCAATGTTAGCAGGGCATGGATGATTTCTTCAGTGACCTGTGTGTATGGCTTCAGGGTGTCTTCAGCAATACCTAAGAGATATCCGTCTCCAAACTCCCCTCATACTAGGCGTTGGTGTATCCCACTGTGCCTGAAAATGTAAGAGTCATGTGTACTCCCTGGAAATTTGGCTACCATGTCAGTGATGACATAATGGGTGTCACACACCACCTGGATGTTCAGTGAGTGGGTACATTTCCAATTGCGGAACATATATTCCAGATTTGCAGGAGGGCAACTTGTATATGTGTCCCGTCCACACACCCTATTACATGGGGGAAGTTGGCAATTCTGTAAAATCCCAACTTGGTGCTGTTCATTTCTGCCTCATTCCTGGGTAGGTATATGTATCTGGACATGTGTGTAAGTATGGCACCTAGGAAACATCTGAAGAAACGTGAGAGTGCACTTTGGGATACCCCACCTACCATTGCAATCACCCCCTGATAGCTACCCGAGGCCAAGAGGTGCAGTGAGCATAGCACTTGCACATGTGTGGGGATTGCGCTGCCGTGCACAGTCTGGCATTGAAGCTGCGGATTGAGTAGATCAATTAATTCTAATATTGCTGCACAGATGAGTCTGTATTTGTCATATATCTCCTCCTCAGTTTGTTGGAAAAGTGTCTGCCTGGTTCTGTATATCCTCTCCTGTCTCTGGCTCCTCCTCCTCCTCTGCTGTGCGGCGTGGACTCTCCTTCTCCTTGCTATCACATATATTTCAGCCATTTTGAGTAACCCAGATGCCATCTGGGTCTCCTTTTATATTTTGGTTCTGGTTACCACCTGCTCTGACTTAGTGGTAATTTGGGTGTGCAAAATGGGCTTTTTGCAACTAATCGCAATTTGCGAGTGGCTTTTTCATATGGTTTGCGACTCGCAATTTGCGACTTCCTATTTGCGGGTCACAAAATCAGGTCATAATTTTTGCGAGCCGGTAATGGCTCGCATCGCAATTTGCACTACAGAAATGGGATTTTTGCATCCCATTTCCGAATTTGCGGGGTCGCAAATTGCGATTCGGGACATTTGCGACTCCCAAAATTTTGCTACATCTGGCCCTAAGTCCACCCAAGACTTCTACAAATCCCAAAAGAAAACAATTTTCATATTTCTCCTCTTTACATGGCAAAAATTACTTTGTTATCCTCACAATAAGGTGTCACTAAAAATGTTCCACTTAAGAAAATGAAATGTCACGCATAAGCACACTCTGACCATGGAAATGTCACACATAAGCAAACAGAAAGATGGCAACTATAAGTCCAGTACCCCTGCAAGTGGGCCCAGGGTGTGATATCCCACATTTCACAGTCCTTTACAGTAGATCACACACATTAGACGAGTTGCATGGGGTCAGAATCTGTACATCATCCATTTTGGATGGTGCATAGCAGCAGTTGCGCTGGTCCGATGCCGTGTATCAAGACCAATGCGTAGAACTGACTGCAGAAGTGCTGATGTGTTGTGCATTCATCACGCTATGGCCATTTGAGTAGCAATGTGTGACAAAAATGTATGCAAGCATCGGAAATGGGCAGGATATACCCAGGAAATTATGCAATAAGTGTGGCAAGTTGCATAATACGGATTGTGAAAGTTACTTTCAATATCCCTTAATCTCAATTAGTCTGTGCTGGGGGTAGGAGGTGTTTTGTGGAGAGTGGCTGGTGTATTGTTGCAAATGTTGTCATGGATAGTGTCTGGTCTATCCCTGCATTGTACAATTTGTGTGCCTGTTGTGTCATTTTGTGGTTGATTTTACCTGTTTTGTTATTGTTTTGTCAGGTTAAGGGGTGTTTGTTTGAGTTATAAGTAGTATAGTTTCATTGGCCATGTTGGGAAAGGATAGGGCTGAGTATTTGTCTGTGGGTGAGCTGAGTGCCTGCTATGGCTCCTGAGCCATTGCCTTCCAAACATGCTGGTATTTGGGGGAATGGTCAGTCAGAGATACCCTGTCAAGGAGCACTGGGAAAGAGTGTGTTGGCATATGTTGACAATGTTTAGGACAGAGCGCGTTGTCAACCAGCTGAGATGATGCTGGTCTGATGTGGTGTCCCAAGAGGATGATCTGGTGGACCACATTAGATTGGAGATTGGCGGACCCGTAGGTATGTATGTATGCACCATTAGCATGTAGTTATGTTACTATCACTTTTAAAACAGTGTAAACATGCAAGGGGCAAACCATTTATTGTGCTGGTTATAAAAAAAATCAATGTAATTCTATGCAATTGCCATGCCTCTCCTCAGGGGGGCTGTTCAATGGGTTGTGGGAATTGTTTTGGGATTTAACATGCTTGTCTTTGGAAACATTACCTGATTTCACATACGTCCTTGTGTAGGGTATGAAGCAAACATATTGTTATCCAACACAAATGATGTGAAAGGAGGAAGGTTATGTTCAATTTCCTCTAATGTATGCTGCATTGTTCAGCACATGCAGACAAACAAACATGCTTCTGGCAATTGTATTTGTTCAGGAAGGTGGCCCTTTTATGACAAAATATTTGTACCTCTTCCAAAGCATGCATCCCTGCACCATGTTGCAAGGTAGCATGCTTTGCTGCTAGTCATCACTCTGTGCACCAGGGTCGTGAATAGTCTGCTATGGTCCCTGTTACATACAGTATGAAGCTCTTTTTCCAACACAGCATTTCTTTGGTCTCCCTACGGCCAATAGTTTCCCCCTGTCTCATAGTGCAAGGGGGCTTGAGATGATGCTGTCCACCTGTACACAGAACATTACATGCCCGAGGCATGCTTCATGCATGTGATGTTAGATATCTCTAAGCCTCAACATTCAGCCATCTCTGCCATGCAGGAAGACTGGCTGCACCCCCTATTCATTCAATATATACATGTGTGTTTTCAGTATGCTGAATCTCCTAAATCACTGTGATGTCATAGTACTGTTAATGGACTTAGGACTGTGTGTGTGTGTGCACCAATTAACAAAGTAATATTCCAATTATTGTCTTGTAGGTGGACCTACCTCATATACCAGGGGTGAAATTGAAATCTTGTGGGATCCCATCACAACCAATAAGTGTAATACATATAGGGTTGTTTCTCAGAAATGTTTGTGTGGGATCCATGATAATGGTAAAATTGTGATGTGTATGGGGATGTATCAATCACCTGTGACCAAATTCCGCTCAGCATACACACACAACTGAATTTGTATACAGAATAATGTAAAATGTACAAGGACATATGTCAATGTGCATGTAGGACCAATGTATGCAGGAACATAGGTAGCATGCACCTTTACCAGCTGTTTACTCAACTACTAGTTTGATGCTTATGGCACATGTCCCATCATCTGGCGCTAAATCAGCAGATGGTCAACACAATCTAAATTTGATACCCAACACATGGGACAACATACAATGTTCAACCAATATATGTAAGCAAAGTGGAATGAGATAGGCTAAGCTTCCCTGGACATGGTTTGGTTGCCTATGTCCATATTTGAGTATGACACTGGTGCTGATGAGGTACAACGCATTACTCAGACAGTGTTCCCAAGTGTGAAAATTAATGTCTCTTGATATCTAATTTAGATTAAGGTGGTCATTACAACATTTGCGGTAAAAACCGCTTACCGCCGTGCAGAAGACTGCCACCACACCGCCGCGGCCGCAGAATTCTGCCACAGCTATTATGACCCACAGTTCAGAATCCTCAATAATTCCGACACCCACACAAGTCAACCACACCAAAGGTCAGTGATAAACTGGCGATAACAAAACCTTCACCGTCACACCAACAGAAATACGCCCACACTATCACGACCCACGAATCCACGTGGCGGTCTTTCAACCGCGGTATTCCATTGGCGGTACACACCGCCGCGCTCAAAATACAAACATATTTACAAAACACAGCCACATTGGACAATTCGAAATACACACACCTGATACACATACACTCACCACTCCCAAACACTCAATACAATATAAAACACACACCCACATCACCCACAAACCCTTACGACCACAATTCACAAACGAAAGCCAGAGAAAGACACTACCATCAACAACACTAGCATCCACAGGCACACAACACCATCACCCACATAACTTCCACGCACCTCAGACAACACCCCACCACATATCAGCACACTTATCACCCCACACACCACCCCACACATAACCTACACCACCCCATGGCATGGCAAAGACACCCCAGGTTCTCGGAGGAGGAGCTCAGGGTCATGGTGGAGGAAATCGTCCGGGTAGAGCCACAGCTATTCGGATCAAAGGTGCAGCACACCTCCATTGCAAGGAAGATGGAGCTATGGCGAAGAATAGTGGACAGGGTCAACGCAGTGGGACAGCACCCAAGAAATCGGGAGGACATCAGGAAGAGGTGGAATGACCTACGGGGGAAGGTGCGTTCCGTGGTCTCAAGACACCACCTGGCGGTTCAGCGGACTGGTGGCGGACCCCCACCTCCTCCCCCACAACTAAAAACATGGGAGGAGCAGGTCTTGGCGATTCTGCATCCTGAGGGCCTCGCAGGAGTAGGTGGAGGAATGGACTCTGGTAAGTCAAAGCTTTACTATTACATCCCCCACCCTACCTGCATGCCAGCGCATACCCCCACCCTCACACTCACCCCCATCACTCCTACTCCTCACAAATGTCCCACTATCACAAACCACCCATCCCAACACCAATCCCTGCATGCAACACCAAAGCATGGACACCCATCACTAAAGCATGCCCACTGCACATACCCATACACCCCCCTAAACCATCATCACACAAGGTCCCACACAGGAATGCTAGCACTGGGGTACACGATCACCCACCCATTGCACACCATTACACACACAGATGCAATAATCATGCTTTTATACCCCTGCAGAACCCCTACCCAACGTCACCTGACAGGAGGGTCCACACAAGTCCACACCACAGAAGAGACCCACAGTGATGACAGCACCTCTGTCCAACTGGATCTAGATGACAAGCCCAGCCCATCGGGGACCTCGGGACAGTCGGTTCCCCACACCCAGTCACAGGCCACTACAGAGCTTCCCCTTCTGGAAACACCAGCACAGCACCCACTCAGCGGGCCCATACCTCCGTCCCCAGGACACGTCAATCAGCAGTGTGTCCACCACTACAGGGAACCCAGGCTAACCCACCACCCCAACAACAACAGGGACCTGGGAGCAGTGGTAGTGGGCACACGGTCCAGGGGACAGAGGCCCAGGAACACAGGGGAACTGGGAGGGCTGCTGTGCGACAGGGGGCAGACAGGCCCAGGGAACCCACTCTCCACGAGGCCCTCTCCTCCATCATGGGAGCCTACCACCATTCCCAGGAGACGATGGCAACGGTCTTGGCCAAGTTTCAGGAGACCCAGCGCCTGCAGGAGGAACAGTATATGGGCTTAAGGGAGGAACCTAGAACCATCAAGTCCAGCATGAGCACCATCGTAGGGGTGCTGAAGGAAGTACTCAACACCAGGAGGGACACTGTGGCACTACAAGGGGCCCCTGACACTAGCCTGGACGATGAACTGCCCACCACCTCCGCCGGCGCTAGTGGACAAGAGGCACCGCCACAGGACCACCACACCAGCACCCCACACCCTGCAGAGGGAGAACCACCCCGCAAACGGTCCCTGAGATCCAGGACAAAGACAGAGAACGATGCCAAGACCCCCGCGAAGAAATGAGACCACCCTGAATGTCATCCTACAGTCCCACTTTGTCACCCTGTCCATCCTCAAACTGCCCTAGCTCCACTTCCTATGCCCATTTGGGCAAGGCACCTGTGAGACAAATAGACTGGACTCTGCCATGGGCATTCCTCCGCCATCACCCATCACCATTTTACAACCCCCTCCAATATTGAGCACTTAAAATAAACACCCTTAAAGCACCAAAAAATCTGGAGTCTGTCTGTGATTTCGGAATACTGTATTAGCAATAACTGTGGCAAAAAGCTTTTTCGTTGTTAATGGCAACATACCTATGTCACACAGCTCTAGTCCATGAGGAATCAAAGCAGATGTCACACAGTGGGACCCGCATCTGTGAAATTGTAAGGGAAAGTGACAACTCAGTGACCATACACTGGGTGAAAACGACAGACAGTAGAGAGGTAGTAGTGTTTCAGTACATGTAGGAGGCAGGTTTGTATCCTTACCTGTGTGTCACTGGAAATATTGCTGGATCACCAAGTCCCTGTTGTCCATGTCTTCTTCCTCTGCTTCCTCGTCTTCACTGTCCACAGGCTCCACAGCTGCAAAAACACCGCCATCTGGACCATCCTCCTGCAGAAAGGGCACCTGTTGTCGCAAAGCCAAGTTGTGAAGCATACAGCAGGCCACGATGATCTGGCACACCTTCTTTGGTGAGTAGAATAGGGATCCACCTGTCATATGGAGGCACCTGAACCTGGCCTTCAGGAGGCCGAAGGTCCGCTCGATCACCCTCCTAGTTCGCCCATGGGCCTCATTGTAGCGTTCCTCTGCCCTTGTCCTGGGATTCCTCACTGGGGTCAGTAGCCATGACAGGTTGGGGTAACCAGAGTCACCTGCAAATGGTGAGGGACAACTGTTAGACACACACTAACCTGGAGGGATATCCCCAGACCCAGACAACCATTCGCAATGACTAGCTTCCAGGTGCTCACCTAATAGCCACACACAGGGAACATGGCATTCACATGGGAGATGTACTGGTCTGCCAAACATACCATCTGTACATTCATCGAATGATTACTCTTCCGGGGGGTACCAAAGCCACATGTGTCCCATCAATGGCACCTATGATGTTGGGGATATGTCCCAGGGCATAGAAATCACCTTTCACTGTAGGCAAATCCTCCACCTGAGGGAAAACGATGTAGCTCCGCATGTGTTTCAGCAGGGCAGACAACATGTTGGAAAACATAGGCTGGGACATCCCTGATGCTATGGCCACTGTTGTTTGGAATGAACCACTTGCAAGGAAATGGAGCACTGACAGCACCTGCACCTGAGGGGGTATTCCTGTGGGATGGCGGATAGCTGACATCAGGTCTGGTACACAGTTCCTGGATTGTAGCACGGTCAAGCCTGTATGTGATTATCACATGTCTTTCCTCCATTGTCGACAGGTCCACCAACGGTCGGTGCACCGGAGGATGCCGCCATCTCCTCACATGTCCCAGTGGACGGTGCCTATGAAGGACAACAGCGAGCACAGAGTCAAACAACTCAGAGGTACGTACCCACAGCTTACACAGAACACCATTCATACTCAAAAAGTGGCCTGTATGTGTGTTGAGTCTAGGCCTAGGTATGTGTGACGCAGTTGAAAATGAAGCCATGTGGGCCCCTGAAATGGCGGCTGCCTGACCTCTAAAGTGGGACAATGGGATGTGAGGTAACTGCGCTGGCATTGTACACCATCGCGGTGGGCGGTCGAAGACCGCGGCCCAATGCTGCATTGGTTAACATTGGACCCTATGGGTCCCAGGAGCCAATGACGATGTACGCCGGCGGTGACGGTACGCACCGCCGCAGACGTGACCGCCATTTTCTATCTGTTCAATCACTCGATACCTGATCTTCGACAGGAGAGGACCTACACTGCAAGTGCTAATGTGACCTTGGTCTGGAAGAGACAATGGCTCGAGTGTCTGGGGAAAGGGCCCCTGCCTTCACATTGGAGGAGTTGGAGAATCTCGCGGACGGGGTCATCCCCCAGTACACGCTACTCTACGGTCCTCCAGACAAACAGGTAAGTACATTGGGAGCATGATGTATGGGTTATGCCTGTGTGGAGAGGGGTGGATGTAAGAAGGAAGGGGGGAGAGTGCGGCGTGCATGAAACAACGGTGAGTGCATGTGCCACATGGCAAGGGTAGGGATGGGGGTCAATCACTTTGACGGTGCAGTTGGTAATAACTTTCTCTTCCCCCTGTACAAATCATGTAGGTCAGGGCACACCAGAAAAAACATATTTGGCGTGCCATCGCCAAGGACGTCCGGACCCTGGGGGTCTACCACAGACGGAGCACCCACTGCCGGAAAAGATGGGAGGACATTCGCCGCTGGAGCAAGAAGACGGTGGAGGCTCAGCTGGGGATGGCCGCCCAAAGTGGGAGGGGTACCCGTCACACCATGACCCCCTGATGTTCAGGATCCTGGTGGTGGCGTACCCAGAGTTGGATGGGCACTTGAGGGCATCACAGCAGCCACAAGATGGTGAGTACACTCGCATTCTGCTGACTTTGCATGCAGTGGAGGGGTCTGGGTGGGGGTGGTGGGCTGTGGGTTTCCCTAGGCCAGGGTGAG
Organism: Pleurodeles waltl; assembly: GCF_031143425.1. Classification (NCBI taxonomy): domain Eukaryota; kingdom Metazoa; phylum Chordata; class Amphibia; order Caudata; family Salamandridae; genus Pleurodeles; species Pleurodeles waltl. Next base: position 813,708,750 of record NC_090437.1, on the reverse strand, counting down.
TTCCGTAGGCAAGGTCCCTCCGTAAGGCAGGCCCTGTGGCACCCCACCGCACCTCTGTAGAGTGCCAACTACACCTAGTCATGCCCCTGTGTCAGCCATGTGGGCAGATGTCGTCCATAGCCTAGTAGGCCATTTCCCAGGAATTGAACAGTGGAGACCAAGAGCACGGCGTAGTGCAGGGGGCTTCTGTGTCTGTCGTGTCCACCAACGGTAGCGGTAATGCATGCACTCAACATGTCTTTCTTTTGTCATCCCCACCCTTTTTGTGGTCTCCCTGTTCTTGTGTGCATTAGCATCATCAGGCGGAGGAGCAGTGGCACCGGAGCACGAGGGGGCTGCATCCCACATGGCAATGGAGGGACACACTACGGACTCGGACTTCACCAGTGGGACGGAGGGCGAGCGGAGCTCCAGAGCGGGGACAGGAGCTGAGACCAGTGACACGGATTCGTCCTCTGATGGGAGCTCCGTTGTGGTGGCGGCAACATCTGTGCCTCCCCCCCATCTACAGGTACAGCCGCCACCCCCCCTTCCAGCACCACCCTCCCACCCTCCCAGCAGCCCCTCAGCCTTCGCCCTGTGCCCGCTCACCCGGGAGGGTGGGCATCACCTTCGCACCAGGCACCTCAGGCCCTGCCCCAGTCACCCCTGCTGCCCTCAGTGAGGAAGCCATTGACCTCCTCAGGTCCCTCACTGTTGGGCAGTCTACCATTTTGAATGCCATCCAGGGTGAAGAAAGGCAGTTGCAACAAACCAATGCATTCCTGGAGGTCATTCATTCTGGTCAGGCGGCCCTTCAGCGAGCTTTTCAGACTCTGGCCTCAGCACTGATGGCAGCCATTCTCCCTGTGTCTAGCCTCCCCCCCCAACTTCCTTCACCCCGACCCAATCCCCTGTACCTCATCCTATCCTAAGCACACCTACAGACCAGCATGCACACGCCTCAACACACAAGGGAAGCTCAGGCAAACATAAGCACCACACATCCCACAGGCAATCACGCAAGCATCACACACATGCAGACACACCAACATCCACTGCCTCCACTGTGTCCCCCTCCTCCTCGTCTCCCTCCTCCCTCCCTGTCTCGTCTACACTCATACCTGCATGCACTACCTCTACAGCCACTACGTCCCTCTCCAGCACACCCACAACCACACCCCGCTCACGTGCAGTCACCACCCCCACTACCATTCACATGTCCTCTGTGTCCTCTCCCAGAGTATCTGTGACGCCCCCTCCGAAGATACACAAACACAGGCACACACCCACCCAACAGCCATCCAGCGCATGCACCTTCACCCAAAGTCACCAAACAAACACCTCCTACAACCACAACCTCTTCCTCCACTCCCAAACCCCCTCCAGCTACCCGTCCCAGTATGTCAAAAAAACTTTTCCTGTCCAACCATGACCTCTTTCCCACACCTCCCCCACCCCGTCTGTCTCATTGGTACCGAACTAGCACCTCAGCCACAACATCTCTGCGACCAGTGGTAGCCAGTGTGGCACGGAGCCACTACACAGACAGTCCCCACCTGTGAAGCATCAGAAGTTGGCTATGGCCTGGTGGGAGAGGGGGAAGACTCCAGCCACCAAAGCCGCTTCCAGGGGTCCCAGTGGGAGTTTGGAGTCAGCTGTGACACCTTCCAAGGTGGGGATGGGCCACAAGAAACCCAGTAGTCGGGGAAGAGCTGCAGGGCAGAGAAGACCGCCATCATCCTCGCTGCCCAGGAGGCCACCGCCATCATCCCTGCTGCCCAGGAGGCAACTGCCATCATCCCCGCTGCCCAGGAGGCCACCGCCAGCACCAGCCCAGCTGCCCAGGAGGCCACCGCCAGCACCAGCCCAGCTGCCCAGGAGGTCACCGCCAGCACAAGCCCAGCTGCCCAGGAGACCACCGCCAGCACAAGCCCCGCTGGGCCATGAAGGACTGCCAGCACAAGCCCCGCTGGGCCATAAAGGACCGCCAGAAAAAGCCCCGCTGGGCCATGAAGGACCACCAGCAAAATCCCCGCTGGGCCATGAAGGACCACCAGCAAAAGCCACGCTGGGCCATGAAGGACCGCCAGCAAAAGCCACGCTGGGCCATGAAGGTCCACCAGCAGCTGAGTCCCTGCAAAGGAGACCGCCATCTCAAGCACCGCTGAACAGGGCACCGCTGCCTCAAGCACCGCTGAACAGGGCACCACCGTCTCAAGCACCGCTGAACAGCGCACCGCCGCCTCAAGCACTGTTGAACAGGGCACCGCCGCCTCAAGCACCGCTGAACAGGGCACTGCCGTCTCAAGCACCGCTGAACAGGACACCGCCGTCTCAGCCCCCGCTGAACAGGGCACCGCCGCCTCAAGCACCGCTGGCCCATGAGCGCCAAAGGCACTGACGCTACTGAGTCTGTCACGGGCAGAATGAAGCACTCTAGGCACCATGCCCCCTCCAGAACCAGTGGAGAGATACATCTACTACCTCTGTCCTTAGCAGGATGAAGCACTCTGGGCACCATGCCCCTTCCAGAACCAGTGGAGACTGTTATCCACTTGAGAGACTCTGGCTTCGCACTTCCCAGGATGGAACAGTGGGCAAGCCACCCACTATAGAGACTTGAGAGACTGTGGCTTTGCAATCCCCAGGATGGAACAGTGGGCAAGCCACCCACTGTAGAGACTTGAGAGACTGTGGCTTTGCACTCGCCAGGATTGAACAGTGGGCATGTGGCCCCCTCGTAGATTTGGCGTTGTGCACTCAAGCGGCTGAGGTGCCCCCCTTACATCCCCCTGAGGTGCCTGTTTAGTTGCTCTCTGATGCCCCTGCAGTGTTCTCTCCGTCATGGTCGGGGATCTTGTGTGGGCCTCGCCCATACCATGTGGGCCCAGTGTTCCACGGACTTAATTGGAGCACTACCTGGACTGCTATGCTTGGTGTATATTTTGTAAATGGTGTATATATATATTTTTGCCTACTTGATTTTAATATATTACAATGGTTACACTCATTTTCTATTGTCTTTGCATTCTTCCGGGGTGGTTGGGGGGTGTAACTGTGATGTATTAATATGCATTAGTGTGTGTGTTGTAGTGGGTGAGGGTGGGGGTGGGGGTGTTGCATGTGTGTGTCCCTGTATTTTCCCTCCCCCCTCCCCTTTGTCGTAGGTGCAGTACTCACCGTGGTCTTCACCGCCGGCTTTCGTGCTCCTGGTAGAGGAGCAGGAAGACTATCGCAGGTAGAATTTGGAGTTCTGGGTCCATGGTGTCCTCGTTACTCGTGGGGTGTGTAGAGGTGAGCGTTTTCCCTTCGGAATTCCTGTTTCTGCCGTGTTTTTATCCGCGGTGAATCCGCCCCAGAAAAGGTGGCGGATTGGTGGGTTGTAATAGTGTGGGCGGTACATTGTCTCCGCCTGTCTGTTGGCGGTGACCGCCGAGCTGTTTGTTTGTGCCGCCGTGGTGGTCGGAGTGTTAAAGTGGCTGTCTTTGTTGGCGGTTTCCGCCACGGTCGTAATTGCAAATTTTTTACCACCGGCCTGTTGCCGGTCTCACTGCTGCTTTAACACCGTCCACCAGGGTTGTAATGACCACCTAAGTGTGTGTTCAAATGCTACATATATTGCTTCATTTTGCATCATACTATGCCGATATATGCTGCATACATTTAACCTATCCTGCCACTTATGTTCAGTGTGGATGACTATCGGTGTGGTCAGACATTCATGCTGATAAACACTTAAAATGTCTGGTGACACATATCTGTTGCTGTATCTGTGTGTAAAATCAAATTCCAAATTGTAAAATCTCTTGTGAGGGTTTCAGCAGGCTTGCCATCACAAAAAACATTCCTATGATAGATCCTGCAAATTTTGCTGTAATAGGCCAAAGTTGTTACAAAACATTGATTTGTGTCATGACAGAGGACACATGGCATCTCAGCATGTGTGTCTGTAAGGGTGTGAGCACATGGCATTAATGCTACAATCTGGCCTCATGGTCTCAGGGGTACTTGAGCATCCCTTTGAGAAGTCCATGTCATTGGTATGTGAAATGGAGTGACAGTGGAACATTAACACAGAAGCCCTAGAGGTTGTAATGATGTAGGCGTGCGACTCTAATTAACCATGGTGTTGGACAAATCATTATCATACTGCCTGCTTAATGCACATTGTGAGGTCAGACGTCCAGATATAAGGGTTAGGGTCATGTGGCTTGGCTGGTGATGACAGGTTGTCAGGAGTCATATTTCAGTGCAAACAGAATAATTATGAGTACATTGGACAAAGGTCACTGGTCTTATATGCCCTATCTCCCATTTCTTGGAGGCATTCATCCAATGCAAGGTAAATAGTAATGTTGCTGCACTGTGTAAAAGTCCACATGCATGAATGTGCTGTCAGCAGCATATAGCCCATTGCACTGTTCCCCTACTAGTGGGGTAGCTTGTACTGGCAATCAACAACACAGTCACCCTTGCCTCATGGTGCATGGTTCCCTGCATCATACCCCACATAGCACTTGTACAGATGGGTACTCCAGCATGCATACACACCTGAGATGCATTGCCAAATTTAAAATGTGGGGTAGGAAAGCCACCATGGGAGAATGTGTTTACTGTCATTTGAAAATTGTATTTTTTAACTGTATACCAGAAGCTATTTGCTTGATTTCCTGGTATGTGCCTGGGGCTAGATAGTTGAGTTATGTCTTGCATGAGGTAGCTAACCACCCTCCATCTATATATTGACTACCTGGCACTGAGTGAATCAAGACTGCAATGTCTGTTGCCTTGTTCTACTCCAGCTGAGTACTCCAATGCAGAAGTACACTACATGGACTTGCTTAACTTATCACATTTCACATATGCTAATGAGCAAATTACATACCCACTTGCATGATGCAATTACAACACCAAAGTATCCATATCTGGACCATGTGCCCTATTCCGTATGGACACATCATCATGATTGTGACTCACTGTCATGAATGCTGTGGCAGTAAAAAATTGTGAGACTACATTTCAACACCATATATTTACACTGCAGCACTTGAGACAGTTTGCCTCGCTTGATTAGAAGATGTATTTGTACAGAAGGTAAATTGTCCATATCCCTTTCTCAAGATTTGGTGTTGGTCTTGGCTGCCACATATCATTGTATAACGTTGTAAGCGTAGTCTTGCAGACATCATGTACTTCAACTGGAGATGTCTTCCTTCACCTCCCTAGATAACATGACAGCTGAAGATGATAAACACCACTAGTTGTGCTTGGAGGGCTACTTCCACATCAGGCACGTAGCCAAAGCTTTATGGAAGATGGGGGGGGGGTGTTCTGAGAAGGGCAGGTCAGTGAGCACCAGACATGCACAAAGGCAGGCATACACAGTCCTATCCAGTGTCCAACTACAAATGGACACTAGGCAGTCCATCCAAGGCCGATCTATTTGCTCACATGTACAAGTCTATCAGCCATGCTCATGACACCTGCAAGTGGCTCTTTGTTCCAGGCCCAGGTCCTGAAGGAATTAAACTAGCTGAAGATGAGGGTGCAGGGCATCAAGAGTGACATGGCAAACCTGCTTGCTATGATGGTAACATTGTGAAATGGCTTGGAGAGCATCAGTGTGGGAAATTGAACTCTAGCCTTGGACAATGCTTTTTTCCTGTTGTTTACCTGCTGTTTTTATAATTTCCTTAAAATAGGCATAGTGGTAGTTAGGATTTAGCATGGATTTAGTGTAGTTTAGTGCATATTTTTAGGCAGTTAAATTAAGTGTGTTTTTTATAGAGTTACGTTTTTACGTGAGTGGGAGCTTAATGTTTAGTGTATGTTATAAAAAAATTAAAATACCAAAAAATATAGCTTTGTTAATGATTTTATGTTTAATGTATGTTTAGCATGTGGATATTGTATATATTGTGCTTATCTATGTGCATTAATGGGGCAGGGGGCTGATATTTAACTTGTCATTTGTGTATGGTAGGGATGATAGTTTAAGATAGGTTAAGGTAGTATGGGCTAGATTTAAGGTTAGTTAGGATAGGCTCCGTAGGTATAGCTAGTGTAAGGTTATTTAAGATAGTGTAAGGTAGTGTTGAGGTTAGTTAGCTTAGGGTAGATAGGTGTAGGTAAGTTAGATACTTGATATAGATTAACATTCTTAAAACTACTTTGTCATCATTTCCTAACTATGGGTTGGTAGCATGGAGTGAGTTGAGTACATGATGTCGCTATTGTACTGCAGTCTTTGTAGGAAAATGTTGCTTTGCCAGAGGTCTATTGAGATGTGTTATTCTACATTTTATCTGTGTCAAGAGTGGTACATATTCCAGTTTTAGGCTCTGTAGGTGGGTCCCTTTTAGAAATGTTATTCACAGCATAGCACAGGTAGCATACGAGTGCTACACTCAGTGTGAACATGATAGGGCAGGTATAGCTGGGATGTGTTTGTCACTACATATTAGAGATTCCTGGATGTGCTGGGGATTATACTGTTACCTGCCACTACAGCACACATCCTTGCATCATTGTGCAAGTGGCTCATTGATCTTAGCTGGATACAAATCATGAATGTGTCTTTACCACCCTGAAGAACCTCCATCATCATTGCCACAGACTACTTGGTAAGCGTGGCACTTTATTCATGTCACTTTGTTAAACTACTTGAAACATTTCAAAAGCATAATTTTTCTGTTTCCTCTTCCCCTGGGAAGGTATTGATTTGTTCTCACTTATGTGCTCTGGCTCCTATGCAGTAATATGAGTGTATATTTTCCAATAGATGTCATATGTGAATACACTCACACTCAAAATATGTGAGGCCTCTCAAGAACAGAGGAACACATTTACCCTACTTACACAGCAACCCAAGAATAAACCCTGGCATTTTATTCATACAGGCATCCAAGGAATTAGACTGCCCTTGTACATCCTTGCGTGGCACATGTATGAAGCAAATTCAGAAGGAGTCTGGGATTGAGTATATGCCTATTATCAGTGCAACTGTGAATATTTATGTACTTGAGGATCTCTTCAGCATGAGCATTGAGGCTATCATATGTGTTTGATCATGTTGCCATGTTCACCTAGCTAGATATATGTGGATGAGTGGAACACTGGTATTGTCTCACATACCTCAAAGGCTCCATTTTACCAGGTAGGCATTTGTATATTTAGTAAGGGATATTCACAGTGTGTCAATTAAGTAACTGAAACTTATTGGCACACCCTGATGTTCCATTGGGAGCCAAGACATTCTGCATAATGCCATCACAGTGTATATACTTGTTGGTGCATATCCAAAGAGAGCAGTTGATGGCCACTTTAGCTCATTGTCCTTCAGATGCTAAGAAATGGGTTCTGTTAATACATATCCACCAATGTATAAGTAGTTCTTCCTGTAACAGACATATATCACTCTGGTTTCTAGGAGTACACTTATGTACAAATATGGGTGGGTCAGCATGATCATTTTCACAGTGTGTGGGGCAGCAACACGAACATTGATCATGAGCAAAGGATGTCCATACAAAGTCCATTTTGAAGACATGTCATGTGACATAAAGAAGTGAGTAGAATTTCAGTGATGAGGTACAAATTGCCATTAGCGAAAATATGAGTGGTTTGAAGTCCAAAAATTATTAAAAGCAACAGGTGCCCAAACAAAGAGTACAGTAATGGATGACAAAATAAGTGGCATGATGTCAAACACAGGACGTCTATGAAACTGGCCTGGAGGCACTGACAAATGTCATCAGGTAGATTGCCATGGAAAACTGCTGAAGTCCACGTCCTCGTTGTATTGTGCTTCCCCTGCATGTGATGGTATTTGTATGGGAGGTATCTGAAGCATACAAACATCAGTGGCTGAAGATGTGACTCCTCTGTCCTCAGGGGCATTCATCAGTGCCAGTAAGTCAGCCTAGAAAACCCTGACAGGGGTCTGGTGGCTTGCAAGCAAAGCAACTATTTGCTATTTGCCATTTGCTAGTTGCTATTGAGGTCACCTATTGTTGTTATCTAGAAGTATAATTTATGATCCATGGATTCCATGATTCATTAACCATCCTTAAACTTGCCAAGAGGTTTTCAGCCAAAAGTGCCTTGGACACCTTGCACTGGCTCCCAGTGGAGATGAGAATAACATTTAAGGCCTTATGCCTGATGCACAGGGCAATTAACTATAGAGGACCCCATATGATTAAGTCCCTTCTGGCATCCTGCACCCCAAATAGGACTCTAGGGTCTTATAATACAGGTCTTTTGAAGGTTACATTCAGAAGGCCAGATGGGGGGGGGAGGGATCTTTTTTCCTATCTGTCCCATAAACTATGTAATTCCATGCCAAGACGTTTGAGAACTGAGCCAGATGTAAGCAAATTTAGAAAGCTGATCAAAACCTGGCTCTATTCAAATTAAGTTTTCTCTGACATACACAACAGACAGGAAGGAGCACACTTCACCCTACTCAGCACTGGGAAGCCTTCTGGTAGCTATGCGCTCTACAAATATGCATAAGACATAAGATAAGATGATTTTACGGCTGGCACCCAGCTGCATGGCAGCTTCACTGGTGTCAGAAGTAGAGGGTTGATATTGTTCCCTCTGCACCATGACACCGGCAATGTCAACTAGGGACTCATCAATTGAATGGAGCCAAGTGTGGGTGTCTGTAATAGCCTTAGCCATACTCTTATTAGGACACAGAACTTATGGACTCTTTTCCTGCTCGCACCTCATCAGCCATTCACTGCTGGACTCCTACCGCTCATCATTGAAATTCAACTTATAGGTCCTCAGAGTCCTCAGATGGGTTTCTACCACTAGACGGGGCCTGTCCAGTAGATGGTGGTTCTTCTAGAGACCCTGCAATGCTGTCCTCACTTGGCATGACAAAAGGAGGATAGTCAATAGAGTAGAGGAGTTGTTGGAAGGCGTCATCGTCCATGGGGGAGGGGGGGAGCAGGATGATGTCCTCAACAAGTTTGTCATTAAGGACAGGCTACTCTACAGGAGGTAATGTGTGTTCCTCTTTAAAGAGATAGGAATATGTCAATATTGATCCGTTATATGAGTAGAAAAGTATTTTTACTGACACCTCTACATTTTTTTTCAGTTGTCAAATACACATGGATATGCAGCACATATGTTACAAGAAGTAGTTTAGACCATGTTAGACTATTGTTGCTATACACGTGGTAGAACCTTAACATTGTTCAGACTACCTCTGTATGTACAAGGGGTAGCATTAGTTTAATGACACATAATTCAACAGAGCCTGTCAGCTTTCCAGCCTGCCTTTCTTGAAAGGGTGAGTGCAGGTAGTAGCCACTTTTTACATTGAACATGATTTTTGTGGTTAGTGCTTACACTGATGTTACATTAGGTTCTACACCACACTCCTGAGACATTGCACCATGTTACCAGGGTGACAGCATTCCCTTTAGCCATAGGTTAATATCATAGCAGTATACAAGTCATGTTATTTTGTTATGTTTCACAAATTATCCTGCACTCTGCCTTACACACAGTAATCCACAAACATCTGCCTTGCTGTACTGTCTTGCATGCAATTGTAACAAATTATGTTGCGTAGGGGTTATATATGTTACACATTCAGGTAATTCTATACAGCAAGCAACCTTGCTACACTGCAGAAATGGGTGAGGGCATGTACATATGACATTTCAGTTTTATTTTGATATCCAGTAGTTTTGTAGCACACACATTCATCTCCAGAGTTCCGAACAGTAGATATTGACCCCCATCTCTGAATGGGATTACCAACATCCAAATTGAAAGTACATCTCAAGCTCAATCCATTGATTCAAGACTAAAGATGTTTATCTGCAGGGTCCCACTTATCTCTTTACTCAGCCACACTTAGCTGTACCTGTACATGACTCCTCAGGCAATCACCATTCAGACCCAGACACTGTACTTAATCTCACACACTGCTGACACACATATGATACAAAGACTCTCAGAAGACACAAACGCCACCAACGTTTTATATTATGCTTTTGTCCAGCCAACTTTCACTTATCTAAGCATGATGTGTTAGTATGGTCCAGGTTGTGCAAATAATCATGGGACTTGTGGTCTAATCTACAGTATGATAGACTTGTGTAGTTCTTAAAATAAACATTTTCAATTTTGTAAAATATTTTTGGGATTTTTTTTTCTTTGTGCAAACAGGTCAATGTGACCAACAAAACAAAAACATGATGGAAAGGGTAAAAGAGGAAAAGAAAAGTGAGGGAAAAATAAAGCAGGGAATGTTTCGAGGACACTGCTGAGCAATGACAATCTCACAGTGAATCTGTATATCTTTGTCACCAGCAACAATTACTGGGTGACACAATAAGCAGTAGGTGGCAGTATTTGCATAATGGTCCACAATATAATTACCCAGTCTCAAAATGTGGACTGGCACCAAAATTCAACATAACGCATAGAGAATGTCTTAGAATAATAGTAATTGTCAGAGCCAACTGTAAAGCCCCTAAGTAGTCACACAAACAACTCAAAGAGTTCAGTGTGGTTCCAAGTGTCATGAGACCACAGACCCGGCCGGGGACCTTGCTAACTCCTCGCCTGTAAGTATATAAAAACGTAGGGTAAAATGTAACAATAAGAAACCTAGCACCATCAAAGTAAACTGTATACATTAGGAGGAAAAGGTATAATTCACACAAACTAAATGCCGATCTTATCCAAAATTAAAAAGCAAACACTTTTTAAAGAAAATTAGTAATGCCACAAAGTTACCAATAGTTTTACAGCAGAAAGAGAAAATATGAGAAGTAGGCTCAATCATACATAGCTGGTAATTACTTGTGAATCCTAAGGCCCGTATTTATACTTTTTGACGCTAAACTGCGCTAACGCAGTTTAGCGTCAAAAAGTTTAGCGCCGGCTAACGCCATTCTGAAGCGCCATGCGGGCGCCGTATTTATTGAATGGCGTTAGCCGGCGCTAGCAGACCGGCGCTGCCTGGTGTCTGTGGAAAAAAACCACGTACACCAGGCAGCGCCGGCGTTGGGGAAAATGGCGTTAGGGCGTCTTAAAAATGGTGCAACTCAGGTTGACGCTAAAATATCACCTCCACCCGATTTGCGCCATTTTTAACGACGCCCAGACGCCATTTACATGACTCCTGTCTTAGTAAAGACAGGAGTCATGCCCCCTTGCCCAATAGCCATGCCCAGGGGACATATGTCCCCTGGGCATGGCCATTGGGCATTGAGGCATGTAGGGGGGCACAAATCAGGCCCCCCTATGCCAATAAAAAATATTAAAAAAAAAAAAAATTATACTTACCTGAACTTACCTGAATGTCCCTGGGATGGGTCCCTCCATCCTTGGGTGTCCTCCTGGGGTGGGCAAGGGTGGCAGGGGGGGGTCCCTGGGGGCATGGGAGGGCAGCTGTGGGCTCATTTTGAGCCCACAGGTCCCTTAACGCCTGCCCTGACCCAGGCGTTAAAAAGAGGCGCAAATGCAGGGTTTTTTGCCCCGCCTACTCCCGGGCGTGATTTTTGCCCGGGAGTATAAATACGACGCATTTGTGTCGCAGTCATTTTTTTGGACGGGAACGCCTACCTTGCATCTCATTAACGCAAGGAAGGCGTTCACGCAAAAAAATGACGCTCTTTCCTCATACTTTGGCGCTAGACGCGTCTAACGCCAAAGTATAAATATGGCATTAGTTTTGCGCCGAATTTGCGTCGAAAAAAACGACGCTAATTCGGCGCAAACGGAGTATAAATATGCCCCTAAATGCTTCGTATGAATACATGTCTAGTATGAAAACCTAACAATGTCCCCGAATGGTGAGAGACGTACTCTGAGATGGTAACATAGTAGATGGAACATCCCAAGTAAAGGAACCCGATGGCATCAGTTTCTCGATATAAGTATCTTGCAGACATTGAAAATGCACTAGTGCACAGGCCTTAATGAAAGCTGCTGGGAACAGCACAGCCACATTGGTGAAGTGCTGTCTTCGACAGAGATTAGGAAATATATGTGAACATGGGTACTATACCTAGCCAAACCCTGTAATTAAATACAAGTAATAATTTCAGAAAAAGCCATCTTGTATTACGAGACAAAGCCAGGTCAAGTTCAAAAGCCACTCTGGGTAAAACGTCCTGCTGGTATGAAATAAGGAGCAATCTGTCTATTAGAGGTTGCGCCATACCTCATGAGCATGACTGTGAGATGTAAACAAATAATAAAAAACAGAAATGTGAAAAGTAGTGAAATTAGAGACACTCTCACCACAATAATCATAGAAGATGTGCCTTAATGTGCACAGCAGGATAGAGATACAAAGAAATAGTAAAAAAGAGGACCCAATGGCTGAATGTAATCTAAAGAATCAAAAAACAAAATGCACACCAAGAAAGGTACAAGACAAAAGCATACAAATCGTTCTGGGAAGGAGAAAACCCACACTGGTAATTTGCCTTGTGAGTTCACAAAATATGTCAGGAATATGATAATGTTATTATTAAACACTAGATGCATTCAGTATTCATTATAGCTACAGTTGCGGTTACAATGTAGTAACAATGTGTACACATAGATTATGTAGATTGAAACAGGAAGAATATTGCTGTATGTTTTCAATAAGTTCTAGCTACAATTTTAATTACAGTGTGGTAATAACATGTATACATAAATGTGTAGTGGTCAAGGCAATAAATATAAAGCAAAGAAAAACAAATGGGAACTACTTGAAATAAAGTATTGTCAACCAGCCAACAATGGTTCATAACAAAAATAAGTTTCACAATCATCCTGAAATATGAAACATATCCCACTTTTGTGTAATAAAGTCATGAGAGCAGACAGACAAAACTTTGTGTATTGTATACAACACTGCCAGAAAAAATATACAATGATTCAATATATAAGAAAAGAAATGAAGGATATGGGTCAAGAGCACCAAAGTCAAGCAAAATACAGAGTTTACCCTAATGATTGAAATTTTTATAGTGAACAAACACGATACAGTATATAATATGCAGCACTGCTAAATTCCCAATGTTGAATCAAAGATTAGTTTGGTGCTGTGAGAAAGACATGGAACTCCCTGCCAACATTAAGCCCTTTGTTCACTGCACATAGTTTCACCATTCATTTAGCTTCATGTTTTCTTAAAGCCTCTACTCTATCACCATTTCTGGGTTAGTAGCTACCTGAGCTATACCAAGATACCTGATGCCAACCTCCTCTGAAACATCAAGGGCTATATTATAGTGTCTAGTGTAGCATGTGTTGTTGTTTTTGATCACTCTGATGTGTTCTTGAATCCCTTCTTTTAGTGGCTGTATGGAGGTGCCAATGTATAGCTTGCCACATTTACAAAGAATGCAGTAGACCATAAATTTGCTGTTGCAGTTAATAAAATGTTTGATGTTAAATGTTCTGTTCAAATTGTAAGATACATTCATCCACAGCATACTGACAGATTTTGCATTGCATACATTTATACAAACCATTTGCTTTGGTTGGTGTAGGAGGCTGGAATGGCTTGTAGTGCGTACCAGAGGTACTTACACCTTGTGCCAGGTCCAGTTATCCCTTATTAGTGTAGAAGAGGTGTTTCTAGCAGTTTAGGCTGATAGAAGGTAGCTATGGCAAAACAGCTTAGGCTGAACTAGGAGACATGTAAAGCTCCTACTATACCACTGGTGTCATATGCACAATATCATAAGAAAACACAATACACAGATATACTAAAAATAAAGGCACTTTATTTTTATGACAATATGCCAAAAGTATCTCAGTGGGTACCCTCAGTATGAGGATAAGTTATATACACAAGATATATGTACACAAACCCAAAATTATGCAGGTTATAGCAAGAAAAGTAATGCAAGCAGTGTAAAGTTACAATAGATTGCAATAGGAGCACATAGGTATAGGGGCAACACAAACCATATACTCCAAAAGTGGAATGCGAACCACGAATGGACCCCAAACCTATGTGAGCTTGTAGAGGGTCGCAGGGACTGTAAGAAAACAGTGAGGGTTAGAAAAATAGCCCACCCCAAGACCCTGAAAGGTAGGTGTAAAGTGCACCTACTACCCCCAGAGAGCACAGAAGTCGTGATAGGGGGATTATGCAAGGAAAACAAACACCAGCAATGCAACAACAGTGGATTTCCGGACCTGAGTACCTGTAAGACAAGGGGACCAAGTCCAAGAGTTGCAACAGTGTCGAGAGTGGGCAGGAGCCCAGGAAATGCCAGCTGAGGGTGCAAGGAAGCTGCCACCGGTTGGAAGAAGCTTGGTGTTCTGCAAGAACGAAGAGGACTAGGAACTTCCCCTTTGGAGGATGGATTGCCCACGTCGTGAAGAAGCTTGCAGAGGTGTTCCCATGCAGAAAGACCACAAACAAGCCTTGCTAGCTGCAAGGGTCGCGGTTAGGGTTTTTGGATGCTGCTGTGGCCCAGGAGGGACCAGGATGTTGCCACTTGGATGAGGAGACAGAGGGGGCCCCCAGCAAGTCAGGGAGCCCTCACAGAAGCAGGCAGCACCCGCAGAAGTACCTGAACAGGCACTTAGAAGAAAAGTGAACCAGAGTCCACCCGAAGTCACAAAAGGGAGTCCCACGACACCGGAGGACAACTCAGAAGGTTGTGCACTGCAGGTTAGAGTGTCGGGGACCCAGGCTTAGCTGTGCACAAAGGAAATCCTGGAAGAGTGCACAGGAGTCGGAGCAGCTGCAAATCACACGGTACCCAGCAATGCAGTCTAGCGTGGGGACTTACCTCCACCAAACTTGGACTGAAGAGTCACTGGACTGTGGGAGTCACTTGGACAGAGTTGCTGAGTTCCAGGGACCATGCTTGTCATGCTGAGAGGGGACCCAGAGGACCGGTGATGCAGTCTTTTGTTGCCTGCGGTTGCAGGGCGAAGATTCCGTCGACCCACAGGAGATTTCTTCAGAGCTCCTGGTGCAAGAAGGAGGCAGGCTACCCCCAGAGCATGCACCACCTGGAAACAGTCGCGAAAGCTGGCAGGATGAAGCGATACAAGGTTGCTAATAGTCGTCTTGCTACTTTGTTGCGGTTTTGCAGGCGTCCTGAGCAGTCAGCCATCGATCCTTTGGCAGAAGGTGAAGAGGGAGATGCAGAGGAACTCTGGTGAGCTCTTGCATTCGTTATCTGGTGAGATCCCCAAAGCAGAGACCCTATATAGCCAGAAAAGGAGGTTTGGCTACCTAGGAAGGAGGATTGGCTACCAAGAGAGGTAAGAGCCTATCAGAAGGAGCCTCTGATGTCACCTGCTGGCACTGGCCACTCACAGCAGTCCAGTATGCCACAGACACCTCTGTTTCCAAGATGGCAGAGGTCTGGGATACACTGGAGGAGCTCTGGCCACCTCCCCTGTGAGGTGCAGGTCAGGGGAGTGGTCACCCCCCTTTCCTTTGTCCAGTTTCGTGCCAGAGCAGGGCTGAGGGATCCATGAACTGGTGTGGACTGGCTTATGCAGAGATTGGCTCCATCTGTGCCCATCAAAGCATTTCCAGAGGCTACTCCTCCCCAGCCTTCACACCTATTTCCAAAGGGAGAGGGTGTTACACCCTCTCTCAAAGGAAGTCCTTTGTTCTGCCTTCCTGGGCCAGGGCTGCCTGGACCCCAGGAGGGCAGAAACCTGTCTGAGGGGTTGGCAGCAGCAGCAGCTACAGTGGAAACCCCGGAAAAGCAGTTTGGCAGTACCCGGGTTCTGTGCTAGAGACCCGGGGGATCATGGAATTGTCCCCCCAATGCCAGAATGGCATTGGGGTGACAATTCCATGATCTTAGACATCTTACATGGCCATGTTCGGAGTTACCATTGTGAATTTGTACATAGGTAGTGACCTATGTATAGTGTACGCGTGTAATGGTGTCCCCATACTCACAAAGTCCGGGGAATTTGCCCTGGACGATGTGGGGGCACCTTGGCTAATGCCAGGATGCCCACACACTAAGTAACTTTGCACCCAACCTTCACCAGGTGAAGGTTCGACATATAGGTGACTTATAAGTTACTTAAGTGCAGTGGTAAATGGCTGTGAAATAACGTGGACGTTATTTCACTCAGGCTTCACTGGCAGGCCTGTGTAAGAATTGTCAGATCTCCCTATGGGTGGCAAAAGAAATGCTGTAGCCCATAGGGATCTCCTGTAACCCCAATACCCTGGGTACCTCAGTACCATATACTAGGGAATTATATGGGTGTACCAGTATGCCAATGTGAATTAGTAAATTTAGTCACTAACCTGTTAGTGACAAATTTGGAAAGCAGAGAGAGCATAACCACTGAGTTTCTGGTTAGCAAAGCCTCAGTGAGACAGTTAGTCATCACACAGGGAACACATACAGGGCACATACTTATGAGCACGGGGGCCCTGCCTGGCAGGGTCTCAGTGACACATAGACTAAAACAACATATATACAGTGAAATATGGGGGTAACATGCCAGGCAAGATGGTACTTTCCTTCAGTTGGTAACCAGATATCCTTGTCTATGCATGGACTGGATATGATACAGTTCAGACAAAGGGGGTCATTCCAACCCTGGCGGTAAATACCGCCAGGGCCGGGGACCGCGGGAGCACCACCAACAGGCTGGCGGTGCTCCCTTGGGCATTCTGACCGCGGCGGTTCGGCCGCGGTCAGAACAGGAAAACCGGCGGTCTCCCGCCGGTTTTCCGCTGCCCTGGGAATCCCCCATGGCATGGGGGATTCCGACCCCCTCACCGCCATCCTGTTCCTGGCAGTTCCGCCTGCCAGGAACAGGATGGCGGTGAGGGGTGTCGTGGGGCCCCTGGGGGCCCCTGCAGTGCCCATGCCAATTGCATGGGCACTGCAGGGGCCCCCATAAGAGGGCCCCACTTTGTATTTCAGTGTCTGCATTGCAGACACTGAAATACGTGACGGGTGCCACTGCACCCGTCGCACACCCTCCACTCCGCCGGCTCCATTCGGAGCCGGCATCCTCATGGAGGGCTGTTTCCCACTGGGCTGGCGGGCGGCCTTTTGGCGTTCGCCCGCCAGCCCAGTGGGAAACCCAGAATGACCGCTGCGGTCTTTTGACCGCGGTGCGGTCTTCTGGCGGTTCCCTCCAGGCGGGCGGTCAGAATGACCCCCAAAGACTGTTTCTCAAGGTCAGCCATCTGCTGTGAGTGATTTGATGAATTTTTGCTAGAGCCCTGGAAAGTGTATTATCTAAGTGGAGTAAATACCAGTGTCACTTTAAAATGCAGTACACAGCAGAACTTTGAGAACTGTATCTGGTGATAAAGTTAGACGTTTGCCACTATTTTTCTTGTGAGTTTTATGTTTTAGAAAGGAGTGACATGGGGTATTGATGGTTTTGTTCCTGGCTTTGGAAAGTACTTGGTCAGAAGATCCCCTTTGGTGGAAACAATGTTCTAGTAGGTCCAATTTCTATATAACGATCTGATCATCACTACAATTGCATCTGAGTTGAGTCATTATCCCCAGGAGGATCATGTTAATCTGCATGTTGGGCTGTGCACCTAAAACATGTAGTATCGAGTTATAGGCTGTGGGCTTTCTATATAATCTAGACATGATCTTTGAACCCTAAGTATAGATGATGACATTTAAGATTTCAATTTGTCTAGGGTTGACATGGAGTTATAGCAGTTGTCACTAAGGTGTTCAAAAAGAGTATACAACTGCATCTGTTTACGGGCCCAGATCACCAAGATGTTGGCATTCTACCTACCCCAGAATAGGATATGTCCTAACTCATCAGAAGGGCATGCTGACCAAAAGTGATGCTTTTCAAAGTTGTCACATGTAGAGATTCACATATGATAGGCCCACGCCTGGGCTTGTCTAACCCAATTGCTGTTGTGTAAAAAAATATAATCCTCAAGAATCAGTCTGCAATACTTGCAGTTGTAATGCATATTGATTTGTATATGAAGTAAGCAATATGTGGGCTTGACAATAAGAACACTAAAAACTAGATGGATGGAATGCATAAGAGCTCTAAAGAACTGTGAAAATAAATACCCCATGGCCACACACTTTAGAGATGCACACAAAATATCAGAGTTTAAGGGTATTCACTACAAGTAAAAATAGACAGGACAGGTGATAATCTGAAAAGAAAGTCAGAGCAAGAGAAACATTTCGGATAATCAGACTACACACAGTCCAATATGGATTGAATATAGATAGGGAACTGTATACTCTGCTTTAGTCCTGTGATAATTATATTGGGGTGCATCCATATTTACAGACAGAATTGCATTTCAGACCTATGGCTGTGGAAATGATAAGGTATAAAAGGTAGAACATTTGAGCGTGCCGAGGTGAATAAGAAATTCAAGCGGTACATATATAAGAGAATAAGGTTAAGGGGGTATTTATATATAAATAATCCAGGAACGTTAGAGGGATTGAAATTCAGGCATTACCTTTGTAACTTTGTGGTGGGACTATATGATAAATTTATCTGTTTTTTTAACATGGTTGGAAGTATCCTAGGGCCAGATGTAAAAAGGGTTTTGCTACTCCCAAACGGCGAAAAACGCCGTTTGCGAGGCGCAAAAGCCTCTCCGGTATGCAGAAATGCATTTTGTGAGTTGGATCCGACTCACAAAATGCATTTCCGACTCGCAAGTAAGAAGGGGTGTACCCTTCCTATTTGCGACTCGCAATGCTATGCAATTTCATTTGCGACCGCAAAAGCGGTCGCAAATGAAATCGCAGTTACCATCCACTTGAAGTGGATGGTAACCCAGTCGCAAACGGGAAGGGGTCCCCATGGGACCCCTTCCCCTTTGTGAATGGAAACAAAAATAATTTTTCAGAGCAGGACCACTGCCTGCTCTGAAAAATACCGAAACAAAAGGTTTCGTTTTTTTTTCTAAGTGCAGCTCATTTTCCTTTAAGGAAAACGGGCTGCAGATAGAAAAAAAAAAAACTACTTTATTAAAAAGCAGTCACGGACATGGCGGTCTGCTGTCTCCAGCAGGCCACCATCCCCGTGAGTGCCCATGCTCGCAATGGGGTCGCAAACTGCGACCCACCTCATTAATATTAATGAGGTGGGTCTTTGCGACCCCATTGCGAGTTGCAGAAGGTGTCTGAGACACCTTTCTGCATAGCAAATTGCGACTTGCAATTTGCAAGTCGCACGGACTCGCAAATTGCAAGTCGCAATTTGCTTTTTTGCTACATCTGGCCCTTAGTGACTAAAATTTAGTAGTATTTTCTGACTGATTAAGAAGAGTAGAAATTGTTGAGCTACAAAAACCATGTGGTGAGGCACCAAGTACAAGATAGCAAGGAAAAGATGAATAGTTAAAGTTTCATACAAAGCAAGCTAAAGTAAGGGTTATGTTTCTGACTTATAAATATGCATATGTGGGTTTGAAGCTGGTGACATTTGTTTACTAATTTGAAGAAGTGCATTTTAACCCGTTGGCAGCAAAGGATGTAATGGTTACGTCCTTGGCTGCAGTGCTGAGGCACCAAGGACGTAACCGTTATGTCCTGGGACCGGCTTGTGCTCCCCCCATGAGCCTCGCCTCGGCGCCCCCACTGCAAGGATGGAAGGGGAATCGCTTTCCTTCCATCCCTGCTCCCCGTTGCATCTCATGACATCAGCGCGCGATTACGTGCTGATCTCATTAGAGGCCTGCCCAGCATGGATCAGAGGAGGAATGCTTTTGCATTTCTCCTCCGATCACGTGGAGGGGCCGAGAGAGGCATCAAAGGAAAGGAAGGCCTTTCCTTTCCTTTGATGTCTCTCTCAGCATTTCTGCTGGCCGATCGCATTGCGATCGGGCAGCAGAAATGCCCACTAGACACCAGGGAGTTTGTTTATTTTGGTTTTTGACATGAGGGGAGAGGTCCTTTGGGCAAGGGCCGTTCCCCAGGGGGCCAAATTATTTTTGGCCCGGGCAGAAACCCCATAGACACCAGGGATGATATTTTTTTTGTTTATGTTTTTTTTTTTATAAGTGGGGAGCAACCTCTTAGGCAAGGGTCGCTCCCAGGGGGGGCAAAGTTGCTTTTATGCCATTTCGATCGGCCTATTTTTTATCTGCCACCAAGGGGGGGCAGAAACCACTAGACACCAGAGATTTTTTTTTAATATTAATGAATGAGGGGAGCGGCCCCTTGGGCAAGGACCACTCCCCAGGGAGGCAAAATATTTTTATGCCTTTTCTGCCCCCTCTAGGGGAAGATCAGCCTATTTTTATTAGGCCAATCTGCCCTCGAGGGGGGCAGAAACCACTAGGCACCAGGGATTTGTTTTGCACCAATTTCACGCAAGGGGAGCGACCCCTTAGGCAAGGGTCACTCCCCTGGGGGGGGCACATTTATTTTAGGCCATTTCTCCTCCCCTTAGGGGCAGATTGGCCTATTTCTATTAGGCCGATCTCCCCCTGGGGGAGGCAGAGACCACTTAGGCACCAGGGATTGGTGTGTGTGTATGTGTGTGTTTTGTTTGGGGGGCAGCCCCTCTGCAAGCATCGCTCCTCATGGGGCACATTACTGTTGGCCATATCTGCCCCTGTTGGGGGCATATCGGTCTATTTTTGAAAGGCCCAACTGCCCCCAAGGGGGGCAGAAAGCCCACCAGAGACCAGGGAAAATGTTTTTTCCAAAATAAGAGGGTGGGGGTATGGCCATACCCCCTCCACAAATAAATGGGGCCCAAACTGTTTTTCCTACCAGTGGGCAGAAAGGGCACTTACCCCGATCCACACCCTGGGGGAACTTTAAAAAAAATAAAAAATAGTGGGGTGGTGGCTACCAACCAGTATCGGCCTGGTTATGCCCCCAACCCAACTGGAGTGGGTAACAGTCTTTCAGTTTTCTTCGCACTCTAAAAGATCATATCTCAATGGCAAGCAAGTGGACATTTAATTATTTTGGATTTCGGTTTTATGTTTGGGCCATGAGAGCTTGTTTAACTCTCAAAATTGGAATGGTGAGGGCTGCACTTCTTGGACTTTGGGATGCTGTCATGTAGAAAAAACCACAAGACCTAGACACATCTGGAAACTAAACATCTGGGTGAATCCAGGGTGGTGTGCTTCACATGCACCCTGCACCATTTTCTTACCCACAATGCCCTGTCCCAATGACGTTTACATTAATCCATTGCATAAGTCTAAAGGTATGGGATGTCCAGGGTACATTGATATGAACGTGTGAACAACACTGTCAATTTTAATCTGTGTATGGAACTATCATCTCACCCCCAGTGAAGACACAGGAACACCTGTATCACAAGTCACAATGCTAGGGAGGGCACACTGTACTGCCAATCCCAAAACATACTGCTGACAAACGGTCAGCAGACAAACACTCGCTCAGCCAAGGAAACAACACAATGCAGATGGTACGTCCTACAAGCCTAGGATGCGACATTATAACACAAAAGAGTCACAGACAACACAAGACAACTACTGCCATGAAAGGTCATTTCAATAGGGCCAGCTACATCAACATGATCCCATTCATTTTCTCTTGCAGCTGATCAGGGGTATGGCATCCAGCCATGGAAAATGACACCTATTGGCAACCCGAGTACTGCAGCAGAGCGTGCCTACAATGACGCACATAGGAGGACACCCAGCATAGTCGAGAGGATCTTCGGCATCCTCAAGTCAAGGTTCCGGTGCCTCAACATCACTGGTGGTAGCTTCCTATATTCCCCGGAGATGGTCTGTAAGATCATCCTAACATATGCAATATTGCACAACATTTGCATCAAAAGGAACATTCCCCTCCTGGAACCAGAGCCACACATGCCTGAAGAGGAGGAAGAGGAGGATGCTGGCCTGCAACATGAGGGGGAACTACAGAAACACGGCTGCTGGTATACTCAGGCAGCAACGTATTGTCAACAATTTCTTTTAAATATAATCACCATCACCACTTTAATGAACTAATTTAAATAAACAGCTATAATAATCACCATATCATGGTCTGGCTAATCATTTTTGCACACCATCATCTCTGCTTATCAGAATAAGAGTGTTGCCTCATGGAGCATTGCTGATCTACTGTTTAGGACACTGAAAATCCCAGAGCTAATGTGATGCCTAACATACAATGGTCACATACACACACACTGTAAATTACATATATCATGTACATTTCACCTTTGAAGGCCAATAGCAGAGGACCACACCTATTTCACACATACATGTTGAAATCAAGGTCCAACGCAGCATATGGCACACAACTAAGACACCATCACTCAATAAGGGGAAAACAAGCCTCATACATGAGGCAGTCAATGTGCTTTTGCATCAGTAACAGGAATGTCTGACCAGACCCTTGACAGCAGTAAGTCCAACTGCATCCAATATTTGCAAGGACTATCTGTGACTAGAGTTCCATAGAAGCAGAACATAGACAGCACAAGTGCCACTCATATGAGCAGCATTGCACACATGTCATTCCATGTACATGTCAGCCCATTTCCTAACTCCTGACACACCCATGCACTTGATCACAACCCACCTCTTTGAAGAGGTCCCTGGAATACTAAGATGTTTACCCTGATATTACCTCCTCTACGCACACAGACTAACAATAGCACTCCAGTGTGCTACACCCTTTCCTATGGTATGCCATTGTCATAGAACATCTTACTACATGGACGTCAGGTCAATTTATACACTGGCTTCTAGTTTCTAAGCCCTGTTAGCACCTGTAGATTGCTTCCCGTGTGAAAAAGTATGTTGGCCCTTAGAATGCAAATCTCACCTACAGGAATTGTGAGAAACAGATGCAACCCACACCTGTGATCACCTCCAAGCACACCACCCATTTCAACAAGCACTGCCCCTGCTGATGCCTGGAACAGCATAGGAGTTGCCATTATGTCAAATACACCGTTAAGCATTGATACTAAATAAGCCGTGTAACACAGCCCTTGGGTTCATTTGTCAACTTAAAAAACTCAGGACATACACAGTTTGACATGTCAACTGTCTAGTTCGTCCTCCAAACAGTCTGAGTCAGACCACTGATTATGTAACTTGTCAAATTGCTGGATCCTGAATCACCCTGCATTCTGTCAGCCTGACTGGCATCTGTCTGTGCGTCACACTAAAGTATCCCTGTGTCTACATATGTACCACACTTGCGTTAGCAAACCTCTCATTCATCAGGGGGTATTGGACATGGGCTTCCTCAATGCATACACACATACATTGTATAGCATCATCTGCCTTTTAACGGTACCATTTGAGTTAAATCCTCTGTGAAAAGCAAAATTCATGGCCCATCCCTTGTCTGGGTCTCATTTATGCATGAATGACAAAGTGTGACAGTGTCCCAGGGCGGTATGCAAGGACTGGGTACGGGGCCTTCAGCAGAACCAGCAACCTCTGATAATGTCCATGAAAAATCCACACATTGAAAAATCCTGACAGTTCACACACAGAATCACAGTGCTCACAACATATTGATGGGCCGTGTGTGGTTAATAGCTGCAAGAATAATTAGCACAGAGGGTATGATGTTCCCAGATGCAGTGGGAATTGTAGAGGCTAACCTGTGTACAAATGTTGTAATGACACCTGCCGGAACATGACACCTGAGACATTATCTCCCTCTGCACACCAAGGTTGCCCTGTTGACTGTCTCCTTACACGTCTTTAGTGACAGGGTGGGACCATCCCTATGTAGGTTCACATGTCCTCATCCACTTTACTCACATTGATCAACCAAGGATACTCAGTAGATACAGGAATAGCTGCCACTGACTCATGATGAGTCCTGGACCGAACTGTGACAAATTACACCCCAAACAATATACAGAATCATCATTGGACCACACACATGAACAAGACACCTATGTGCAATTGATCACTGGAAATATGTGGACACATGCTGCCTCGTATGTTGGTCCACCACAGCCACTTGAGAGTTGTGGCTCACTTCTATGACCTCAACTGTGGTGTCATCATACATTTGTGATTCACCCTTGTCTGTCTGTGCAAACAACATGGTACCCACTTCCTCAATGCATGTGTATGACTCACTGTGGGATTCACCAACTAGTGCCTAGGAAGCTGTTACCAAAACTCTAGGACATAGGATGTTGAAAATGTGGACCATTGACATATACAAGTGTCTGCCATCTATCTGGTGCATGCTTTGTCACATGTGGTGTCTGCGTTACCCTAAATCTTGGAAGTCCATTTTACGGATGTTGCTACATGTATGACTAACACATGCCCTCTCTCAGTTCCACAATGACTTGCATCTAAGGATTGGACACATGGACGTCACATTCATACAAGCATATGTGCAATAATGCTTCATGTGATACACACACACTTGGTCAACAAATACATTAGTTGCCAAAGCACACACTTTGAGCCAAAGGCATTTAGTTATTGTACATATGTGCGTCACATTGCTATCCTCTCCTTATGCCAAACATGCCCAATTTGTGCAACACATATATGTAGGCCACCCTTATGACCATCTATTGCGTTAGCCAACCGTAAAAATACTGTGAAGTGAGTAGTGGATCATGGTCCGCTGCAATATGATGTCACACATGTGAACATACACCATCAACACCATAGTGGGTGCAATCAGTCTATCTCTGATGTGTCTCAAATCTGACATAACATAAAAACAGAAGCAATGGCCAAAACCAGTTCATGCCCTGAAATTTTTACGTTGCCCACCAATACTGTATTTGCGTCATTTTTTTGACGCACAGGAGTAAACATTAGGCCGCATCCAGATATTTGTACAGGCCATGTACTATTATTTGGATGCGGGCTAATTTTCACTCCTGTGCATCAAAAAAAATGACGCAAATACAGTAATGGTGGACAAAAAATGACGCATTACGTGAAAAAGGGCGGACATTTCATACAGGAAGTGATGTAATAGGCTATCCTGTTTACAGATCATGTACAGTGGGTGTACTTTCACTTTCAATCTGCAGTCTATGATTCTTCTAGACTGTGTGGCTGTGTAGAGAATGGTGTCCTAAGATTTTGTGCTTTTTTGTCCTGTGTGCTGTCTCTATTGTCAATTTGTGAAATAAATATTGTTGGTGTATACTGTCCTACTGTGTTTTGTGTACATTTGTCCATTTACCTAGTGTTTTTGTTGTTTGTGGGAGTCTGTTGTGGGTAGTGGTAGTTTGGGGATGGTTGGGCTCTTTTAGTGGTTAAGTTTACTTTTCTTCTGTATTTGTACCCCTACTGTCCCCCTTTTCCCCTTTCTATTTCTTTACCCCTATTCCCTTTCACATTTCTAATATGTCTGGTAGGCCACGTCTTGGCAGGATGGGTGAAGAGGAGTTGGGGGCTTCATCTGGCTTGTGTGCCATTTCTTGCCACCGATGATCGAGGCAGGGGGCAGAGTGATACAGGGGTATCACACAGAGGCACGCAGAATCTGGTGGGGAAAGGTGCTGCATCACCTGCAGTGTGTGTATGCCAGCCAGAGGAGTGACCACCAGCTGAAGCACCGGTGGGCTGACCTCATCACCAGGGAGCAGGATCTCTTAGACCACCTGAGAATCGTGATTGGTGGCCCTGTTGGTGAGTACTAATCAT
Organism: Pleurodeles waltl; assembly: GCF_031143425.1. NCBI lineage: Eukaryota > Metazoa > Chordata > Amphibia > Caudata > Salamandridae > Pleurodeles > Pleurodeles waltl. Next base: position 813,683,171 of record NC_090437.1, on the reverse strand, counting down.
GTAAATGTGCACGATTAAATGCTCTGTAGTGACATCAGATGATTTGTACTATGTCTGCCAGCTAACTTGCTGACTGTGTGTAATGCTGGGGAAACATACAGGGATAATTGATGCACTGTGGTAAGGATCACAATTGCTAGCTGTCAGGTAGCACGTGCTCAGCAAACGTACAGGATACTTTTCCATGAAGTAAATTGGTGCGGCCTTTGTGTCAGACAACCAAACAAAATAGGAGCCAATCATGTCTATATAGGGCACTTTTGCCAGAGAAGTAAAGATGTACCAACATATTGGCTAGCTTTGTTGACGCTATAGCTAGACTGACTTTAGAATCACTACATGATGCAGAAAATTAGTGCTGGCTTCACGTCAATTGATTATAGCAAAGTGGCTCAGACATATGCCTCATGTGAGTCTGGTGAGTGTGGAAGGAAAGCGTTCACTGAAGTACTATGAATGTTTTGGATTATTGTGGTCCTTTATCTTTTTGGATACATGTCAGATCTGGATTTGAAAATATCGTGAAAAGGTGTAAGGTGCCCTCAGCTAACATCTTAGAATGTTTGTTTGAGTTAGTTGTGCTACATTCCAAATATGGATGGCAGTCCAAAGGTATGCACATGGGTTCATATCTCCATGGTTGGTGCAAATCACCATAGCTGGGCCACATCAATTGAATAAAATGTAACAACAGGAGGGCTTACAAAAGTCCCTGCCCCTCCCTCTGTACATTGTACCTATGTGTAAAAAAAGGGTCATGGCCACAAGGCATGTTTGACTGGTAATGCAGTCCTCAAGTAACCAGGCTTTGGATGTTTCTCTTGAATGCACATGATGAGACAATTACACTCCATATTTTTTTCTGGTCACCAATAACGGGGCATGTTTGCCACCACATGATAGTTAGGGCCAATGTATGTGTGCAGATATGTGTGTAACTGTCACAGGAGACCCATGCTATGTACAAGTTGGCCGTGATATATCAGATGCAGTATCATCATGTCTGAATGGCTGCCATTTCCTTATTCAGCCTACACATTGTATATGTTTATGAAATTGTTGCTCTGTGCACAGATTTTGAGCACATTTCTTCCTTCCATGCCTTACAGGTGGACCGGCACCCTACACTGTGGGAGAGGTGGCGACATTTGAGGACCCCGATCACTCCAGTAAGTGTTGATATGTCTGTTATGTGTTGTGTTTACTGTTTATGGACTTGTGTGTGTTGAACGCATAGCAAGGTGTGATGCGTTGGGCAATCATTTCTCTTGTTCCATGAGTGGGATTTCAGTTTCTCAAATGTTTTGAGTTGGCCAATGCGTATCCAGTGGTATTATCTAGGGATTGTAGGCCATTCCTGTAGGCCCCACTGTGAGTACTGGGGTGAGTCATGTGGATGACACTTGTATCAACAAGAGTCACACTGGAAGTCAGCTCCGATTTAGTCAGCCTGTCAGACCTACATTCTCCAAGATTGGTACAGCAAATTGCTTTCCAATAGACTTCTGCTTCCCTATTTACCAAGGTACTTATGAAACTGTAGGTAGAACCTCCTAGCAGCATGTACTTCCACATGTAGTGCTACAAGTATGTGGAACTTGAGTGCAATGGCCTAGGTGTGTATATTAATCATGATCATGGGTGTTCTTGCAACTCTGTGTCTGATGTACGTCAGGCCTTACTGAAAGTATATGTTGTGTACCAAGTTCTGCATTTCCTGACGTGTGGCCCTATGATTGGTCTAGGGTTTGCTGACTCCTCATTGTTGATAGACCTTACCTGTGGTGTGTGTGTAGAGCCAAAAACGTGTGGAGTTCTCTATAAACTCCTCGGTGTACATGTTGTTGGAAATTGATAGTTGTTTATCCACCCCCCCACCCTCAAACACAGGCATGGGTTTGTGAATGGGGTACCTAGTACTGATTCTACCAGTATGTTACACATACATGTGAATAAGTGACTGTTTGGTTGGAACCTAGTATACACACTCAGGTATGGCACTTGGTACTATACTGGCAAGTCCAGTTACAACTTGCAGACCATGTGGCTTTAGTTTTGCATTCTGTACACCGACATTTGTAGCCCAGGTCTTGGCGGAGGATATTCAGCATGATTGTTAGCTGATAACTGGCAGAACTCAGATGGCTAGTCAAAGCCAGTTGTTACCCATCTTGTAGGTTATGGATGTGCTATGTGTGATGTGACCTTTGTAGGCTGGCCTGCCATGTACTTCCTCAAGGACATTCAATGATCTGTATTGTGATATGAGCTGTTACAAGTACAGTAGATGTATTGTCTGATTAACTTCTTGTGCCATTTCACACAATTCAGTTACAAATGTAGAATATTTGCATTTGTCTTCACAGCTGCAAACATGACTCCAGACCAGGTCCGTGAATTCCAGCGCCGGGCCATGAGATACCAGCACATCCTGCTGGTGGAGTCGGGTTCAGGAGGATGGCCTGTCGATATCACCATGAACGGGCCTCCGGGGCATGAAGAGCCTTCCCACAGGGTGGGCCTACTTTGCCCACCACAGCCCCCACCAGCACAACCACAACTTCAAGCCAGGTGGCCCCACCCACAGCTGGGACTGTTGTGCCTACATCTGCTGGACTTCCAGGCCCCAGCATTGCTACAGGTGCAGGACGGCCCACTGGCCCTGGCTCCACACACACACACACCTCCTCCACCAGTACCCAGACTGCCACTGCCCCAGACCCTGCAGCCTTCCACAACATGGATCGGAAGATGGACTGTGTGCTGCGCAAGTTAAACCACCTGAGCCGGGATGTGCGCCACATTAACCAGCGTGTTAAGTCAATCAAGAGGACCCTCCGCAGGGCCAACCTTTAGACTGTTTTTGAAATGGACATGATTCCCTCCCCTCCCTCCTCTTTCCTTGTTCTTATAGTTAGTGGGCTTAGTGTTAGGTTAGTATAGGCTGTTAGTTTAGTTAGTGTTAGTGGGTGGGGGGCCCTGATTCTTTCTATTTTTACTTATTAAGTGTGTGGGTGGGTGGGTGTTTGGCTATGTTGGGGTTCTTGTGTGTTTAAAAAAAACACAAAAAAAAACAAAAAATTAAATAAAGAAATACAAAAAAATATATATGTGTTTAGGATAGTATAGTATGTGTTTAGGTTAGTATGTGTTGTCCTCCATGTGTCCCGTCTCATAAGGGGGGAGGGGGCGGATGTTTAGAATGTTTTGTTAAATGTGATAAGTAAGTGTAGCTTAGGTTAGTTAGGGACAGTTGTGGGTAATGAGTAGTCAGGGTAGATTAGGGTAGGTAAGATTTTAGCATTTAATAAATATTTGGTTAACCCTTAACAGTATGTGTTAAATGGTACTTGATCCTGGGTTTGGAATCAGTGTACATGAATTTTGTACTATTACATTTGTGTCCTATGCTACAAACAAATCCCAACTGAGCTGTACGATTGGCAGCTACCCCAGAGCTACCTTGCAAAGTTTCCACCATTCACAGTTAATATGGATGACAATGTGTTTCTGTTGATAAGTGTGTTTTATACGTCACAAACTGTGCTTCCAGACTTGGTATTGGGGGAACAGTTTTAGGTTTGACTGCAGTGTGATGATCAAGGACACCCTTATAAGATGAGTTCTCATAGGCACTCTTGTATTCTTGTCTTCATGACTCTCATACGTCATTTGTGACACAGTTCAGCATGATTACCTATTTGTATGTAAACACAGACACCTTCATTTATGCAGTTTTTGTAGTGTTTGCTTAGATTAGTGTGCACTGTTATATGTGTTAGTATTGCATGGTGACAACATTTTGCAGCCACTATTTGATGACTCAGATATCCCTTTAGGAAGCATTCTTCTGTCCAACACAGCATGATGGTGTATGGTTTCTCACTTCATCAGATATGTCCCTCAGGATGGGCAGAGTATGATGCAATCATGGGCACTGTGCTGATTTATCTGACTACATAATATCAGGACAGTTGTATTGACAAGCTATGTAATTTGACAGAAGGCACATTTCAGTTATCTACTGCAGAGTTGATATATGTCATATTACCCAGAGACAGATTTGTTGTGTAAGTGCTATTTATTGAAAAGTGCTGTAGTGCTATCTGTACATTGTCCATGATTGTGAGTCCATTATAGTGACATCTTAAATAGTGATCCTACACAAGGGGTTACGGAAATGCTTTTGACATGCTGGGGTTGATGTTTCAGACAGTGCAGAGGGACAGGATTTGCCAATGAGTAGGAGAGAGACAATCACTGGGCAGGCTGACAAGATATACAGTGGTAAGCAGAACAGTCATTAAGTAGAGTTGTTGCAAGGCTTGCAAGTTACAAAGCACAGGGCCTTGGTAATAGTTGGCCATGTGGCAGGGACTAGTGCTTCCGGGTACTTTTCCTTGTGAATGTGATCTGTTCCACGTCTTGTTCTTCTGATGTGTGTGTTGCCTCCTCTGTCCTTGTTGGTGGTGGTTGTGAAGGGGCAACACACACCTCAGTGTTAGAAGACGTGGAGTCAGACATCCCGGTCGCTGCTCCCTGTGAAGGTCTTAAGGGCAGTACTGCAGCAAGGAGGATCTGCTGGTTCTTGAGAATAGCAGCCACATCACGATGGTAGGCAGCCAGGTCGGCCCTGAGGGGTTCAATGTTGCATTCGTGAACGCATTGACAGGATTGCTGTTGTAGGTGTTGGGTCAACTGTATTACAACTGTGCTGATTTTCTTCTGGGGTTTTTGCAGTTCCTGCAAGATAGATGTTAGGGATTGCATAGCTGCTGCCTGATCTGCAGATGACATCATGCACGGACGCACCCCCTCTAGGCTGGCTGCCATAGTTTGCATTCCCACCCGCACCTCCTTGGCCAGCTCCCGCTGTACTTCAACTACAGTTCTCTCAAAGTTGGTGCCAGTGTCGTCTGAGTCCTCAGCTGTATTGGAGCTGGCAGGACTTACCATTGGGGTGGTGGGTGGATCCTCTGCGATGGCTGTTTGTTCTGTGCTCCTCCTTGTGACTGAAGGTGGGGTCTGGAGGGTTTCAAGGACCTTTTGGATAGTCTCCTGGGGAATGTTTATTGGCTCGTCATCCATGTCATCAGGGTAATCTGGGACAGGCATATCCGCAGGAGATCCTTCTTCCTCTGCAATGAAACAGGGTACAATAGTGTGTCTGTGTTGTGGCATGAGTGATGTGACATGCCTGCCTTGTGATGGATTCACATTGTGATCTTGTTTCGTGTTCCTTGCTCCAGTCCTTCAGATGGGCATTCTCCCAGGCCTATGGCCCACCTGCATGTCACATGCATGTTATTGAGTTATTAGACTTGTCGGCATCATCTCCTCTAGGTGTTGGTTTTGGCCAAATAGAGAATTGCCACCTTCTTGTCCTACTCAACCCTCCATCTGCATCCATTCTCATGGTGAGACCTTTCACTGGCTGTGGGTGTTCTGATGGCCCTGGCAGCACACTTAACAATCTGGACCTGCCCCAATCTCTGATCTTTCACATCCACTTAAATGTATTTGACATGTGGCATACCCTATGCATAGCAATGTTATGGCACGATATGGATGTTGGCATTGGTAATGTGTACTGCTGATGTTGGTGAATGTGTGGTACATTGGATTGCCCTGATAATCGTATCAGTGTCCTATTTCCTCCTTTGACAGTGCAGGTGTATTTTAGTGACCAGTTACATGTGTGTCCGCCTCAATGCTGTTGTCTGAGCAGTATGACTTTTGGGATGTTACATTGTGACCCACGCACAGGATGGACACTGACATATGCAGCATGGGTATGTCCTTAGTGTTGTGTAGCTCCTATTGTTGTTTATATTGGCTGATGTTTGCGACAACTATGAGCATTGACATTTGACAGTACTGGGGCCTTTGTCTTGTTTCAGGGGATTATTGAAGTTGTCATCCTCAACCCCCTAATTTAGGTGTGTATGATCCATGGGGAGGTTACTGCCATTGGCTACTTGAGTTGCACACAGAGCGGAGGCGGTAGTGGCAACTGTTGTCGCAGTTACATTCCAGTTGTCAGTATGGCTAGAGGTTGTTAAGAGGGCTCTAGTTAATGTAGGGGGTATGGTGACTGACGTGTGCCGGGATGTCAGTTTGACATTGTGGCCTTCCCTTCTGGCGTGGATTTCCCTTTGCTCCACCGTTGGCATGACAGCATGCCCCCATGGGACTGTTGTTGGTGTAGTGTAATGGTGTGCCCCAGCTTCTGTTTGTGCAGGCCATGCCCCCATGCTGTGCCCCTTTATTCATGCCACTCTATGTATATGATGACTTCCATGCATTTTGTGGTCGGTATCCCCCCCTGCTCACAGTTGACATTATTGCAGTTTAATTCTCCATGCGACTTACCCTGCATGTGCGTTGTCTCCTGGTAGTCTGCGCTGTCCTGTCCTTGAATCCCTGTGACAATCTCCTCCTGGTGTGCTGGACTCCCCCCTCCAGTCTGCAGTGCTGCCTTCCTGTTCCTGGCCATCTGTTCCTTGGTGGTGCGCTTGCAGTCATGCCAGTGTTTCTTGCACTCGATGACTGTTCTGCGTACTTCTGCCACACTGTTAATCTTGTCAACAATTTGTTGCCATATAGCCTCTCTCCTACTGATTGGCAATTTTGAGGTGACAAACAGTTGGTGCTGGTGTTCCGTCACCTCTTTACCCAGAATTTCCTGCTCCACTGCACTGAAGCAACACTTTCTTTTCTTCTTATAACTGTCCTGGTTCTTGTGTGGGTCCTCCTGGCTGGTTCCTGGTCTGTTGTCATCTTCATCTTCCTGGGGTCTGTAGTGGCATCTGGATCCATTTTGGCTCTCCTCTGTTGAAATGGCAGTGTTTGCGTTTTTTTTTTACGCTATTACGTCAAGAAACGCCACATATCCGGTTTGCGGGGTGGTAAATTGACCCACAGCCATTTCCACCGCGTTAACGTCGTTTTGCTTTACGACTTAACGCTGCGGTGTGTGTAAAAAATAATGACTCCCATCTGTGGTTTGCGCCGCCGTGCGTCAAAGTAGAAATTTGACGCCCGCACAGTGCGCCGGCGGTAATATTTTTGACACAAAACTGCCCCGGCGCAGTTTTGCATCAAAAAGCATAAATATGGCCCTAGGATTCTTGATGAACCTACAAGCCCTAGATATTCCTGCAGCCAAAAGAGTCCAGCAGATGTAACAGTTTATTACTTTAAAAAATCTGAAATCGCAGGGAAAAGTTACAGAGTAAAATGTAGAGAGAATTTGCTGTTTTTTCCCCTCAATTTCAATATTTTTTTGTTTCAGCTGTTATTTTCTGTAGGAAACCCTTGTAGGATCTACACAAATTGCCCCTTGCTGAATTTAAAATGTTGCCTACTTTTCAGAAATGTTTAGCTGAGATCCAGCAATGGTTTCACACCCATTTCTGTCACTAACTGGAAGGAGGCTGAAAGCGCAAAAAATAGTAAAAATGGGGTATGTCCCAGTAAAATGCCAACATTGTGTTGAAAAGTTGGGTTTTCTGATTGAAAGCTGGGAAGATGGTGATTTTAGCACTGCAAAATCTTTCTTGATGCCATTTTCAGGGGAAAAAAACACAAGGCTTCTTCTGCAGCCCTCTTTACCCTTTTTTTTTTTTTTTAACCAAACTTTTTGTTGTATTTTGGCTAACTTCTGGGTCTCCTTCATGGGAACTCACAAAGTCTGGGTACCTCTAGGATCCCTAGGATGTTGGAAAAAAAGGACACAAATTTGGCGTGGGTAGCTTATGTGGACAAAATGTTATGAGGGCCTAAGCCGAACTGACCCAAACAGCCAAAAAAAAGGCTTGGCACCAGAGGGTGGAAAAGGCCCGGCCGCAAAGGGGTTAATAAAAGTTTATTTATTAACTTTGGCTATATTTGGGAGCTGGACATGCAAGAATATTCAAAAAATATTTTAATTGATGGCTTTAGACAACCACAATGATCTGATGGCGTGGCCGAGATCTGAGTACCGGTGTCGCCACTGCTTTAAATGGAAATATAGAAGTGTAAGTACTATCGATTTAGAGTACCTGTTTACTCCTGAGAAGTGCTGCTGGTACTCACCCATTATATTGTATTGCAACAGTGCCAAGAAGTGCAGGTACTCTTCCCCTCTAATTAAAGAAGTGCAGGTACTCAGTACCAAACAGTACCTGCCCATTTATAGCACTGGTCTTTCTCCTATGACTGGAGGTTGTTAATTGTGATGCATTCGTTTGCTGTCTGTACTTGGCTCATTGTGACATAGTAGTACCTATCTAGTCACTGCGGTACACTTATGACTAAAAAGGGTAGGACTAGTAAAGCAAACAAATCACATGTTGAGGGATGGTGAATACGAAAATGGAATGAAGAGATGATCTGAAATAGTTTAATCATATGAAGTGAGTTAGCGGAAGGGTTACGTTACCGATCTACGATTCTCTACATATAGGGGTTAGATGTTTCAGGTAGATACTTTTTCACTATTTTTGATCAGTTTGAACAGGCATATATTTTTAAGGATGAATATTGTATGGGACTTGCTAAGCCTCGAGTGATAAATGTATTTTTTTTTAGAACAAACATAATTAAGCACAGGCTAATCATTTAGGGATGGGTGAGCATGTGTATAGCAGGGGTTAGAGCGTGTGATAAACTGAAGAAGAAAGATAGGTACGAGCAGTTCTGAAGGTTATTTCGAATCAGAAAGTGAGACGGAAAGGTGCAGAGGAGACGCATAAACTTGATAGTGGCAAAAAATAGGGGTGATATTTAATCCACAGCAATTGTAATGAAAGATGATCAGCAAGAAGGAAATATTGTGGGATGTTATATGTAGTAATTCGGAGCTGGTTTGACCTTTGTGATAAAGCCAATATTGTAATTGCTGGTGTGTGGATAACAACGCCATGAGCATTTCGGGTCTAGGCAATGATGTAGCGGTTGCTATGTCGACAGCAGTGATACCTGTATGTTTTATTTAAATAGCGTTATTATTGTAGGTCATGCATAGGCCTGTTTGAAGTTGGTCACTCGCCCTGCGTAACAATATATTCAGATACATATTATGAATAGCATCAGTGGAAGTGAGGCAATAGCGCAGCATTTGCTGTGTAGATAATCGCGATGCGTGCATGTTAAGTAAAGGTCAATTTAGATCTTTCTAAATTAAGCTGGGTTTGCGAAGATAGTATTTAACCAGCGTCAGGGGATAAATAGCTAATCTGGAATGCTTATCATACACATTGCAAAATAGTTAATTTTGGATTTTAGATTACCATATTATGTCATGTCAATTATTGTCAAGAGAGGAACTGAATTATAGAAGATTTCCGGACTGGTTCTGTTAAATATTATGCTCCAGGTGAGGTTTTGTCAATAATATGAGATAGATGAGGTAATATAGTAAGGCCCAGATTTATTAGGGGCTAGAGCCATTCAAAAGCCACATTAGCTCATTTTTCTTTTACTCTAATGTGGCGTTGGAAGTCCCAAAAATCGGCGCCCAATTTACAAAGTGGGGCAATGCTTGAATTGCCACTTTGTCACCCCTTGTGCCACATTATGACTGTGTCAGGCATAATGTATGCAAGGGGGGTGTCGCCCCATTGGGGGGGGGGCAGAAAAAATGGCACAAGGAGGTTTTCATAAATCTGCCCCTAAATTTCGTTAACTTTTGAGATAAAGAAGACTAAACGGAGCACATCAGCAGCGAGTTTCAATACATGTATTTCTTTTACTACCAATAAAAGATGAAGAGAAGAATTGACTAAGGAAATGTGAGGTGCGTGATTTATGAATAGAGATATGTAACGGAATTTCAGCCCCACACTGATGGAGAAGTATTGAAGTAAGTTTTGCACTAATTATACACTTAAAACAGGAAGTGATGAATGAATCTTTAAATTTTTTTTTAGTATAACCAGGCACATATATACTCAGCAAAGAGGAAAGTGACGAAGGAGGCCACATATGAGCCCATACTAAGAAGTGATTACCTCATGCATAGGACATTTGTAATTTCTATATTCATATAAAGAAGCTAGTGGGTCAGCATACATTAGTATTATGATGATTATATATTTGTTTTATAAGATGCGTTAAGTTGCAAATAATAAATAATTGGATTATGTTGAATATCATCATGTACAATGGAATAAAACAAAATATAGGTGTTAGTTCCACCATGGATATGCAATATTCACTGCATAAAGAACGTTTAATAATTGGGAAAATTACATATTTTGGATGTAAAGCTCTAAAAGAACTTAAAAGGCTTTAAGAGAATTTGTCAGATGAAGGTATTTCCGTATGAGGAAAATTGCTGTTTGAATTTTGAATGTAAATAGTGTCTTTAAATACAATGTAGAGGCTGTGAAAAATATGTTCAGAAAATCTGGAAAAGATTACAATTTATGTATTCTGTTATTTACGTATTCTGTAGATACCTATTCATTATGTTATATTTTTGTAATAGCCCTGAGTCACAAGATGTGCAAAACCTGTGTTGGCTGTTGTAAAGAGACTGTTGGCTGTTTGCGAAAGGCTGATTTGGAAACATTTTTATTTGAGAATAAAGGTCGACAGGTAAGAAATAACTGTTTGATACTGTTTATTTTGTTCTCAGTGTTGTTATGTTTTGTATTATATTTAGCTACATTGGTGGGGTACTGCTGTACTAAGAATCTTTTTTCTGATATCCTCAACTGTATGTTACACATAACATTGTGCATGGTGATGGTTTGAGTTATAGTTACTTCGCATGTATTCACTGAAAAACACCAAACACTACCTCATAGTTTTGGCTTCAGAAATTTTGGCTGTAGCGTTGTCTAAACATGCGTGGGGAAAACAAAATTTGGCATCCTCCCTTTTCTCAAATATCTCCAATTGACAGAGCACCCTGACAATTTCCAGGAAAAAGCTGAGGTGGATGAACCTGTCTTTGAAATGTTTCATGAAATGTTGTCAGATGGCACCAAACATATTACTAAACCAAAAAATCTATTTCCTGTTGAAAGCTGGTCCTAACTATAACTTCATTCAGTGGTTGCCACTGTTTTATTCATATATATATATATTTATATATGTGATTGGCCATGCCATGAGTGATGAAATATGTGAAGTCATGAAGTCATGAGCAGGGGCACAAGGTTAAGTTACTTCAGTTTTCTACAACTAGAAAACTACAGTGGTTCTTAGAGTTTAAAATGTTATGACTCAACTGACATTTTTACTTAAATGTCATATATCGTTATCCCCTTTGTTTTTTTCAGTGAATTACTGAGGTTGTTTAACCTAGTGTAACAATATAAAAGGATATAATTTTAAGTAAGGCAGACATACTAGTTTTGTCAAAGGGTCTGAACACCAAAGTATAAAAAGAAAGCCTATTGGCTTTATCAGCTTGATTAAAAAGTCACCATGATAATTTATGTATAACCACACTGCAATGCATTCAATATTAACACATTCATAGCAATGCTTGCTAGCAGTCATTAAAGAAAGGACTTGCATTTAAAATAACTATGTTTTGGAGTTTTTATTTAACACTCTTCAAGCCACAAAACACAGACTTAGAGCCCACCATTAGGACTCCCCACATTCCAGGTGAAAAGCATACAGCTCCAACGTGGAGTGACTCTTAATGCAACATTCATACATCTGAGGCATTTTAAGGGCTATTCCTCTACCCTAAAATTACATGTGAACATTTTATCAAGAGGCATAGAAACAGTTTCAATTAAAGGTTTTTCTCAAAATCTCAAGTGCCCCATTCTCATCTGTTCTGTCTCTCTGCTAACATCACAGAAGCACAAATTTGCTCAACCAAAGTCTATTAGGTAACTGAATACCCGTAAAAACATTAAAACTTGCCCTATACTACAATCAAATCAGCTTCTCTCAGTTCCAAATTGTTATTGAAACTAATCCTATGGTAGTTACTAATATTTTAGAAAGAGATTTAAAACCTTAAGTGCTCATACAGGGCCTACATTGATCCTACATCAGGATAATAAAATTCTCTTTTTGAGGTACATATTGGTCAGTTAATTAAAATATATAGTGGTACAAACCATTCCTCAGTAACTCCATGGCACTTCCAAAACAGTTTCTTCACCATGAAATGCTAAATACCATAATCCAAAACACATAGGCCCTGATTACGACTTTGGCGGTCTTTTTAAAAATAATTGTGTCATAAATTGGCAATGTAGTAATGATAGGTTTGATGCTGAGGACAAGTACAATAAAATACACTTCGCCTCAATGGGGAACACTTTATATATACATGCTCAACTTGTAAGCTGAAAAAGCTGACCTCTAACATCATTTTACGTATTGCTCTGTTTGCCTTAATAAGGGAATCTGCTGCAGCAGCCTCAGTGAAAGAAGATACAACATAGGGCCTCATAGGAATTCAGTGAACGGTTTGCACCGTCCGCTCAACTTCTGACAAGGAGGATGATGCCACACTGGCTACCTCCCTGACAGACCCATTAAGAGATTTCCACTGGGAAACCGAGGTTTATGCCCGCCACCCCAGGGGGAAACTGGCAGAAGCATTTTCTCTGGCTCAAAATAGAGCCAGTGACAATTCTGCCACCGCAGGGCGCACCAGCACCCTCGCAATGTCCACTGTATGCACAGCAGACAGTGAACATTGTGATGGTACTGGGCAGGGGGACCCCTGCACTGCCCATGTCAAGTGCATCAGCAGTGCAGGGGCCCCCTCTGTTGGCCCCTACACCTGTTCTCTGCCAGCCTTTTCATGGTGGCAAGACCACCATGAAAAGGCTGGCAGAGAATGAAGTCATAATCAGCAGAGCGGTGCTGCATGCAGCACCACCCTTGCTGATTGCGATCTCCACCCGCCGTCAACCCATTTGGACCACCATCTGATCCAGGCAAAGACGGCAGAATCCTGGCAGTCTGACCACTAGGGTCTAAATATGGCAGTCGAACTGCCACAGCAGCGGCCATCCAGACCACCACCACAAGGCTGGTGGTCTTAAGACCACAGGCCTTGTAATGAGGCCCATATTTTGCTTGCAAATTCAATGAGCAGCTGCTGTTTACTTTTGGCCCAGATGCTTTCACTCAACAATAATCACCCTCAAGACCATGCCTGGCTCCATTAAGAGTCGTCTGCAGTGTTATGGCCCAGTTACACTATTTCTGCCTGCCGTCCCAGCGGGGAACTCAAGTTAGGGCGGCAGGGTTCTAGCCACCAATGTGGCTGGATGACTTTGGGGGGCACTGCTGCAGCCCGCCAAAGTCATAATGGGGGCCTTAGTATCCCACACTATACACAACTGTCACCCACTCACATCACAGCACCCGCACCTCCTCACTAAACATCTTTTTCCCCATTTTGCACTACTTCACCATCTCTTCCACCACTACCATGTTCCTACAAAAACATCCACATTTCACTGATGATGAGTGGAAGGCCATGGTGGACGAAACTGTCATAGTACATCCAGAGTTGCGGCAAAGGATAGTCGGCAGGGTAAATTCTGTAGATAGTTACCCACACACAAGGGACGACATCAGGAATAGATAGAACGACCTCAGGAGGAAGGTACATTTTGGCCACAAGGTACCAGCTGGCTGTCCTCAAGACTGGTGGTGGAGCACCACCTCCTCCCCCTACTTTCACTTCATGGGAAGAGAAGGTCTTGGACATCCTCCATCCCAAGGGCCTGACAGGGATACCTGGGGGAGTGGAGTCAGATAAGTCACAACACCTATTATGTCATCAAACAGTTTTGCCTTGCATGCTCACAGACCATGATGGAGTGTAAACATTTTTAATAAAATGTGTCTTCAAAACAATGTGAAGTAATGTGTATTGAAGGGCCTAACAGAAAGCTGTGTGTTAGAAAATAAAACATGCACTTTGAAATGGGATCACTTTGGTGTCAGTCACAATTAAGGTAAATAATGACTAATGAATATATATTTTGCTTAATAATAATCAAATATACTGACAAGATGATTATTAATATGATTTATTGGATCTTAGCATTGTTAATTTAAGGGCAATAAATGTTTAAACGTTACTAAACTGGTGTGGTGATTCATGGCCACATAGGTCATGATGTGTTTAATTACTGACTCCAAATTGATTATGTTGATTATTTGATGTCACATTTGAGGATAATTGGTTGATATTGTCTGATTGAATCATTATACTAAAATGTTAATGGTTTAAATGTAAATGAAATGTTTATTCTTCATGCTTAACACATTTTAAAAGCCTCATACTGTATTAATTTTCCAGAGCCATGATGTTTAAAAGAATGTTAACTCTGCAAAATAATGTTGTTTCAAACATTCTGTGTGGCTTGCACAGTGGAAACTTAATTTCTGTCCTGTTCTTACTGTTGGTGGTGTATATCTCTTTGAGATAACAACTGTTAGTTAAACAAAGAGCCTCATTTCTCAATGTTGAGTTTTTCATGTTGCATATTTGTCCTGCCTGAGTTTCATTTTTGGCAGGAAGCACATGTAATGTTTTAATAAAGTTTTAAATGTAATCTATGTACAGAATCTAATGTCAGAGGAAGAAAAGAGAAGTGACAGCATAATTAAATCCTGGTGCAAGAAAACGTGAAGAGATACAGCGGATGTGCAGACGATGTTTCATTGGCTGCAAACTAAACCACACCATAGTCATGATCAATGGAAGCTTAGTTAGTAGTTTTTGGGACTTTAATATAGATTTTTTTTTGGTGATGTTAGTTCTGTTCCAGTTTTACTCTGAGCTAAATATGTTTCTGTTCTTGCCTATGATTCTAACAGTTCAAATATACTAGGCCCAACTTTACTGAACTGTTTCCTTTCATGTCCTGATGCTGACTAATGAAGACCTGATGTTCTTGCACTCTGCTGAAGAAGATTGTACTGATTGCTGATCCATTTGGGAGAGGTATAACCAATGTGAATTTGAGCCTTCTTGCAGGTTTTCTCTTTGAAAAATCCAACCTATTATTTTGGTTAAGGCCATAGTTAGATGTTTTCCAAATAAATGTTTGTCTTTAATTTTTTGTGTGCATGAAGCCCACATATTCTTTCTAATTAGAGTACTAGTTAGGTATGCCTGACCTAGGGGGTTATTACAACTTTGGAGGAGGTGTTAATCCGTCCCAAAAGTGACAGATATACCACCAGCCGTATTACGAGTTCCATAGGATATAATGTACTCGTAATACGGCTGGTGGTATATCCGCCACTTTACCGTCACTTTTGGGACGGATTAACACCTCCGCCAAAGTTGTAATAACCCCCCTAATGTCTAAAATTTACTCTTTATTAATTGATATTGTTTATTTCAACTGCAGAAATTAAATGTATGCTGTTTCTATTTTTCACTTGATTATGTTGCTATTCTACATTGTTATTTTGGAATGTTTAATGTTAAATGTTCTAGTTAGATTGAGATTCTTCTGGAGTTTTGGACATCCTGTGATGTTTCTGTATTTCTATCATTTGGTCTTGTGCATGATTTATGTGATCTTAGCACTGTTAATTTGAGGGCAATAAAAGTTTAAACTTTACTAAACTGGTGTGGTGATTCATGGTCACATAGGTCATGGTGTGTTTAAATTACTGACTCCAAATTGATTATGTTGATTATTTGATGTCATATTTGAGGATAATAGGTTCATATTGTCTGATTGAATGATTTCACACTCCTGTCTGAGTCAAAAGGTCCAAGTCATCCTCTGAGGGTAATAGATGACTTACTCTATACGTGCCACCTTATCATAATAATATAAAATCAAAGAAGGTCTGACACACCCACAATCATCTTTTCCCACCGCAGTGATCAAACCATCCACCAACCCTGTGTTCAAATGTCTAAATACCCCTCTCTGGCATCCCAAATGTCAACTAAACTCACCTGGGTCCACAGTGTCTATGTATGGCATGGATAGTACAGGAACTGACGCACTACAACTCCCAGCGAGCACTGTTCCACCTGTAAGAAAACAAGAACAGTGCACTACATTTTAAAATGTCTTGCATGTGAAACTAACAATCAATGTAACCCCTTGTTATAAATGGGGTCTATCGTTGGCAGTTGGTTTACACTCTGTCCAAGTAGGGATCCTCACTCTAGTCAGGGCAAGGGAGGTACCTAGCTCAGATAACCCTACTCACCCTCTTGGTAGCTTGTACGAGCAGTCAGGCTTATCTCAGAAGCAATGTGTAAAGCATTTGCACATAGCACACAATAATACAGTGAAAACACTACAAAGGACACCACACCAGCTTTAGAGAAATAGACAATATTGTTATTTGTAAAACAAGACCAAAACAAGAAACATCCAACATAAAGTAATAAATATATGAATTTTGAAGTTGACAGCTCTGTCTGGGGCTATCACAGTGTCGTGAACAACAAATCAAACAGTTCATATTGGCCTCGGCATTGTGGGCAAGCTACTATGTCGGGAAGACCCACAAACAGTGCCTTGGAAATGCAGGGTATTGTGATCCTCATGAGGAGATCTGGACTGCAAAGTCAATGCCATCGCAGGCATTGGTTCCGGAGGTTGGTGCAGGGGTTGTTGGGCCCTTGAAGTCACACATGCTGAAGATCAAACTCTGGGCTGATGGCGAATGAAGAAGCACTGATGTTGATGGCGTTGAGGCTGTGGTGTGGAGCAGGATGATGTGACGTGCGGTGCGCATAGGTCACAGTGCAGACAGCAATTCAGTGGTGGCATCCTGCAGTGTCAGTGAGACCAGGGCAGCAGTGTTAAACAAGGCGGTGCGACGTGCAGTGTCTCCAGGTCATGGTGCAGGCAGTGACGTCATCATTGCTGAAGCGCTGTCATCGTCAGGCCCAAGGCAGCAGTGCAGCACGGGGTGGGCTTCATGTGGGGCCCATGGATCAGGGAGCAGAAAGGGCCATCAGTTGACAATGCTGGATTCAATTGTGTTAGTGGACAAGGCTGCAGTGTGGGATTGGACAGTGCGTCGTGTACCTCACAAGTGGTGTCCTCAGGCCATGGTACAGGCTGCGGCATCGGTATCAGCATAATGCTTCATCGTTGGGAATACCAAGGCTGCAGTGTGAGCAAGGTGATGCGGAGTGTGTGGCCCACGGTGCAAGCAGCGGCTTGGTGATGACATCAGGTGGCGATGTTGGTGAGACCAGGTTTGCGGAGCGAAGCAGGGCACGTCTCTGTGCATCATCGTCAGGTCACGCTGCAGTCAGTGGTGTCATTGAAGGCTTTGAAGTGGTTTTTCTTCTGTTTCAGCATGAAACATACAGTTGCCAGTGTTGTAGGTAGATGAAACTAAAGACTTTGATATCCCTGAGACTCTCATCAAGAGGCAAGCTCTACTCTAAGCCATTGGAGAAACCTCACAAGCAGGATACACAGCAAAGTCCAGGCTTTTCCCTCTTTAAGACAGAAGCAGCAACTGCAGGCCAACCCAGCAAAGCACAAACAGCAAAGGGGCGGTACTCCTCCTCCAGCTCTTCTCCTTGGCAGAGGCTCCTCTTGATCCAGGCATGTTCTAAAAGTCTGGGGTTTTGGGTCCACTACTTATATCAGTTCTGGTCTTTAAAGTAGGCAAACTTCCAAGGAAAGTCTCTGTTGGGAGTTCGCAAACAGCCCAATTGTCAGTCTTATCCAGATGTAGATTCCAAAGGCAGGCAGAGGCACAGAATGGTTAAGCAAGAAAATGCCCACTTTCTAAAAGTGGTATTTTCAAACAGACAATCTAAAAACTAACTCTACCAAGAGATGTATTTTCAAATTGTGAGTTCAGAGACCCCAAACTCCACATCTCTATCTAGTCCCAATGGGAAACTGAACTTAAAAGATATTCAAAGCCAGTCCCCATGTTAACCTATGGGAGAGACAGGCTTTGTAATAGTGAACGCTGAAGTTGGCAGTATTTCACTATCAGGACATGTAAAACACACCAACCCATATCCTACCCTTTCAATATACTGCACCCTGCCCATGGGGCTACCTATGGCCTAATGTAGGGATGCCTTACATGTACAAAAAGGGAAGGTTTGGGCCTGGCAAGTGGGTACACGTGCCAGGTTGAATTGGCAGTGCCAGACTGCACACACATACACTGCAGTAGCAGGTCTGAAACATGTTCACATTGTTACTCATGTGGGTGGCACATTGAGGCCCACTAGTAGCATTTGATTTACAGGGCCTAGGCACCTCTAGTGCACTTCACTAGGGATGTACTAGTAAATCAGATATGCCAATCATATATAAACCAATCACCAATACAATTTACACAGGGAACACTTGCACTTTAGCACTGCTCAGCAGTGGTAAAATGCACAAATACACCAGCAATAAGAATCCAGCATACCATAAACACAGGAGGTCAGAAGGCAAACTGACAAGCTAAACACACCAAAAGGTGTCAGGTCTTACTCTCCTCCTCAATGCACCACTGCTTAACAGTGGTTGAAATGACAGCAAAGCTATGGCCCTCTACAGTACTATTACAAGCAAAACACAAAGGATCATGCAAAGGAAGTGTGTGTATGTCACATAGAATGTCTAGTTGTCAATGTTAAACCTTACTTGTTGCATCACTTACAGTAACTTGTGTTCCACTTCTCCTACAGGTAACCTTGCCACTGTCAACATGGAGAGGACACCAGAAACTGACACTACCCCTCTGGATGAAGGCCCCAGTGAGGAAAACAGTCCTGGATGTTTGGACACTGAGGACGAAGCAGGTCCACCAGTGACACTTGGTCAGTCTCACCCTGCCCACATCAACTCATCCCAGCCCAGCTGCATCCACATCACAGGTAACCATTCGCCCTCAAACCTGTGCCCGAAGTACAGTGTCTTCCATCGTATACCCCCCCAGCACAGGTACCTGAGTCTCCTGTTGTCACCCCTCACAATGATGGACATGCCACCAGTGGAAGTGGGCACACTCTTCCAGGTTCACAGGTATGTGGGGATAGAGTGTGTGGGAGGGATGGTGTGGCCCAGAGGATGGGGACTCCAAGGAAAACAGCTGACCAGAACACTATCTCAAGTCTTGAGAGCCTACCAACATTCTCAAGACATGATGGGCCAGATACTGACTATGATGAGGGAGATTAGACAGCTGCAGATGAACAACCACAAGGAATCTATGTAGCAGTGGCAAGTCCAAAATGCCATCCTGGCTTCCATTGCTGAGGTGCTGAGGGATATGAATACTACCCTGAGTAGGTTTTGCACTCAACATCAGACCTCTTCCACTAGCAATGAAACATCAGGCCCTACTGCATCTGTGGCTGCTAGTGGAATAATGGCCCTGCCAGGGGAAGGCAATGCCTCAAACATCTTACCCTCTATAGCAGAAGAACACCCCCGCCAATGTGAATGTCCTCCCAGGATTCCAGGAGGAGCTTATGCCAAGACTAAAGCCACTGCCAAGAAGTGAACCTCTACTGATTGGTCCCTTATGTGTGACACAGATACACCCTCTTGACTGTTCTGAAATCTATCTCCATTTTCCTATGGTACTAGGACACTGGACTTGTGTTCCCAAATGGTGTAGCAGCTACCCTCATGATTTCATCCATCATGACTGAACCACTTCACTTTTTACTTTGTGACTTTGCATATTTTTTATTCGTATCACTCATTTTGCTGTGCAATCCCCAATAAATACCATTTAACCACAGATCATGTGTTATTTACCAACCATATAAAACTGTCATGGATGACAACTCTCGTACTAAAACGTTCCTCTCTAATGTAAAACTTTGTCATGGTCATTATACATGTACTGTATAACCAGAATACATATAATATTGACAATGTCTTATATACATGACACAAATCACATTTATTGTGCATACCCATATATTTATTTGGAGAATGTCAATTATCACATAGAGATGAACTGCTGATAACTTTAGTGTTCCAGCATAGGTGTCACACACCACCAACACACAGGCTTTGAAGTTAGGAACATGTCAGTCTTTCACTAACCCAGGAGGCAAACAGATTGCTTCAGTGTATCATCAGCTAAAGGCTTATCACATACTCATATATAGCTCTCAAATGATCGTATCCCACGAAACAGACAGAGGTCAGTACTTACGTCCCCATTCATTGCACCTTCCACTTACCATGGTTAGGTATCTGTAGGCTTGCCACTCACCTATTGCAGTCTTCAGACACATGCACATTGGTCTGCATTGCGGAAACCCACTGGCAGCTCTGTACAAGTTAGTTCACAAACAACACAAACCATTAAGATGTTAGAGGGTCTGGATGCCACATCATGACATGTGTCAGAGACATATGAACACACACATGGCACCATTGACCCCACCTCCGATATCCAACATGTCTTTAGTGTGGAAAAGAACACTACCGTCGCACTGTCCTGACAGTTTGGGCATAGAACTCACACACCACAAATCTCATGACAGACAGTACCTGGTTTAATACATGTTCACTTCACGTGTCAGTCTGCGAACCTCATCTGCCTGTGACACTGTCTGATATTGCCAAATGAGGATGAGCCATACAGTCAATCTGCAATATGTAATTAACAAACATAAGGTATAAGCCACATTAATAAGTGAACATTACACTGCCAAATCATATGTACAAATGTGACTTTGATTGTGCGCTATGAAAACATTAGACTATGTACATAGCTGTTCTGTCCACAACCAACATGCATACCTGTGTCATGGGCTTTGGAGCCACTTATTACCTATCTGAGGGTCATAATAAGAACCGTCTCTGGCATTCCCAATCTCACCAATACCCAGTGAATCACTTTTGTTTTATCACATACCTTGAGTCAGTTGAGGTACTGATTGATGAAATCAGTCCTGATGTCTCCAGCGTCATCCTCATCATGCTCATCCTCACTTGGCAAATCTGCATTTCCACCCACAAGATCTGATGGCTCCCCCTCATCTGGTTTGAATGATATCTGACATCTCAGTGCAAGGTTGTGGAGCATGCAGCAGGCAACAATAACATGAAACACCTTGTGGGGTGAATAGAGGAGGGTTCTCATGTTGGGGAATCTGATGTAGCTGTCCAGGTGTTTCAACAATGCAGAGAGTACAGCCTTCAAAACCAGACTGAACATGGGCTGAGGCATCCCTCCAGTTAGAAACACTGTATTCTGAAAAGACACAGTGGCCAAGATATATAGCACTGACATGACTTGAACAAAGGGAGATATGCTATTGGGATTGGGACTGGCAAGCATCAGTCTGGTTTCAACTGACAACATCAATCCATGACTGTCTGCCAATCGTGGTGCTATATTTGGGTAACAATTTGCTCCTTCAATGGTGTACAGGGCTGCTAGTGGATGGTACACTGGAGTTTGTCTTGTTTTTCGTATTACAGGGTAGCTATATGGGACAACTTCAGTATGTATATGAATGACTCAAATTACACATCATAAGTATAATCACACCAACACCACACATAAATCCTTATTATGTCACCTGAAATAGTGAAAAAGTGGTACTCAGCACATACCTAACCAACATTTGACTAATTACTATACTCAGATCCTCTAACCCCTCGCATGTTCTTTTATTGGGGAAACATGTCACTGACAGTCAAAGTGACTTCAACTTACTTAACATGTGAAACATATTTGGTACAACTATACTATGTTCAGATTGTCATTACTCTGATAACAATACTGTTTCCTGTAGATAACTCAGGATACATAATTTTCACATCCTATACATATTACATGCACATTACTACATGTTTCCATAAATCCAGCACTTAAGACATTATCATAAATCCGATTTACACATCCTTTAGACACATATATGAACCTTAAAATGACACCTGCCTGATCTACTGTACTGGACATCAGGAAGTGACCTAACTCCACCTGCGGGTGTTGTTATGGCTGTAGGCGGTCACAACCACGGAGGACCTTGCTATTGGAACACATTGCTGCCTTTGGCGGACTTAAACCAATGCAACGTCCGCCGGTGGTAATGGTGCTGTACCTGGTGGACGTGACTGCCATCCTCTGCTGAAACCTTTACTTGACTCATGACACTGCTGCAAGCAAGACTGCCATGACTTGAGCTGCTTTGTACTGCCTCTGGGAGCAATCATGACATGTCCTACAGGTGATAGGGCCCTGTCTTCTTGCTGAAAGAGCTGGACATGCTTGCAGAGGAGGTCCTACCCCTGTATGGACAGCTCTATGGTGTACCAGAGGAACAGGTAAGTGCAATGCAATACCATTGGTTGAAATGTAGAGTGTATGATGATATAGATGAAATGTGCTGGAATGAAGTATTAAGATAATATGTGTGGGTAGATTGACACACGCACATGTGCATAAAAAGATTCTGAGCCCTGATACATAGTAGGGAGTGTGTGATGTATGTACCCTGATCCACAAAATTACTTTCCTACATTTTAATTGATGGTGGCATTTGAAATAGTTTACTTATATCATGTTTAGAACAAGCTTGTGGTCATATGTTTCTAGCCAACACCTGGTACTGGATATGCATGTTGTTTGCCTGACTCCACTTCACACATGTCCTAACTGCAGATGGACATTTGACAAGGAAGTGGATGTTGAAGGAGGTGTATGTTTGGCTACTTGCACTAACTTTTGTTAGTTCTAACTTTAGTTATCCTCCTACTTGTTTTAGTATGCTGCATGCTTCACTGGTTTTTGCCAACATCATGTGTACATTTCAAGGTTCTGGCATAAATCTACATTGTGATGTAACTTAAACATACTCTCTTTTGCTATTTTGGATATTTTTTAATGTTTTTACTTTGGAAACCTGTAGTTTGCACTGACTGCATTGTGGTGCAGGTGTGGTAGTTCACATTAACATGTGGGTCGAATGGTATGTGTAGTCAGTCATTTGGCTTGTTTCAAGGTGTATGTCTCTATCATGGTAGCATCAGATGTGGTTTGTGCCATTGCCATTTTCCAATACAGATGTAACACTACTCATGTCTGAAGTATGGATAGTGATGTTGCCAATTAAACATTGGACTATTGATGTTGCTACTCATCATGATACGCTGAACTGTATGTGGCCTTCATGCACATTACATGTGTCCATTGTATTTAAGGAGTAGGTATGCTATCTGTGGTTGTCTGTGGGTAAATGCTGTGGGCTAAGTAGGCCCCTCTAAGTGTACAAGCATTTGTTTACAGGTGGAGAATGATTAAGATGAGTAGGTCCACTATACATGTGTTTAGACTCTATCATATTCCAGAAGTTGATATGCCAAATAGGGTAGGTGCATGTTTGCAATTTTCAGTTGTGAAGGTTGTGATCTCTGTGACATGAAATGGCTTTGTCTTGTTTGCAACATGCTGTCTTGTGTTTAGCATATGATAAGGTTCCTTTCCTGGGACATGACATCAGGTAATTTTATAAGTATGTGTAGATTTGGTGCATGTGATATGTGTAAATCAAGTTACCACTATTTCCCATACCTTGGTTTTTGGTTGAGTATGTTGCTGTGGATAGGGACGCAGATTCATGTTGCCGAGTCACTTTGTGATGAAATGGTTAGTGTGATAGCTCTATTGATATATTGGTATTGTAAATGTGAGATAGGTGGCTTATGTGGTGTATGATATTGTTGTAATATAGGAATGTATTTTGTTGTGACATGATGTTGGCACAAAACTGATTCTACCTGGGGGGATCCACCTCATCATCTTCGGAATCCTCCTCCAGTGGACACTCCCTGGTGGTGATGGACCTATCTGGGACAACCCCAGCACCATCTCTGTTCTCCACCCCTCTTTCTACTACCATCCTCCCTGTAGATCCCCACCCAGTTGGCCGTGCCTACTCACCCAAGAGTGTGGGCTTCTCCTTTGCGGCAGGCATCTCAGCCCCTGTTAGCCCTCCTACCCTCAGTGAGAAGGCTATTGACCTCTTGAGGTCCATCTCTGTGGGTCAGTCGACTACCATGAATGCCATCCAAGGACTTGCAACTCAAATCCAACAGAGTGATGTGTTCCTGGAGGGCATTAATGGTGCTCTGGCTGGCCTACAGAGATCCCTTCAGGCTCTGGCCTGGGCACTAATGGCAGCCAGTGACACTGTCTATCGTCCCCCCCACCATCCCCTTCCTAATCCCAAACCCCTCTTCCCTGATCCAGCCACCACACACAAACAGACAGGCATTGATCCAGTCTAACAACCAAGGGTAGCTCACACAAAGATAAGCACCACAGGACACACCACTGGCATGCACACAAGCAACATCCAGATGCACACACAGCAACAGTCACAACCTGCCCTGACACCCCCACCAACCCCAGCATCACAGACAGCACACCATAAGACACCACACCAACATTCACAGATCCAGTCTCTACACCTATCCTACCCACAGACAGTACCACAGCAGACCCTCAGACATCCACCCCAGTCACTACACCCACAGACACCCTACATGCAGTACATCTACCATACTGCAGTTGCCACCCTAGCAGGCAGCCCGCACCCAACATGGCATCCCCCAGCAACTCAACCTCCCCTCAGCCTAAAACAAATAAACATCCTCACTCACTCACCCAACAGACACTCGCCACCCACAAGCATACCTCACACAAACACGTACCCATAACTCACACCCACACCTCTTAGGACCACTCTCTCCCCCTCCACACCCAAACCATTTTACTATCACCAGTCCTGTGTGTCTAAAAAATCTTTCCTTTCTGAGTTTGCTCTTTTTTCTACTCCTCTCCCCCCATGGAACCCCTAAACGTGCTGGTTACCTCCCCAAGTCCAACCCTTCCACCTCCAAGGCTTCCTCTACCCCCCCACAAGTACCCATGTCCCCCCCGCCAAGAAGTCTACTACGTCCAAGAAGAGCCAACACCCCAAGCCTAAACTTAAACCATCCCTCCCAAGCCAAATCTCAACCCCCCTCCCAAGTCTAAGCCCAAACCGCTCCTCTACCACCGTCCTCCCTAGATAATCCCTGAGGTGCCTACCTGCCTCCTTGATGCCCCTACCTGTGGAGGTTACATGGCAGTCAGGAGTCAAGTTTGGGTCACTAATATGTGCCTTTGGTGCATAAAGCAGAAACTATGGACTGGTTTCTGGCTTTTAACTTTATCTTAAATATTTACAAAACATATTTAAACAAACAGTTGTCGGTTTCCTGGTTACATCTTTGTCCTGCATTTCATTTCCTAGGTTAGAGTTGTTCCTGGCTTTATTTGTGTGTGTGTGTGTGGTGCTTGGTATTCCTGTATTGTTTGAGCAGCCTGTGAGGTTGTGTGCCGTGCTTTGGTCCCTCAAGGATAGGGTGTGTGTAGTGTGATAGGCATGTGTATGTTGTAAATATGTTAGTGTTATGGGTTTGAGTGGTGTTTGTGTTGACATGTGTTTGTTGCTGTGTTGTGTGGCTTTGTGTGCTTTGACTATGTTAGTGTGCGTGTTTTGTGCATGGTATGTTAGGTACTATGTGCTGTGTGTGATGTGTGTTGACTGGTAAGTTGTATGATTGTGGGTGTTTGGTCCTTGTTATTTGCTAGTTGTGTTATATGTGTGATGTGCCCCTTGGTAGTGTCTATGAGGGATTGGCAATGTGTTGATAATGGTGTGGTTGTGGTATTGTTGTGACGTGTTTTAGTGTTGTATGGTATAGTGTGAGACTGGGCCAGTGCTGTGTTTCTGTGGGTAAATATGTGTTTGTCATGTGTGTGTATGGGTGTGTGATGGCTGTAGTGTGTGTGGTGGTTGTAGTGTGCGTACTGTGTATGTGCGGTTGTGTGTGTGGCTATATGTGAGCATGCGTGTCAGTGCACACTTAAATGTGTCACGCAAGGACCTCCTTCCCGATGGTATGTTGTATACGTGTACTAAAATTTACATTATACAACAGTAACAGGTTGGTGTTTGTACTTATGGTTGCTGTCATCGTTGTCAACAAAGATTCCGAAGTCTTTCGAGGAACAAGAACAGCAGGATGATGTTTAGTTCAGGTTCCATGGTGGCTCTGGACAAGTATGGCTTCCTGAAAGTAGTGGTACTCCTTTTAAAGAATTTGTTTCCACCTGGGTTTCCATGGTGGTGCGACCACGATGGAAATCTTGGTGGTTTGCATCCTCGTAATATGTCTGGCGGAAACATGGTCTCTGCCAGCCTGTAGGTTCCTTCTAATGTCCTAGGCAGTCTGACCAACGTAGCAGTGCCGGCAGTGCTTTGGCAGTATTCCATATACAATACTGCCATAGTCATAATGATAAAAATGGGTCTCTTTTTGACAGTCAGTTTGCACCATGTCCAAGCAGGGACCCTCACTCTAATCAGGGCAATGGAGATACACACTCCCTTGGTAGCTTGACAAAAGCAGTCAGGCTTATCTTAGAGGCAATGTGTAAAGTATTTGTACCAACTTACACAGTAATACGGTGAAAACACTACGCCCAGGGATGATGTATGTGAAATCCTGCCACTCCATGATGGAAAACCGCACTACGTGGGGTTTGCGCCATTATCAGCAGCCGCAAGTGGGTGTTGTGTCATTTCTCCAGCCTTGATGCATAAATCTCCCAGCTGTGATGCAGGTGGAACTTCCGTTTTAGCCGCGTTGTAGGTGGTGTGACAAAATGTTCCCCTCACGGTATTCTGTGCTTGGATTTCAGTTCTTGTTCTGTCAACTTCCCCTCTTAAAGGCCCAGGGACTTGGCAGGGAAGAAGTCTCAGCAGAGAGTCCAGGTGTTGGCAGAGGAAGTCTTTAATAGCCCTGATACTTCAAAAACAAGCTCAACTGAAGCCCTTGGAGATTCTTCACAAACAGGAATGCACAACAAAGTCCAGTCTTTGTCCTCTTTCAGGCAGAAGCAGCAACTGTAGGCCAGCCAGGCAAAGCAGCGTCACAGGCAAAGGAGCAGTATTCCTCCTCCAGCTTTTCAGCTCTTCTCCTTGGCAAAGGTTCCTCTTGATTCCAGAAGTAATTCAAAAATCTGGGGTTTTGGGTCCACTACTTATACTCCTTTCTGCCTTTGATGTAGGCAAACGTCAAAGGAAAGGATCCTGACTTGCCCAGGCCCAGCCACACACAGGGGGGTAGAGACTGCATTGTGTGAGAGCAGACACAGCCCATTCAGGTATAGGTGACCTCTCCTCCCTCCACTCCAGCTCAGATGGCCAAGATATTTAAAGGCAGCCCTCATGTTAACCTATGAGAGAGAGAGGCCATACAACAGTGAAAACATCAGCACATGTCCCCCCTTTACCATACACTGCACCCTGCCCATGGTTCTACCTAGGGCCTAACTTAGGGATGCCTTACATCAGTAAAAAGGCAAGGTTTGGGGCTGAGTAGTGGGTACACATGCCTGGTCGAATTGGCAAGTTAAATCTGCACACACAGACACTGCAGTGGCAGGTCTGAGCCAGGTTTGCAGGGCTACTTATGTGGGTGGCTCAACCAGTGCTGCAGACCCACTAGTTGCTGTTGATTTACAGACCCTGGGCACCTCTATCACACTTTACTAGGGACTTCATAGTAAATCAAATGTGCCAATCATAGAAAAGCCAATTACACATATATTTTACGCAGGAGCACTGCACTTTAGCACTGGTCAGCAGTGGTAAAGTGCCCAGAGTACAAAAAACAGCAAAAACAGAGTCCAGCACACAGTCAAAACATAGGAATCAGAGGCAAAAAGACAAAGGGAGACCACACCAAGGATGCCAGGTCTAACACATAATTTGTTGGTCCTCTCTGCCAGCCTGTTGGCGGTATGACTGCCACCGCCACTGCCACCGCCAACAAGTCAGTCCAGAGACCACCAAACTCCTAATGACCCTTTTAATTTTTCACAGTGCCCTGCTCTATAGTAACCCAAATAAAATGACATTTCCGCAATACCAGCCAAATGGAATATAGAATGCCATTTCAATTGGTAAACCTCTGCTCAATGCAATTCCCTGCATGATAAGGGAATACAATTATAATTGGGGAAGAAAAAAATATGAAGTGTTCAGAATATGCTAAACAAAGGGGGGAGAAGGAGGGTTAAAGAGGAGGGTCTATCCTCCTTGAAGCTTCAGTAACGTATTTAGAGACCCAACCCAGAGGGGAAAAACTTCCACAGGAAAAAAAATAACTTCTACCAAAAAACATTTTCCTGTGTTCAGAATATGCCATTTATATATTTGGTACTGAGCATGAGTTTAGGTTGCTGATGATAAATGCAGCTTGAAAGCTGAGGGATCAGGTAGAGGGAGAGTTTAAGCCTTTCAATAAGATTTGAGTCAACATGGGGCTGGACAAACTAGCTCTTGGTTTTCTGCAGATTTCAGGGTAAAGGTGTTATAATTTAAAGGTAGGGTGTTGAAATGTTAACTTGCTGACATCGGTTCTCTTTTCAAGGATTTTCTTTTGGTCCTCATTCGCCTTCAGATAAAGTAAATTTTGCAACTTTAGAGATGTCCATTTACGTTCTGAACAGTTGTTACCAAATATATCAGCACAGAGGCTTGAAGAAAACCACCTCCAGCTGATTCCCATCAGCTAATCTTGCTTAATCATTGGATCGACGGCATTGATAACCCTCTCTTCATCTGGTGTAACTAGCCCATGAACGTACCAAGTTTCTGTTACTGCTGCAATGGATATCCAACCTGCACACATTAACTGCCTTCAGCGATCTATATGGGGTAGGAGGGGTTTCCAAAAGCAAGTTTATGCAGATCTCCTTACTTGTTTGCAACATCGCATAAGGAAGAAAACGTTTGACACTTAACATGGTAGCTAAGTTCAGTCGAGCATCCATCCAAAACAAGATCAGTAGAGGACTGACCTTTATTTGGTTTCAGGCTACCTCTGCCTCTGAGGAAGTCTTAGTTACACCTTACCATAAAGTGTTCATTTTAGAGCAGGTGGAACACATATGGATATGATTAGCTTTCTGCTCCCCGCAACTGTGAACAGATTCTTGAAGAAATGGCTTTTCTTGAGAGCTGCTGTTTTTACTGTAATGTAACGGATGTTTAAAGACACATACCACAAATTGGACTGCTCTTCCCACAAATGCAGAGGGATTTTTTGGCTTTTGTCATCTGCCTCCGCTATGTTCCAATAGCAAATACAAATCTCTTTTTTAAGTGGTGCAGGATCATGTGCCCTCTCTTCAAGTTTTCACTATTCCCCAGCTTCCCACTTTTCTGTCTCTCCCCCCCCCCATATAGGGCGAATTGCCAACACATGAACCACAAAAGGCTCCATTAGCTTTTTCACACAGTGATTTCCATTAAATGACCCTGTTATTTTCACGTATCCGCCCTCAAGCAGTTAAACCGACCACAATGGCAAAGCTTGAGCTTATCCTCTAGAAAAGGGGAGTACCTAGTGAGTTCCAAACAAGTACATAACCTGAGTAATAATCTATTTGTTATGTTCTTCTAATTTTGTACCACTCTTGATAACGCGTCCAGTCCTTATAAATTACCTGTACCTGGACACGTCGGAGGTCGGTGAATCTTTTAACCGAGTCGGGCTCTCCTCATCCTCAATAGTCAAGTCACTCAGATCAATAATCAATAACTGTTGTAATCGGTTATCAGCACTCACTTAATAGATCAATATAACACATCAGAAATCAATAACAGTTGGTATTTCGGCGCACCATGACCTTTCAGTCATGAATAACCACACCAGTTTATTAAAAGTTAGTGAATTTATTTCCCTATATTAACAAAGCTAGCACGATATATATGTGTCTCAAAACCAATTGATATATGTATATGAACATTACTAGCTGTCCATAACGGCGGAAGAAACGCAATCTACTTAAAATCTGAATAATGATACACTCTGTTATAGCAATGCAAATCACCAATGTGACTAACTGTATTTGACTAATTGCATACATTCGGTCAGCATAACAAGATTTCAATTCTTCATGATACATTGAATGAATACCTCGACTAACCTCTAATTAGCATTGGCATGTGGGAATTCATGCAAAACGAATTTAGTCAACACAAATTTGGAAAAGTTCTAGCTAGGATCCTATCAAAATAGCAGTTGGTACCTAAAAGGAAAAAAAACACAATGCATAATACATTTATCCTTTCATATTTACCAAATACAATCAGCATTCAAGAAAAGTCTTCGTCCTTCAGGTACCGGTTGATCAGCATGGGGTAAATTTCAAAGGGGCAAAGTTAAGGGCAAGCTTCCTTGCAACGGCAAGGAGAATAGGGCAAAGTTACTGCATGGGCAAGACGGGGCAAATCAAAGTTAAAGTCTCTAGGGTGAGAATTCTTAAAGTCTCTTTCTCTCAGATAGAGAAAAGGGCATCAGGGTGTCGTCCAAAATGGAGTCTGGCATCAGGCTTCAAACTGGCATCGAGGAAAAATGGCTGACTTCTCTTTGTCCGGTGGGTTTAAGTAAGAAACATTCCAAATTCTGTAGGGTCTTCCATTGGAGGGTTCATAGGTTGGCTTCAAATTGTCCAATCAAAATTGTCTTTTACTAGCGCCGATTTATGCATACACTGTCCTTGGCGCCTTGGAACACAAATTGTATCATGGTTTGCCAATTATTTTACTATCTGTACCTTCATTGTCCGCACCTGCAGAGACTGACCTTGTATCAAAGGGGATGTAACCGGCCTAGCACGAAACCTTGGAGATAAGTGTACCAGCCAGTTTCTACTGGAAAAATACAACTTCAAGCAAGAATATATTTCATTAATTCAAGGAAAAAAAAGAATCATGCAGTTAGAATTTGAAACCAAGCAACTAGGCCAAAGCCTGTACTAAATTTAAGCTAAGCAAAACAGTTTTCAAACAAGAAATCATGGCATACATTTGCGATTATGACGGATTAATACATTTTAATACTTCATGATTAATAAAGCTCGTTTTATAATGATGGCGAACTGCCCCGAGGGCACAATTTCCCTTGTACATTATTTCTTTTACTTAAAATCACACTTCAATATATATGTTGGTTACACAGTATACATGAATATATATCGAACCCTCTTTTTCTGCGTCATCAATCCCTCCTCTGATGACTAATTATGTCATCACATCAAATCTACTCACAAATGTTATTCCATTAAAATTCTGTATAGTAATTTGGCACTTCAGTCAATTCCCTTTTTCTTTTAGTCCCTTTTGACTTCTCCCTATAAATTTCCACCATTTTGTTCTCTATTTTCTCTTCTCTTTTTCTTTTGTTCCTTGCTTTTAACATTTTGAAAGCTTTCCATATTCCCCAAGAACCTAATAGACAAATTAATATTATTAATATTCCCTTTACTATTTTTAGTAACAATCCGTTCCAAACGTTGCTGAGCCAATTTCCCACAGAAGCAAATCCTTTTCCAATTTTCTCCCAAACTCCGGGTTCTTTCAATTCCTTTAAATCTACACTTTCTCTATTTAAATTTGTAAGCATTGTTCTAATTTTTCCACTGTTGTCGGGTATATAGGTACAACAGTGACGCGTGCCAAGCATTTTGAAAACGGCGCCATCCTTTGCTAAAAGAATGTCTAAGGCACGCCGATTTTGAAGAGTCATAGCTCTTTCTGCAGCGAGTTCAGCATCCATCAGGATTATAGCTCCCGAAAATTTTGTCAACATGTTATCCCCAATAGTAGACAACTTTCGTATTTTGATTGAATTCAATATGACTCCTACTGAAGGAATCATAGCTCCAAATATATCTCCTACCACACCAGCAGCTGTCTCCCTTTTCTGAACATGATGTGATTCAGACAGCCTTGGAAATTTCTTTAAGTCATATAACTGGTAAACCTTTGGGAACAATATTCCCAAATAACACCTCCCATACCATCCTTTAGGAAGACGATAATAGGCGTTGAGTCCACAAATATAATATACTCCAGGAATAACTGGGTCTTGTCCATTCAGCATGAACGTCCACTTTTGTTGAAATGCGTATGTGTGTTTACATTCACTCGTTCCCACAAAAACTGTGTCATAATATGATGGAAATCTATGTATACAAAATCTTCCCACATGCAATGTATCTAAGGCTATTTTCCCTTGTGTTTTTATTGCGGCAAAAGCATAATTATCTACAGACGTCCTTTCGTGCAACTCCTTCTCTAATTTCTCCTTCATTTCGTTCTTTCTGTCGTCAGTGCGGTCTAAAAATTATATTTCTATTGGTGAAAGCAAGCATGTAAGGTTCTCCCTATGTGCGTGAGCTGTGTGGAAAGGGGACATTGGTTCGAAAAATTCCCTCATTAATTTGGCAGACCAATCTCTAGCTATCTTACTTAGGTGCCCTATTATGGGGACATATGCAAATGTAACATCGTAATTAGTATAGAAATAATGAATGTCTTTTTGAGCATAAAATCTGGAAGCTACTATACTACATGTAATTCCATACGTAAGAGGCATGCTGTGATACGTTACCCCTTCCACTACTGAGGTAGGTATTTGTGTACACACATAACAATCTTTCGCATCCATGGTCTCAACATACTCACTCAGTAAGCGATAGAAAACGTTAGATGAAAGTTCCTTCTTATCATGCAAGTGTCTCTCGTCTTGCTCGAGTCTCTTCAGAGCTGTTAGTTCAGTAACGATAATAGGTTTAGAAGTAGAAGCATCATTCGTCTCACTCTCGCCTTTACCATGCATTCCAAGAACTATTGCTACAATTATTAGTACGCATGCGATCAGTAAGCCTATACACATGTATTTACAACACTTCATTTTACGCCCCTGTGTAGTGAAGCTAGTCATGATCTGTATAGAATCAGAAAGCTGAAGACACTTTATCAAAGCGTATTTGCAGGGTCTTTTTTTTTTTTTCTCAGTTGCAGGTATTTACAAAGCTGAACGAGTTCAATGTTCACACAGTTTCTTTAGCAGCTTAGTCTCTTATCGGTTAGCAGCGTTGTCTCAAAATCGGTTTCAAAGTCAATCAAGTTAGCAATGTCTTAGCCGGTTGAAAAGTCAATCAGGTTAGCAATGTCAAGTTAGCAATGTCTTAGCCGGTAAAAGAAAATCAATCAAGTGATCAATGATTTCAATCAACAGAGTCCATAAAGTTTTTATTTCCAAAATGAAGTTCTGCCTCTTCGTTCTCAAGGCTGAGGGATACGAATTCGTCTGACCAATCGTTATTGGCTACGTATGCCCACTCCGGACTGGAATACCTCCTGCTCGGTATCCTTTTTCTTTTCAGTTTTGCATCTCTCTTTGATTCTGTCTCACTGGTACTTTCCTCTTTGGCTAAGTCCTTTTCTTCACTTGATGTTGGTACCACGACAGACACTTCCTTTCTTTTCTCTTTCACTCTTGGCCCTTCACTGTCGTTCAACGTTTCTCTAGTTCTTAGGTTTACTGGTGATATGCTCGGTCTTCTCTTTGCACTGTGTCCACTTGATGGACCTGCGATCTCTTCTGAAGAAGTTTGAACAGTTTCGTTCTGTTCTGCCTTGTCCCCTCCTTCTGGGGAGTCAATCAGGTTTTCCTTTTCCTTTTCTGTATCGTCTGCTTCTGGGAAAGCCCTCCTCTGATCAGGCTCTCCTGCTTCTTCACCTCTTTCGAGCCCTCTGTCACCGTTACTTTCTTCAGGCTCTTTGTCACTTTCAGCTGCTTCAGGCTCTTTGTTACCTTCAGCTGCTTCGTCGCTGTCTGAGGCTCCTCCTTGGTCTTCCCCAAGTGAATCGGTTGCTTCGTCCTCAGAGAATATTTCTCCCTCCTCTATTTCTGCCTGTTCGCTTCTAGTTCTGTTTTGCTCTGCCTCAGCGCTCGGCACTTTGTTATCAGGTACTGGCAGTTTCAGCGCTTCAACTTCCTCATCTGTGGGACACAGCACCCTCTTTGTGTGACTGGCGTGAATCCAGTTGGGGACTCCCGCACACTTCACAGCGGTGGTAGTCGTCAAAATCACTTGGAAAGGTCCTTTCCAACGGGGTTCCAAACACGACTTCCTCACGTGCTTCTTTATCACGACCCAGTCACCTGCTTTCAGGGTGTGTCCTGGACCTTGGATCGGTGGCAAGGTGGTTGCCTCCACATGGTGAGAGAAAGATCGAGCCACATCAGCTAGACCTTTGCAGTAGTCTAACACCATATCATCTGTAATATTCAAAAGCGCATTTGCAGGAACTGCTGGAAGTCTCATAGCTCTGCCCATGAGAATCTCGTGTGGGGACAATCCAGTCTTTCTGTCAGGGGTGTTTCTCCTTGACATTAGTACCAAAGGCAATGCGTCAGGCCATTTCAAATTTGTCGATGCACATATTTTCGCCATTCTCGATTTCAATGTGCCATTCATTTGCTCCACTAGACCTGATGCTTCAGGGCGGTAGCTACAATGCATCTTTTGCTCAATGTTCAGTGCTGCACAAAGCAATTTTATTACTTCATTATTGAAGTGACTTCCCCTATCTGATTCTAAAGAGATCGGGAATCCGAAACGTGGTATTAACTCTCTCAAGAGTAGTTTTGCAACTGTGAGACTGTCGTTTCTGCGTGTAGGGTATGCTTCAATCCAGTGACTAAAAATGCACACAATCACCAACACATACTTCAAGCCTCCATGCACAGGCATCTCAATGAAGTCCATTTGCATCCTGCTGAATGGACCCCCTGCTCTTCCAATGTGGCTCAAATTTACTACTGTTCCCTTCCCTGCGTTCATCTGTTGCCAAATGACGCAGCGGTGGCAAACTGCTTCAGCAACTTGACGGAATTTGGGGTTAAACCAATCAGTTTTAAATAACCTAATCATGGCATCCCTCCCAAGATGAGCTTGTCCATGGTAAAATCTGGCTATCTGTGTCAAAAGGCTATTTGGAAGAACGAATTTCCCTTCACTTGAAACCCATAATTCATCTAGTCTCTTTACACATTGTGATTTAGTCCACAAGAGTTTTTCATCCTCACTGACACCATTCTGTAGGGATTTCAATTCGTCCATTGTATCTATAACTTTTAGAGCAAATATTTCGCTTTGTTCAAGTTCTGGTTCACTTATCAAATTCCATTCATCCCTGAGCAATATACAGTTCAATGCGCAAAACCTTGCGACTTGATCCGCATATCCATTTCCTAGGGAAACATAGTCCTGTCCCTTCGAGTGTGCACTGCACTTCACCACTGCTACTTCCCCTGGTAACTGAATGGCATGTAACAATTCTTTTATTCTTTCACCATTTTTCACTGGTGATCCTGAAGAGGTCATGAAGCCTCTCTGTGACCACAATTGTCCAAAATCATGCACTATTCCAAACCCGTATTGGCTGTCAGTGTAAATGGTAACTTTCATTAGTGCAGAAAGTTGGCATGCTCTAGTAAGAGCTACCAATTCTGCTACTTGTGCAGAGTAAACCCCTTGAAGCCAAGAGGCTTCCAGAACACCTGTTACAGTACATACAGCATACCCTGCTTTCAATACACCCAGTGCATCTCTTAAACATGAACCGTCAACAAAAATGATTTGATCATTTTCTTCTAATTTGGTATCTTTGATATCAGGCCTTGGTTTGGTGCAAAATTCAGTCACCTGAAGACAGTCATGCTCGATGTCTTCAGCGTTCTCAATTTCAGCATTTTCACTGGGAAACAAGGTTGCTGGATTCAACGTAGTGCACCTTTTCAGCTGCTCATTAGGTGATCCCAGAATTATTGTTTCGTACCTAGTGAATCTAGCACCAGTCATGTGCTGTGTTCGGGAACGTGTCAAAAGTATCTCGACTGAGTGAGGGACCATGACTGTTAATGGGTGTCCCATCACTATTCCTTCACTCTGAGTGAGGCTGATACCAACTGCTGCTACGGCGCACAAACACCCTGGCAGTGCTGCTGCGACCGGATCCAAAGCAGCTGAAAAATACGCTACTGGTCTGTTTATGCCACCATGGGCTTGGGTCAAGACAGACAAGGAACATGCACCACGTTCATGACAAAACAATGTGAAAGGCTTTGTGTAATCAGGTATACCTAAAGCTGGAGCCCTGCACATGCATTCTTTCAATTCAATAAAAGCATCCATCTCATCTCCTTTCAGCTCAATTTCATCCAATGCATCCTTCTGGGTCAGTTTCAGTAAAGGCTTTGCTAGAGTTGAGAAGTTGGGAATCCATTGGCGGCAGTAGCTCACCATCCCCAAAAACTTCCTCACCTCCCTCCTCGTCTTTGGTGGACTCATTTGAAGTACACTTGTTATTCTTTCCTTCATTATTCTCCGTGACCCTTTCTCTATTTGATGACCCAAATATTTCACTTTCTTCTGACAGAACTGCAATTTTGAAGGAGACACCTTGTGTCCATTCCTTCCCAAATGGTTCAATAGGGCAATGGTGTCGGCTGTGCAGTCACTTTCTGTCTTGGATGCAATCAGTAAGTCATCAATGTACTGTACTAGGGTTGACTCGAATGGCAATTCTAACGCTTCCAAGTCTTTCTTTAGAATCTGATTGAAAATTGACGGTGACTCCGAAAACCCTTGAGGAATTCGACACCAACTGTAAACTCTGTCTAAGAATTTGAAACAAAAGAGAAATTGGCTGTCCTCATGAAGAGGCACCAAAAAGAATGCTTGTGACAAGTCGATGACTGAGAACCACTCGGCATCGCAAGGGACTTGAAACATTATCACAGCTGGATTTGGTACTACAGGGCAGCATTTAATTATGATGTCATTTATTTTCCTCAAGTCCTGCACAATTCGGACCTTTCCACTTGGCTTTATTAGTCCCATGATTGGTGAATTACATGGACTGCTTAACACTTCTTTCAGTACTCCCTGTTTTACAAACTCGTCAATGAGTTGGGCGACTTTCATGAGGGTGTCTTGTGCCATATGGTATTGTGGGGTCTGGGGAAAGGTTACATTGGGTTTTACGGTCACTTTCACTGGTTCCACTCCTTTCACCAATCCCACCTCTTTTCCTGTTATCCCACACTTCTTTTCCGACTGTTTCCCGTAATTCAGCTGGAATATCTGCTTCAGTGATCATCGGAAAAAGGGTAATCAGAGGATATTCTTCATCGACAGTTTCCATCTCATCCCCTTCTACACTGTCTTCTTCTTCCCCATCACTGCTCGTCTGAATTCTAATTCCATCGTTCGAACACATAATCGAACATCCCAATTTGCACAATAGGTCTCTCCCTAACAGTGATATCGGGCTTGAGTCACATACCACAAAATTATGTGACCCTTGATAGTTACCAATTCTGACTTGTACTGGATCTGTGATTGGGTTCATCAGGTACCTGTTTGCTACTCCCACTACTTGAACTGTTCTCCCTGAAAGTGGCAGATTTGGTACTTCAGTGCTCCTAACAGTGGAACGTGTAGTTCCTGTGTCAACCAAGAATGAAACACGATGGCCCATAACTCTTCCCTCCACATACGGGCCCTTTTGATCAACTTCCAAGGATGCTGCAAGCACACAATTTCCCTCCTCATCTGAACTTTCACTCTCCCATGCATCGTTTATTTCATTCTCACTGTGTAACGGGAACTGATGTACTGTGTCATTTTGATTCATTCCTTGACCCGTGACCTGTTGAGGAAGCATTGCTTGCTGCTGATTCATTGGTGCTAAGGGTATTTGCATTAGCTGATTAGGTACCATAGGAAACTGCTGTTGCATTGGCTGCAATTGTGTCATTTGCACACGAGGCATTTGCACCTGTTGCGGTTGCATGGGTTGTAGACCCTGCATCTGGTTCATATGGTTTTGAAAATTTGGATTCGGACCTCTCAGTTTGGTTCGGTCCTCTCATAGTCTGAAATGCATTGACATCATTGTTTTGCTGACCTACACCTTCCTGCACCATCATTGGGCACTCCCGTTTCCAATGCCCGACAATTCCGCATCACCTTCTTCATTGCCTGTATACCATTCGGAATCATAACGGTATTCAAATCTGGACCATTATTCACAAAACCTCCTCGACCTCTGCCTCTCATCTGTGGCTGAAACATAACATTTCCCTGTTGCTGCTGCTGCGGCATCTGTTGTTGAAACCCTTGCAAACCTTGTAAACCTGTCTGAGCTGCTCTGAGCTGCATCACCATCACCTTTTCCTTCAATCTTTTCTGCTTTGTCTCAATCTCATCACTGCAGTATTTTGCATAATTCAACACTTCATCGATCGACTTTGACTGCCAACAAATCAAATGCGATTTAATCATCTGGCTAATTTCGGGTCTCAGCCCTTCCACAAACCTGAACACAAAATGGAGCATGTCTTTTGGTTCAATCGTTTCCGTGCCACTGTAATTTTTAAACGCTTTCAACAACCTCTCATAATACGCGTGTATAGATTCTTTAACCTCTTGAGCGGTCCTGTCAATCCTTTGCCAATCCACATTTTTCGACGCAACCTTGGTTTTCAAGTGCTCGATCACCTTATGGTATAAACTCATTACCATAGGTGATGGCGCACCTGTGTCCCTATCTCTCTCTGGTTCACTCGTCGGCCAACCTACAGCCCTTTTACTATATTCCCACAAATCAGCCGGAACCACAATTTCAAATAAGGTATTCAGGTCTTCCCAGAGACACTTCGCGAGCTTCACAAATCTATCCGTTTGTTGATACCACTCAATCGACTTCTCTCTCAATTTGGGAAAGTCATCCGTAAAGGATTGAATATCGCACCTGTGCCATGGTACATGCACAAGTTTTCCCCCTGCTGTCTCTCTCATTGGTAACATGGTTATCAGATTGTCATTCTGTTGTTTTTTCTCACTTCGTTCTGAAGTGTTTTCCTTCTTTTTATCCTTTTTCTTGACCCACCTGCTTTCCCACTTGTCTAAACATCTCCAAACCTGTGCACTCTGCAGTATCTCTTTAAGGTGTGTTTTCATCCCTGCGGATCTCATGTGTTCAAAATCTTTTGTCTCGAAGTCTAACCTGTAACTTCTGCTCAGGTGTTTGGTCTTACCTATATCGATCTCGTTTCTGTCTGCAATTTCTTGTAACTTCTTATGTATGTTGCTCACTTCTCTTGTAATCCTAGGGCACATGTATCTTAGTTCTTCCTCTGTGTATGATTCTAATCTGTTCAAACCCATTGTTCCTTCTACCAGTTCATCTGCCTCCATCCCCAACCTTATTTTATTCAAATATTCTTCTCCCTTCCCGCTTGATGTACTCTGTGGGGAGATCAGGCTGTTGAACCATTGTGTCAACTGTTGCGCGTTCAGTCCCATCAATGTGGCAGTTACATCAACTGCCATTGACGGTTTCTGTAATGTTTCAGTCTGTGAAGTTAACGGTACTAATAGTGGTGGGTGTGACCTTACCACGGTTGACGGAGCACAAATTGGAATTGGACTGAATTCCGACAAGGACCCAGATCCATTTGGCAGTGCCGCTATCGGAGTTGTCTCTGGAGTGGTTTCTATGCATCTTCTCCCTGTGCCATTCTGTATCACTAACCCTTGGTCGCTGGTGCTTGAATTTGCCTGTATGTACAGTGGTACTGGTGGACCTACAGTGATAGGTAGAGATATTGCATCTGGATTCTGTCTGTTCCCCGAATTCTGTGGCATGTTAATCCCCACATTATGGTTCATCATTGCTGGCATACCTAACTGGCTCTCTACCACTCGCACTTCTTGTGTCTGCTTTTGGGGCATCGAGAACTGTGTTGATTCAGCTTGAATCAATGTCGGTCTCTGATAATTTTGTCCTCCCTGCGCCATTGAATCGGAAGTCATTCCCATGTTATGCTCATCACAACAGTGCCTTTGAACCTGTGGCTGATAGTTATCAGCAGGTTTCAATGTTGGCACGTCTGGGTACATCCTCTGAAGCCGTGGTATTCGTGGTGAGAAAGGCATGTCAGAACTGCTCGGCCTCTGAGATCTTCTCAAATTTGGCGTCACATTACCCTGTATTGGTTCTGGAGGGGCAGTACTAATGCTTGAGCCTTTTTCGCTTTCCACATATGGTGGTGGGCGATCATTCAGTAATTGTATAATGAACTCCTCATCATCTGACTCGTCTCCCCTTTTCGAGTTTCTATTGCTCTCTCCTTCCCTGGACTGACTCCTGTTTGTCTTACAGGTGGCTTTCCTTCCTTCCGTCTCCTCTTCCTCGGCAATCGCTGGAAACAATTTAATTCCCTGCAATACGTCTGATCTCCAAACCTTTTGTGTGCTGTCCCATCTAGCATCCGCTAGGGTCTTTTCTACTTTCCTTATTCTTGTCTCAAATTTCTTTTGTTGTTGATTTCTAGCTATTAGCTCCCAAATTGCCAATGCCTCAAACTGTGCTGGCCTTGGGGGTACTTTCATGTCGTATAGCGCAAACCTCAGATTTTCTAAAACCCTTAGGTTAAACGACCCGTGGATAGGGAACGTTACACTTCCATGTTTTTCTGTTAATTTGCACCATTGCTTTAGCCAAAGACACGGCGCTACACCCTTTTCTTCAATGACGATGTAAGCTGGTGTACCCTCAGGCGGTGTTTCTTCTCCTACATTTGCTTTAATATAAACATCTCCCCTCATGGCACTCTTAAATGCTTTGAAAAATTTCATCTTTCCGTCTTTTGTTTTTCTAAAAATATGTAACCAATAAATGACTTTAATTCCCGGAATACTCTTCGCTTGCCTTTCCCCTTTCAATTGCGCTTCACGGACTGCGTCCAGTCCGTGCGCGACCCTTCTCACCAACCGACCTATCCCAGCGCGGCTCCTAGTGACGTCACACTCACACACTGCGGCTGACAAAGTCCTGCGGCTTGTCCTCTTTTCATTCGGCTTCACTCATAAACTAATTTCTGCAATATAAAGCGAGCACTTAACCAAAAGAATAAAACAGATCTGTCGGTTTACTACAGGAAGGGTAACACAATCGCTTCAGAAACCTTAGGGATTTTTCACTAGCCTCGGCAGTTATTCCATCTTTCTCGGTTTCCCACTTTCGCAAGCAAAATTTGACCCGCAAACTTTACTCTCAACTGATCAATGAACTATTCTAGTGCACTTTAGAATTCGTCAAATCTCAAAGTCGAAGTTTTCTTTCACTCTGCAACATTCATACCGACTTGTTGACCACGCCCGATCAACCTATTAAACCGACCAGATCACAACATCAAACAAGTGTCACATACACTTTTCAACATACTCCGGAGTCTCTTGACCTCGCAGGGCCCGCCTCAACATCAACAACCACGTGGACAATTTTTCTGCTCAAAGCGCCACACACATGTGAAGTTCGACGACTTCCCTACTCTCACACCTTTGGAGTAACACTCCTCTAATATCTTTTAACCCCCCTTAAAATCCTCACAAACTTCTCAATTAATCTGCGGCGATAAGCTGTGCAAGCGCGAAACCCTAACTTCACTCATACCATCACTAGAAACGCTGAGACCGTTCTCATACCTGCATGTTCCTCATTCGCAAGCTCCGAGATCCCGGGAAAGTCATTGGGTACTTAGGGCATCATCATCTCTCCAACTTGTTTTATCAAAGAAAATTCTAACCTGACTCTGTCTATTGTTCGGATGGGGTCCCAAAGGGCTAAACCATCAATCTCTGCTACCATCTACTGATAACGCGTCCAGTCCTTATAAATTACCTGTACCTGGACACGTTGGAGGTCGTTGAATCTTTTAACCGAGTCGGGCTCTCCTCATCCTCAATAGTCAAGTCACTCAGATCAATAATCAATAACTGTTGTAATCGGTTATCAGCACTCACTTAATAGATCAATATAACACATCAGAAATCAATAACAGTTGGTATTTCGGCGCACCATGACCTTTCAGTCATGAATAACCACACCAGTTTATTAAAAGTTAGTGAATTTATTTCCCTATATTAACAAAGCTAGCACAA
This sequence comes from Pleurodeles waltl, assembly GCF_031143425.1. Lineage (NCBI taxonomy): Eukaryota > Metazoa > Chordata > Amphibia > Caudata > Salamandridae > Pleurodeles > Pleurodeles waltl. The sequence continues at coordinate 813,641,336 of NC_090437.1, read as the reverse complement.
TATATATGTGTCTCAAAACCAATTGATATATGTATATGAACATTACTAGCTGTCCATAACAGCGGAAGAAACGCAATCTACGTAAAATCTGAATAATGATACACTCTGTTATAGCAATGCAAATCACCAATGTGACTAACTGTATTTGACTAATTGCATACATTCGGTCAGCATAACAAGATTTCAATTCTTCATGATACATTGAATGAATACCTCGACTAACCTCTAATTAGCATTGGCATGTGGGACTTCATGCAAAACTAATTTAGTCAACACAAATTTGGAAAAGTTCTAGCTAGGATCCTATCAAAATAGCAGTTGGTACCTAAAAGGAAAAAAAACACAATGCATAATACATTTATCCTTTCATATTTACCAAATGCAATCAGCATTCAAGAAAAGTCTTCGTCCTTCAGGTACCGGTTGATCAGCATGGGGTAAATTTCAAAGGGGCAAAGTTAAGGGCAAGCTTCCTTGCAACGGCAAGGAGAATAGGGCAAAGTTACTGCATGGGCAAGACGGGGCAAATCAAAGTTAAAGTCTCTAGGGTGAGAATTCTTAAAGTCTCTTTCTCTCAGATAGAGAAAAGGGCATTAGGGTGTCGTCCAAAATGGAGTCTGGCATCAGGCTTCAAACTGGCATCGAGGAAAAATGGCTGACTTCTCTTTGTCCGGTGGGTTTAAGTAAGAAACATTCCAAATTCTGTAGGGTCTTCCATTGGAGGGTTCATAGGTTGGCTTCAAATTGTCCAATCAAAATTGTCTTTTACTAGCGCCCATTTATGCATACACTGTCCTTGGCGCCTTGGAACACAAATTGTATCATGGTTTGCCAATTATTTTACTATCTGTACCTTCATTGTCCGCACCTGCAGAGACTGACCTTGTATCAAAGGGGATGTAACCGGCCTAGCACGAAACCTTGGAGATAAGTGTACCAGCCAGTTTCTACTGGAAAAATACAACTTCAAGCAAGAATATATTTCATTAATTCAAGGAAAAAAAAGAATCACGCAGTTAGAATTTGAAACCAAGCAACTAGGCCAAAGCCTGTACTAAATTTAAGCTAAGCAAAACAGTTTTCAAACAAGAAATCATGGCATACATTTGCGATTATGACGGATTAATACATTTTAATACTTCATGATTAATAAAGCTCGTTTTATAATGATGGCGAACTGCCCCGAGGGCACAATTTCCCTTGTACATTATTTCTTTTACTTAAAATCACACTTCAATATATATGTCGGTTACACAGTATACATGAATATATATCAAACCCTCTTTTTCTGCGTCATCACTCTTCTGCAAACTACATCCAAATAAATAAATACCCTTCTGGGCAGCAAGGCCAAGAGAGTTAAAAAAGTGACAGGGTTGGTAGGCAAAATAAAATTAGATCAAACAGACTGAATTTTAGCAATATAAATAATACAAATAAAATAGGTAGCAGCTATTCACTCAGAGTGATATAGTTAATTTCCATTGCAATTTACACAGATTCTAGCTGAATAGCAGATATTATGCACTATTTAACTGCAAGCCATGTAAATAAGTAGCACATTTCATTATTCACCCCACTGCCAAGTAATCAGCAAAGATTATGTACTATCTGGCCAGCAACAGTGCAAACAGCAAAGAAACATCACTATTTTCCCGACTACCAACTAGATAGCAGAGATTATGTACTACTTCGCCCATGGCCATGCAAATAGAAAGGAAACTTCACTATTTACAAGGCAGCCAACTAGACAGCAGACGTCATGCTCTATTTGGCCCGGAGCCATTTAAACACCAAAGAGCTTCATTATTTACGAGCCTCTGGTTATATAATATATATCCTGAACTGTTTGTCTATTGACCATACAAACAACAGAGACTTCACTATTTATGCAACTGCTGACTAATATACTAGAGATCATGGACTGTTTCAATCACAACCATACGAACAGCTAAGAAACTTCAGTAGTAACTCTCCTCTAAGTCAGGGGAGTGAGTCAGACCGTTCTAGCCCATGCAGTGCAGCAGGCCACCAAACCTCAAGGGGCCCCAAACCATCAATGGGGCACCATTCAGCCCAAGATCAATGAATATCCGTGAGGTATGGGAGACTCGGGGCACCTCATCATATTCCGCAGGAGAGCCTAGTCATTGTGATTACATCACTGCTCCGAATACAAAGCAGAGGTAATGTACTATTTCCTCTCAGCCATGTAAACACCAAAGAACTTTGCTTTACCATTTCACTGAGTAAATAGCAGAGATCATGTCCTATTTACCCAGCAGCCATGCATACGGCAAACCTTCAGTAGCTGCTATTTAGTTGGCCACCGGGTAAATTGTGAATTTTCTCTGCTATTTACTCGACTCCTGTCTAATTGGCCAGTTGCCTTCAAAATAGCAGAAAATCTTTAATATTTACCCAGGCGTTGGACAAATAATAGAGTTTCTGCACTGTTTGGCCAGCAGCTGTTCAAATAACAAAAAGACTTCACTATTTACCTGGCCACTGGCTAATTAGAAGGTGTTATGTACTATTTGGCCGGCAGTCAAGCAGACAGCAAAGAAACTATTAATATGCAGAAAAACAATGTCAACGTACGCCGTGATATGTGCCAGCATAACAGAAAACTCAAATCACTGTTGCTGAATCCACCTGACATAACCTCCCCACCAACCCCGAGTCAGTAATACAATCCCTGCAACTGATTGACAGTTGATAGGTGGGACACACATGGCCCATAGGTAAATGTGCAAACAGGAAAAACTCAGATCGATTCCCCAGATAGGCAGCATCAACACAAAGGTCCTAGGAGATTGCCCCACAATAAAACAGATTTGCCCAGAGGGAGGCATGTTCCAAAAACACCATGAGTCAGATGCCACATGAAGTTGGGTTACTCTTCCTATCACAACACACACACAACATGCAGTGATCAGATGCTCCCCATGATGGCCTTTTGGACATGTTACCTACTAGCCCCCATTTTGTCCATGCAAGGTTGAGACCCAACTGAGCACTTTATCAGATAGTCAAATTTATGACTCCACCACTAGGCTCAGATTCCTTCCACAAAGAATATATAGAATTGTTTTATAACGCAAAAAATTGTATAAAAGGGCGCTCAGAATTCTGTAAATTTGAGAGACACTCATCAGACCTTAGCCCTGTGCTGCACTTTCCCAGTCGCTGCATTTAATTAAATTGACTGTTAGTGTTTTGTCAAGCACCTCTTGTCTTTCATTTCTTTAAGGTAAATACACATTTGTGCAACAAAACTACACTCATTATCCAACTGCTGGCAAAACAATCAACATTATTCACAGTTTTGCCAGTAGCCATACAGATAGCTAATACATTTTTTTTTTATGGCTGCTGATTAACTGGCAGATATTATATACTAGGTTGCCAGTAGCCTGGTAAATAGAAAACAATTGCAATATTTACCCAGCTGATGGCCGAATAACAGAGATGATGTACTGTTTGGCTGGTGGCCTTACAAATAGAAAAGAAGATACATTGTTCCCTGGCGGCTTGCTAAATAGCTGTATACATAACTTGGCCAGTAACCATGCAGATATCAGAGAAATGTCAGGTTTTAACTGGATAGTGTTTTGACTGCTTACATTTTATATTATGCTTTATGCAGTATTCAACAAGTAATTACCACTGGTTGGTGTTGCATTTTGTGCTATCTTTTTTGCACATAATGCATCTTCTAGTCTAGTTTGGATGTAATGGTGCATTTAACATTGAGTAAATAGTGCTAAATGCTGCGTTACACTACTCCCATATTTTTTCTGTATTCTCTGTAATTATGTCACAGCAAGTTATGTAGGTTACGACAGCTATTACTTATGGGTCTAAAAGTCCCAAACGTTTGAAAGTTTCCAAGTTATTTTACTGAAAAGTCACAGAATGGCCTTCCATTGTACCATTGTCCAAGACACAGTGACTTGAGAGGCCCTTTTTGGAGCTGCCTCTTGCTTTATACATGCTCCTACTTCTTTAGGCTTATCTGCATAGGAACTTAATGATAAAGATGATTAGAGCTTTTCTAAGACAAGTTGAAGCGGTTTACTCTGCTACAGCCATCTGCTGACTTGTACTCAGAAAGCAATGAGAATGTACCTGGGCCAGATATAGGATTACTGTTGTCCAAGTAGGGACCACAATCCTAGTAAGGGTAAGTCACACGCAATCCAAATTATGCTGTGCCCACCCTCTGGTAGCTTGGCACTGAGCAGTCAGGCTTAACATAGAAGGCAATGTGTAAAGTATTTGTGCAATAAATCATACAGTAACACAGTGAAAACATCACAAAATACACTACAGATTTTTCGAAAAAAATATATATATATTTATCAGAATAAAATAAGGTCAAAATGACAAGGATCCAATAAACACAAGCTGAAATATTACTTTTAAAAGGTTTAGAAGATTCTTATTCCTTAGAAATAACCAGTTCTCTATTTGCTACACACAGTAGACAGCAAAGGAAGAAATAAGTGGAAAAATTAGGTGTTCCGTCAAATTTTCTGGTGCAACACAGATGATGTGTTGTTTCTTTCCATGCTGCAAGGGGTTTGCATCATTTTTTGGTGCGCAGTCTTGGTTCGTCACTGCGGTGCAGGAATATTTTGATGCTCAGGGATGATGAGGGGAAAATCCTTTATGCATTGGAAGAAGGCACGGGCGATGCGCCGATCCGGTAGGCGATGCATCAAATATTCTGTCGCAAGGCAGGTGTGCCACCAAATTTCCATTGGGCTGTGGTGTTCAGGTCGGCTGTGCGGTCGCAATGCAGGATTGACAGCGATTTCGGTAGGCGGTGCATTGATTCTAAATGCACAAAGTGTTTCCTGAAGATATGGCACCTTTTGGTCTGAAGACTTCAGAAAATAGGAAGCAAGCTCAACCCAAGCCCTAGTAGAGCACTTTTGGGGAAGGCAGAGTCCTTCTCAGCAAAGTCAGAGGCTAGCAGGGTAGTGGGGCAACAGCAAGGAAGCATTCTTTCTCAGCAAAGCAGTCCAGATGGGTCCTTTGGGCAGCCAGACAGTTCCTCTTGATCGGATGCAGGTGTAAATCCAGAAGTGTCTGCGTTGGTGGGGTCAGACACCCAGTATGTATACCCAAAATGCCTTTTCAGTGGCGGAGACTTCAAGGAGTGGTTTTGAAGTGCACAAGTTCCCCTTTCAGTTCAGTCCTGTCTGTCAGGGTTCCAGTAGGGCGTTTGGCAGTCTATTGTGCGATGGCAGGACACTGGCCTTTGTAATGTAAGTATCAGACCCTCTACCCTTCCAGCCCAGGAAGACCTATTTAATATGCAGATGAATTCAGATGAGACTGAAGCCCTCATTATGACATTGGCGGTAAGTCCCGCTTACCGCCATGCTGACTGCCCCAACATACCGCCGCAGCAGCGGTTTACCGCTACGCATATTATGACACACACATAGCAATCCATCTCTATACAGACACACACACAAGTACGACAGCCCAAAGTTCAGTGATAAAATGGCGGTAGCAAAACCCACACCTTTACGCCAACAGAACTATGCCCGCAGCATTATGACACGTGAATCACCGCGGCGGACATTCAATGGTGCTAAACCATTGGCAGTACATATAGCTGCACTCAAAATACACACACACAAACAAAACAACACCATGTTGGAAATTTTGAATAACACACACCTGCCACCCATACACACACCACACCCACACACCCACACAACTATAGTACACACACGCTCATTACCCACAACCCTGTTACAACACAAGAAAATTGAAAACTGAGGGAGAGACACACCAAGAGCACCCACAGAACCAGAGCCACAGAACACCATCACCCATAGACAATCCACACACCTCACAGCACACACCCCAACACATCACCACACACACCCTCACACACACCACTCACACCACACCCAAGACACCCCAGGTTCTCAGAGGAGGAGCTAAGGGTCATGGTGGAGGAAATCATCCGGGTAGAGCCACAGCTATTTGAATCACAGGTGCAGCAGACATCCATTGGCAGGAAGACGGCGCTATGGTGGAGGATTGTGGACAGGGTCAACACAGTGGGACAGCACCCCAGAACAAGAGATGACATCAGGAAGAGGAGGAACGACCCATGGGGGAAGGTACGTTCCGTGTTAGCAAGACACCAGACGGCAGTACAGAGGACTGGCGGTGGACCCCCACCTCCTCTCCCACAACTAACAACATGGGAGGAACAAGTCTTGGCAATACTGCATCCTGAGGGATTTGCAGGACTGGCTGGAGGACCGGACTCTGGTAAGTCAAATCTCTGTTACTATCACCCCCTCTACCTGCATGCCATCACAAACCCCCACCTCTACCCTCACCCCCATCACTCCACCACCTCACATATACCCCACCATCACAACCCACCCCTCCCACTACCAAGCCATACATGCAAAACCAATGCCTGGACACCCATCACAGACCTGCATGAACACCCATCACCAAAGCATGCACACTTGAGACAATCACCTATCCAACCAAATCACTACTCACACAAGCCTGAGCTGCCAGGGAAATCACAACCATACAAGACAACACACCCATGCACAAGATGTCACACGCAGAAACAATAACACTGCATTTACATCCCCACAGTTTCCCCACACAACGTCACTGGAGAGGAGGTGCCAGCAACATCCAGTCCCCCCCCAGAAGAGGCCCACAGTAATGACAGCAGCTCTGCACGCCTGGATCAGGATGACCAACCTGGTCCATCAGGGACCTCCGGACAGTCAGTTAATCAGGCGCAGTCCCATACCACCACAGAGCCTCCCCCTTCAGGAAACACCACCACTGCACCCGCCCAGATGGGTGTCACACTATGTCACCCTTTCCACCTTGAACTGCCATTGCTCCACTTCCTATGCCCCTCTGGATAGTGCACCTGTGATACAAATAGAATGGAACTTTTACCTGGACTCTCCTCCACCACCACCCCAGCCTATAGCAATACCCCATCCACTTATTAGCACATAAATAAACACCCTTGTAAAAAATACAAGCATTGAGTCTGTCAATTGATCAAACTATGAAGTCATTTAAAAATCTGTAAACATTGCAATTCAACTGTACAGTAATGTATACATAGGTATGACCTATAGTTTGCCATCAACACACCAGAAGCCAGAGTGGGGCACATATATCTGTAAATAGACATGCCAAAGGGTACAGTAAGTGGCCATAGTAGTGGGAATATCAGCCTGCCAGTGACAATATCCAATACAAAACTGTCAATGGAAGGTGAAGTTACGGTGTCTTACCTGTGTGTCACTGGAAGTACATTTGTATGATTGATGTGCTATTGTCCACATCCTCATCCTCTGCCTCCTCTTCATCACTGTCCACAGGCTCCACAGCTGTCACACCCCCATCTCCAGCCTCATTCTCCTGCAGAAAAGGCACATGGTGACGTAAGGCAAGGTTGTGAAAAATGCAACATGCCACGATGATCTGGCACACCTTGTTGGGTGAGTAGCACAGGGACCCACCTGTTAGATGGAGGCACCGAAACCTGGCCTTCAGGAGCACGAGTGTTCACTCTATAATTCTTCTTGTTCGCCCATGTGCCTCATTGTAACATTCCAATGCCCTTGTCCTGGGATTCCTCACTGGGGTCAGTAGCCATGAGAGGCTGGGGTAACCAGATTCACCTGCAAATATCGAGGGATACCTGTTAGCCAAACACTAACCCTTAGGGCCAACCCCATACCCATACACCAACATATGCTGGGTGGGAACCATGGGCTCACCTATTAGCCACACCGGGTGCCTCTGGAGTTGAGCCATCACATATGGGATGCTGCTATTACTCAGGATAAGGTCATCATGCACAGAGCCAGGATACTTTGCATTGACATGGGCAATGTACTGGTCCGTCAGGCACACTATCTGAAAATTCATAGAGTGAAAGCTCTTTCCATTTGTGAACACCTGTTCATTTCTCTGGGGGGGACAAAGGCAATATGTGTACCATCTATTGCCCCAATGATGTTGGGGATATGTCCCATTGCATAGAAGTCAGCTTTCACTGTGGCCAAATCCTCCACCTGGGGGAAAACAATGTAGCTGTGCATGTGTTTAATCAGGGCAGACAACACTCTGCTCAGCACAATTGAGAACATTGGCTGAGACATTCCTGCTGCCAAGCTCATTGTCACTTGGAATGAGCCATTTGCCAAGAAATGGAGCACTGATAGGACTTGCACATGAGGGGGGATCCCAGTGGGGTGACGGATAGCAGAGATCAGGTCTGGCTCCAATTGGGCACACAGCTCTTGGATTGTGGCCCTATCAAGTCTGTAGGTGAGGATAATATGCCTGTCCTCCATTGTTGTCAAGTCCACCAGGGGCCTGTACACTGGGGGATGTCTCCATCTCCTATTCATCTGCAGCGGTTGCAATCTAGGGGGCATAATGATGAGCATCTTGTCAGTATTCAACATTTCCCAAATGTACAGTGCATTGCTTGTTGTGGCTGAAACAGTATGTTGTTGTATAGGCCAAATGGTGCCCATGTGTGCTCTGCAGTTAGGTGCCATGGCCTGCCCCCCACTAAATGGCGTCCGCCTGTCCTGGGTGGATGGACAGGTGGAAATGAGGTAATGCTGCTGACCTTGTGAGTGGATGCAGGAGGTGGTCGGGTACCGCTGTGCAACTGCTCATTGGTTGTAATTTGGCCCTATGGGTTACAGTAGCCAATGGTGACGTACACCGGCAGCAACTGTATGCACCGCCACGGACGTGACCTCTGTTGACTCACTTGCTACCTGACCTTCAACAGGAGAGGACCTACACTGCAAGTGCTGCTGTGACCTGTGTCTGGAACTGACCATGCCTCGTGTCACTGGAGAAAGGGCCCCTGCCTTCACTGCTGTGGAGTTGGAGAGACTGGTGGATGGGGTCCTACCCCAGTACCAAATGCTGTATGGGCCTCCAGACCAATAGGTGAGTACACTGTGAGCGCGATGCATGGGGCATGAATGCATGGAGTGCTGTATATGAGGGCCACATGTAAGGGGGGTAGTTGAAGGCTCCTGGGCAGCACGCTGCATGTATGGTGTGCAATGTCTGTGTGTAAGGGGATGGGCAGGAGATGGTGGGCCATGAGTGTAACAGGCTGGTCGGTATGACTGATACCTTTTTGCTATGTATATGTCTCTGTAGGACAGTGCCCATCAGAAAAAGGGCAAATGGCATGCCATCACCAAGGATGTGCGGACCCTGGGGGTCTATGGCAGGTAGAGCACCCACAGTCGCAAACGGTGGTAGAATCGAAGACGCTGGGCAAGGAAGGCAGCAGAGGCCCAGCTCGGCATATCCTCCCAACGAGGAAGGGGTGCCCATTGAACCCTGACCCCCCCCCATGTTCTGCATACTGGCGGTGGCCTATCCGGAGCTGGATGGGCGCTTGCGGGCATCACAGCAGCCACAAGGGGGTGAGTACAGTTTCACATTATACTACTTGTGCATGGTGGAATGGTCTTCGGGTGGGGGATGTGGGCCTGTTGGTGCCCCTAGGGCAGGGCGGACATTACAGCGTAGGTTCCATGTTGGGCAGGGGCTGATGAATACCACCTCCAACCAAGCTAGTAGGCATCCACTACTGGGCAGGGCTCTGTGGATCTCAGGTATGCTGCAATTGGTTTTAGGTATTCCTGTCCATGGCCTGGTGACTAGCATTGTGACTGGTAGTGCATTGCCTAGTACATAGGACGGTTCCCTGTGTGTGTGTGTTTCGTGTACGCCAACGGTGGTGTTGTTGCTGCCATTGACCAAGTGTATTCTCTGTCTTTTGCCCACCTTTTTGTTTTGTCACCCTGTCCTTCTGTGCATTAGCATCATCTGGCGGAGGAGAAGAGGCACCGGCGACGCAGCGAGCTGCATCCCAAAGGGCCCATGAGACTGAATCTACTGACGATGAGGGCATCAGTGGGAAGCAGGGCGAGGGGAGCACCACGGCAGAGACAGGAGGCAACAGTTCTGACAGTGATACCTCCTCCGACGGAAGCTCCCTAGTGGTGGCAGACACCTCTCTGGCCACCCCAACCACAGGTACAGCCGCCACCCCCGTACCAGCACCGCCCTCCCAGCAGCCCCTCAGCGAGATTGACGTGCCCGCTCACCATGGGGGGGTGGGCATCTCCTTTCTCCCCAGGCACCTGAGGCCCTGCCTCAGCTAGCCCTGCTGACCTGAGTGAACAGGCTATTGACCTCCTGCGATCCATCGCTGTTGGGCAGTCAACCATAGTGAATGCTATTCAGGGACTGGCAGGCTATTTGCAACAAACAAATGCATTCCTGGAGGACATTCACTCTGTCATGGCGGCCCAACAGAGATCAATCCAGGCTCTGGCCTCCTCCCTGATGGCAGCCATTGTTCCTATCTCTAGCCTCCCCCCTCCAACTTCCTCTGCCCAGTCCCATTCCCCTGAACCCCAACCTATCCCAAGCACAAATTCCGATCAGCATGCACCCAAGACAACACACAGGAGTGGCTCAGGCAAACACAAGCACCACACATCATCCCACAGACTCTTACACAAACACCATCCAGATGCAGACACACCAACATCCACTGCATCCACTGTGTCCCCCTCATCCTCGTCCTCCTCCCTCCCAGTAGCCTCTCCACTCACACCTGCATGCACTGCATCCTCATCCACTGCCTCCATCACCATCACGCCTATTACTACACGCCCCTCACTGGCAGTCACCACCCCCACATCCATGCACACGTCCCGTGTGTCCTCGCCCACTGTGCCTGTGCCCCCTCCTCCCAAAGTACCCAAACACAAGCACTCCAGCCCATGCACTTCCACCCAAACACAGTAGACAGACACCTCCTAGAACCACTCCCTCCTTGCCAGGATGAAGCACACTGGGCACAAGGCCCCCTCCAGAACCAGTGGAAGAAGGCATCCACTCACCCCCCTTATTGCCAGGATGAAGCACACTGGGTACAAGGCCCCCTCCAGAACCAGTGGAAGAAGGCATCCACTCACCCCCTCCTTGCCAGGATGAAGCACAGTGGGCACAAGGCCCCCTCCAGAACCGGTGGAAGAAGGCATCCACTCACCTCCTCCTTGCCAGGATGAAGCACACTGGGCACAAGGCCCCCTCCAGAACCAGTAGAAGAAGGCATCTACTAGAGACTGTGGCCCTGCACTCCCCAGGACCAAGCAGTGGGCAAACCACCCACTTGAGAGACTGTGGCCTTGCACTCCCCAGGACCAGGCAGTGGGCAAACCACCCACTTGAGAGACTGTAGCCTTGCACTTCCTAGGACCAAGCAGTGGGCAAACCTCCCACTTGAGAGATTGTGGCCTTGCACTCCCCAGGTCCAAGCAGTGGGCAAACCACCCACTTGAGAGACTGTGGCCTTGCACTCCCCAGGAGCAGGCAGTGGGCAAACCACCCACTTGAGAGACTGTGGCTTTGCCCTCCCTAGGACATCGCAGAGGGCATGTAGCCCCCTCCAGGACCAGTGGCATTGTACCATCTTCTGGCTGAGGTGCCCTCCCCATTCCCCTTCCCCCTGAGGTGCCTGTGTATTTCTGACCTGATGCCCCAGCAGTATTCTCTCCGTGTTGAGGCAGAAGTCAAGTGGGGCCTTGGCCTATGTGAAATAGCCCTGTGGCCCACGGACATTATGGACTGGGCAGTGTCCCTCCATTTGTATATATGTAAATACTGTTTTGATTTTTGAGGACGTATTTCTAGCATTTTATCTTATTACACTCACTTTAATCGATTCCTTTTGTCCTTGCATTTTTCCTGTTGTTGTATCTGGTTGTGTGTATGGTGATGGCGGTGGGGGTGTTCCGTGTTGCACGTGTATGTCACTCTCTTTTTCCTCCCCCTCCCCTGTGTGCTAGGCGACAGTACTCACTGTGGTCGTCGTCGCCGGCGTTGGTATTCCTGGTGTAGGAGGAGGTAGACCAACATAGGGAAGATCTGCAGTTAGGGCTCCATGGCTCCATGGCGTTGTGGTTCTACCTTGAGTCTCCAGAGATGAGCCCTTTGCCTTCTGTGGACTGTTTCCGCCATGCTTTTGATGTTGTTGGTACCGCCCCGGAAAAGGTGTCGGATAGGCCAGTTGTAATACTGTGGGCGGTACATTGTCTTCCGCTGCCGTGCTTGTTGCTACCGCCGTGGAGGTCGGTGTATTAAAGTGGCTGTCTGTGTGAGCGGTTTCGCCGTGGTCATAATTCCATTTTGTTTTACCGCCGGCTTGTTTGTGGTATTACCGCCGCTTTGTCACCGACCACCAGGGTTGTAATGAGCGCCTAGATGTCAGTAGTTAGTATAAAGGTTACTTGAGGTCGTGAAGGACCGGTGCAAATCCCTGCGATGAAGGGTTCGCTGGATACAAAACTCACCAAAACCTGCTGAAAGAGCACCTTTGATGTAGCAAAGCATCAATACCAAGGGCACAATACGTTTGGATTTTCCATGCAGTCAGGTAATTGCGTCATCGTCAGGCTCCGCTGAAGTGAATGTGATGCATCATTATTGAGCCATGCAGAACGTGAATCCACTGTTGTCGAGCAGGCTGTGTATCGTTGTCGAAGGAGGGCTGCAGCAGATTTTTTCATGCACTCAAGGCAATACCTTGAGTTTTGCAGGAATCAGCTCAGGAGCCAACTTCTGAGGCCTAGGACTAGAGGGGGATGCCTCAGGTAAGGGTAGGACTCACAGAGGATAGAGTCCAGTAGCACCACAGGCCATATGTAGAAACCATTTTTCTAGTCATGACTAGAAAAATGTTTTTTCTGATGTACAAAGCCCAAATTGCATTTGTTAACTTGTTACTGAATCACAATTTGGGTTTTGTGGTTCAGTATTAGGAAGCGGTGTATTCAGGGTGTCCCACCCGAATACTGAATCTAAATAGATTAATTTGCAACCGTGAATGCGGTGTCAAAACAGTCACCCTTAACATCAATTTCAAATTGGTGATAAGCCATTCACAAACGGGAAGCAGTTCCCAGGGGACCCTTCCCTTTTGTGAATGGAATCACAAATATTTTTTCAGAGCAGGTAGTGGTCCCATTGACCACTGACTACTCTGAAAAAATTTAAAGGAAACTTTTCATTTTTTTGATTGAAATACATCCAGTTTTCTTTTAAGGAAAATGGGCTGCATTTAAAAAAATAAAACTGCTTTATTTAAAAAGCAGTCACAGACATGGTGGTCTGCTATCCCCAACAGGCCACCATCCCTGTGAGTGTAGCCATTCCCAATGAGATCACAAATTGCATTCTACCTTATGAATACCCCATTGGGAATCACAAACAGTGTACTTAACACTGTTGTACATTTTGTTTTGCGACTCGCAGTTTGCATTTCCCAAAGGGATCGCAAATTATGAGTGGCAAAACAAAAGGTCACACATCTGTCCCCAGGGGAGTTGCAGGCAGTCTTTGATGTCCCTGAGACTGCAGGAGAACTGGGGAGAAGCTGACAACTCCCTGGAGAAATTTGGTTTCAAGGATGTAGAGAAGAAGCCCAGTTCTTCTCACTCTAGGCCAGAAGCAGCAGGCCGCAGACCAACACAGAAAAGCAAGTAGCAAAGTGGCTGTCCCTCCTACATCAGAAGACACAGCTAGCAGTAGGCCAACACAGCAATGCAGTTGAAGAGTGGCAGTCCCTCCTGGTAGAACAGCAGTCCTTCTTCCTGGCAGAATGGATTGGTTCAAGTAGAATTCTCATTTGGTGGGGTTTGAGATCCAGTACTTATACCCAAATGTGCATTTGAAGTGGGGGAGCCATCCTTCCCTGGCTCCAGACACTCTACAGGACATTATGCAGCCCTTTGTGTGGGGAGAAGCACAACTCTATTCAGGTTTAAGTGAGTCACTGCTAAGCTCATCCCCCCCATCAAGCAAGTTAATGGCCCATCAGTCTGGTGATGGGCCACCAGGATGCAAATGTCACACCCCAGCTCCCTTTGTATATGAATGTCTATAGAGAATCTACAAAGCCCAGCTGTCATCCACTGTAGACATGTATTCAGAGACAGGCAGAGGCACAGTATGCATAAAGAAAATGGTAACTTTCTAAAAGTGCCATTTTTAGACTTACAATTTGAAATCCCACTTTACTACAAGTTGTGATTTTAAATTGAGTCCAGAGAAACCAAAATCCATATTTCTATCTTTTCCCAATTGAAAGTAACACTTACAAAGTGCTTCATGGTAACTCCAATGTTAATCTATGGGAAAGATAGGCCCTGCAGTAGTGAAAAACATATTTTGCTGTGTTTCACTACCCGAACATGTTAAATTTAAAAGTATGGGTCCAGCTTTCTAAATACACCACACCCTGTTCCTTAGGCTAACCAGGGCCTACCCTAGGGGGTGAGGTATGTAATAAAAAGGAAGGTTTGGGCACGACAAGTGAGTGCACTTGCCAGGTCTAAATGACATTTTAAATCAGCACACCCAGGCTCCTCAGAGTCAGGCTTGAGGCATGTTTGAAAGGCTACTGCAGTGCTGCAGGCCCACTAGTAGCATTTGATTTACAGGACCTGGGCACATACGATGAACTTTACTAGGGATTTACAAGTAAATTAAAGGATTGTGGACACACCAATGTTACCATATTTTAGGCAGGGAGCACATGCAGCTTAGCACTGGTTACCAGTGGTAAAGTGCCCAGAGTCCTAAAGCCAACAAAAGCAAATCCAGAAAACATGAAGGAGAAAGACAACAAGTCTGGGGATAACCCTGCAGAAAGGATCATTTCTAAAATATGGTTACAGTCCCTCTGGCACTCCTAGGCCTGCTCCTGATTCTCTTAGTGGTGATCCTTCTAATCTTCCTTGCTCTAGTCCGGATCCTCTTAGCTCTGGTCCTCCTAGTATCCTTGGTACAAGTCCACTCATATTCCTTGCTTATTCTGCCCCCCTGGTGCTATTGTCTGGCCATCCTGTTCCTCATCTTCCTGGCCATCTTACTCCTAGCCATGTGGCTTGAACCTCCATGATACGGTCATCTTGTTTGTGATGTCCCTGGTTCTGATCCCCCTTTTCCTCCTCGCCTTGGTCCTCGTGGTCCTGGAACTCAAGGTCCTGATCTTCTTTGCCTTAATCTTCCAGGTACCCATAGCCCTTTGGTTCCCGGGCTTCTTACAACTTTGCCTTCTGGCTATGGTTTCCAATGTCCCTGGTCTCACCTCCCTGGCCCTTCTGGCCATGGTCTTGCTATTCCTCTTTTTCATTCCCCTTGTTCCACTCAAGATGATGAGCCCATTGGTCCTGACCCTTTTGGTCCTGCCCTTATAGTTGTATCTGTCATGGGCCTAGTTTTCATTACCTTGGTTCACCAACCATTCAAGTCTTGGTCTCCTTGGTCCTGGCTGCCCGGTCATTTTGTGCTATTTTGCTTGTTATCATAAACCTCTGGTCCTTCTTGGTTTCAGCAGTCTTGGAGCATCTGGCCCTTGGTCTTCAAAATCCCTATTCTGCTTATCTTGATTTCCTGTCTTGAAAAAATGGGGCAACCCAGTACCCTGGGACCTGGGTAAGTCAATAGTATAACAGAAATAATGTTCGTCCCTCTTTGGGAAGAATATGAATTAACTTCCATGGCAGTGGTTATACTTTAAATAACTTTCTGTACTGATGAAGTTTGTGAATAATATATCACATTTATTGGAAACTTAAATTCCACAATTTAAAGTAAAGTAATCAAGATGTTCCTGTATAATGGCTCAGTGTAAGTTAATTATGTGTTAGTATAAGTGCTACAGTGCTAATTACATGAAAACTAAAACCAAACTGTGGTTAAAAGCATGAGGTCTCAGATAAGCATCTATAACAAATAGGTTCTGTCAGCCTTCTGAATTTTTCAAAAGCCAATCTACATTTTCAAATTCAATGTTGACTTTTTGACCCCAAAAAATGAAATTAATTCATTTGTAAGGATCATCATCAGGACCGAATATTGAAATAAGAATCACCTAAAATACAATACAGAAAGCATGTATCAGTACTTTCCCCTCCATCTGGTCAGCATCTATTAATGCAACAGTACAACATATTATGGGGGTCATTACAACATTGGTGGTAAAAGCCGCTTACCGCCGTGCAGAAGACCACCAACACACCGCCGCGGCTGCGGTATTCCGCCACAGCCATTATGACCCACAGCTCGCAATCCGCCAAAATCTAGACACCCACACAAGTCTGCCACACCAAAGGTCAGTGATAAACTGGTGATAACAAAACCTCCACCGTCACGCCAACATGAATACGCCCACACTATCACGAACCACGAATCCATGCGGCGGTCTTACAACCGCGGTATTCCATTGGCGGTACACACCGCCGCTCTCAAAATACACACATATTTACAAAACACTACCACATTGGATTTCCAAATACACACACCTGATACACATACACACACCACTCCCACACACCCAATACACTATAAAACACCCACCCACATCACCCACAAACCCCTAGGACAACAATTGCGACAGAAGGCAAGAGAGAGACACCACCAGAAAGAACAATAGAATCCACAGGCACTCAACACCACCACTCACACAACATCCACGCACCTCACACAACACACCTCTAAATATCACCCCACACATCACAACACACACCACCCCACACATCACCCCATGGCACCGCTAAGACACCCCAGGTTTTCTGAGGAGGAGCTCAGGGTCATGGTGGAGGAAATCATCCGGGTAGAGCCACAGCTATTCGGATCACAGGTGCAGCACACCACCAAAGCTAGGAAGATGGAGCTATGGCGCAGAATCGTGGACAGGGTCAACACAGTGGGACAGCACCCAAGAACTAGGGATGACATCAGGAAGAGGTGAAACGACCTACGGGGAAAGGTGTGTTACGTGGTCTCAAGACACCAGATTGCGGTTCAGAGTACTGGTGGCGGACCCCCACCCCCTCCCCCAGAACTCACAACATGGGAGGAGCAGGTCTTGGCTATACTGCATCCTGAGGGCCTCGCAGGAGTAGCTGGAGGAATGGACTCTGGTAAGTCAAAACTTTAACTACTTCATCTCCCATCCACCTGCATGCTATCACATACCACCACCCTCACCCTCACCCCACCACTCCAACTCCTCCCACATGTCCCACTATCACAAACCACACATCCCAAACCTAAGCCCTGCATGTAACACCAAAGCATGGACACCCATCACCAAAGCATGTCCCCTGCACATACCCATACACCCCCCTAAACCATTATCACAGAAGGTCCCACACAAGAATGGAAGCACTGGGGTACAGGGTGACCCACCAATTGCAAACCATGGCACAAACAGATGCAATAATCATGCCTTTACACCCCTGCAGGACCCCTACCCAACGTCACTGGACAGGAGGGTCCAAACATGTCCACTCCACCCACAGAAGAGGCCCACATTGATGACTTCAGCTCTGTCCAACTGGATCTAGATGACCAGCCCGGCCAATCTCGGACCTCTGGACAGTCGGTTCCCCTCACACTGGCACAGGCCACTACAGAGCTTCCCCCCTCTGGAAACACCAGCACAGCACCCCCCCAGCAGGGCCCATACCTCTGTCCCCAGGACATGTCAAGCAGCAGTGTGTCCACCACTACAGGCAACCCAGGCTAACACACCACCCCAACACCAGGGACCTGGGGGCAGTGGTAGTGGGCACACAGTTCAGGGGACAGAGGCACAGGGAAACAGGGGAACTGGGAGGGCTGCTGTGCTACAGGGGGAGGACAGGCCCAGGGAACCGACTCTCCACAAGGCACTCACCAACATCCTGGGAGCATACCATCATTCCCAGGAGATGATGGGCCAGATACTGGCCAAGTTGCAGGAGACCCAGCGGCTGCAGGAGGGACAGTACCTGGGTTTCAGGGAGGAACTCAAATCCATCAATTCCACCCTGGGCACCATTGTAGGGGTGCTGAAGGAATTCGTGAACACCAGGAGGGACACTGTGGCACAACAAGAGGCCCCTGACACTAGCCTGGACGATGAACTGACCACCACCTCTACCGGCGCTAGTGGACAGGAGGCACCGCCACAGGACCACAACACCAGCACGCCACCCCCTGCAGATGGAGAACCACCCTGCAAGCGGTCCCTGAGATCCAGGACAAAGACAGAGAACAATGCCAAGACACCCGCCAAGAAATGAGACCACCCTGATTGTCATCCTTCTGTCCCACTTTGTCACCCTGTCCATACTTAAACTGCCCTAGCTCCACTTCCTATGCCCCTTTGGACAATGCACTTGTGAGACTAATAGACTGGGCTCTGCCATGGACATTCCTCCACCATCAACCCTGACCATTTTACAACCACCTCCACTATTTAGCACTTAAATAAACACCCTTAAATCACAAAACAATCTGGAGTCAGTCTGTGCTTTTGAAAATGTGTATTAGCAATAACTGTGGCAAAATGCTGTATCCAATGTAATGTCAACAGACTTATGTCACACAGCTCTAATCCATGCAGAAACAAAGCAGAGGTCACACAGTGGGACTCACATCTGTGAATTCGAAAGGGAAAGTGACAACTGAGTGTCCATGCACTAGGTGAAAATGACAGACAGATGAGAGGTAGAAGATTTAAACAGATGTAGCAGGCAGTGTTGTCTTCTTACCTGTGTTTCACTGGAAGTATTGCTGGATCACCGTGTTCCTGTTGTCTATGTCCTCTTCTTCTGCTTCCTCGTCTTCACTGTCCACAGGCTCCATAGCTGCCACAACACCTCCATCTGGACCATCCTCCTTCAGAAAAGGCACCTGTTGTCGCAAAGCCAAGTTGTGAAGCATACAGCAGGCCACGATGATCTGTCACACCTTCTTTGGTGAGTAGAATAGGGAACCACCTGTCATGCGGAGGCAGTGGAACCTGGCCTTCAGGAAGCCGAAGGTCCTCTCTATAATCCTCCTAGTCCGCCCATGGGCCTCATTGTAGCGTTCCTCTGCCCTTGTCCTGGGATTCCTCACTGGGGTCAGTAGCCATGACAGGTTGGGGTAACCAGATTCACCTTCAAATGGCGAGGGACAACTGTTAGACACACATGAACTCTTAGGGACATCCCCATACCCAGACACCTAGTCACACTGTATTGGGTCCATGTCCTCACCTAATAGCCACACATGGTGCCTCTGGAGTTGCCCCATCACATAAGGGATGCTGCTATTCCGCAGAATGTAAGCATCATGCACTGAGCCAGGAAATTTGACATTTACATGGGAGATGTACTGGTCAGCCAAACACACCATCTGCACATTCATAGAATGGTACCTCTTCCAGTTTCTGTACACCTGTTCACTCCTGCGTGAGGGGACCAAGGCCACATGTGTCCAATCAATGGCACCAATGATGTTTGGGATATGTCCCAGGGCATAGAAGTCACCTTTCACTGTTGGCAAATCCTCCACCTGAGGGAAAACGGTGTAGCTGTGCATGTGTTTCAGCAGGGCAAACACCACTCTGGACAACACGTTGGAGAACATGGGCTGGGACATACCTGATGCTATGGCCACTGTTGTTTGAAAAGACCCACTTGCTAGGAAATGGAGTACTGACAGCACCTGCACTAGAGGGGGGATTCCTGTGGGATGGCGGATAGCTGACATCAGGTCTGGCTTAAACTCGGCTCACAGTTCCAGGATTGTGGTATGATCAAGTCTGTAGGTGATACTTACATGTCGCTCCTCCATTGTCAACAGGTCCACCAGCGGTCTGTACAGCGGAGGATGCCGCCATCTCCTCACCTGCCCCAGCGGACGTGCTCTATGGAGGAGAACAACCAACAATGAGGTAGGTAAACACAACTTTATCAGGAAATGTTTGAAAATCAACATATGGCTGTATTAGTGTTTAAGCAAAGCCTAGATATGTGTGACGCAGCCAAAATTAATGCCATGTGGCCCCCTGAAATGGAGGCTGCCTGACCTGTAATGTGGGACAAGGGGATATGAGGTAACTGCACTGGTGCTGTACACCGTTGCGGTAGGCGGTCGAAGACCGCGGCGCAATCCTGCATTGGTTAACATTGGACCCTATGGGTCCCAGGAGCCAATGACGATGTACGCCAGCGGTGACGGTATGCACAGCCGCGGACGTCACCGCCAATTTCTCTCTGTTCAATCACTTGATATCTGATCTTCGACAGGAGAGGACCTACACTGCAAGTGCTGCTGTGACCTCAGTCTGGAAGAGACAATGGTTCATGTGTCTTGGGAAAGAGTCCTTGCCTTCAGCACTGAGGAGTTGGAGAAACTAGTGGATGGGGTCCTCCCCCAGTACACGCTACTCTACGGTCCTCCAGACAAACAGGTGAGTACCCTGTGAGCATACTGTATGGGCAATGCCTGTTTGGAGTGGTGTTGATGAAAGATAGGGGGGGGAGAATGAGGCGTGCATGATACGACGGTGAGTGCATGTGCGTCATGTCAAGGGTAGGGATGCAAGCCAATGACTGTGACGGTGTGGACGGTTATATCTTCTCCTTTTCCCCTGTACTATTCCTGTAGGTTAGCACCCACCAGAAGAAGGATATTTGGCGGGCCATCGCCAAAGAAGTCCAGACCCTGGGGGTCCACCACACACGGAGCACCCACTGCCGTTAAAGATGGGAGGACATTCGCCGCTGGAGCAAGGATATGGCGGAGGCCCAGCTGGGGATGGCCTCCCAACGTGGGAGGGGTGCCCATCGCACCATGACCCCCCTGATGTTCCGGATCCTGGCAGTGGCGTATCCAGAGTTGGATGGGCGCTTGAGGGCAGCCACAAGGGGGAGAATACACTCTCATTCTGCTGATTCAGCGCGCATTGTAGGTGTCTTGATGGGGAAGGTGGGCTGTGGGTTCCCCTAGGCCCGGGCGAGTTTAATAGGCTAGGTCCCTTCTTATGGCAGGCCCTGTGGCATCCCACCCCACCTGTGTTCAGATCCAACTACACCTAGTCAGGCTCCTGTGACTTCCATGTGTGCAGCAATTGGGCATAGGCCTTGTAACCCATGTCCCTGTGATTAATTAGGGAACTCTAAGTGCACTGCGTAGTGCAGGGGGCTTCTGTGTCTGTAGTGTCCGCCAACGGTAGCAGTATTGGATGTCTTTCTTCTGTCTTTCCCCTCCTTTGTGTGGTCTCCCTGTTCTTGTGTGCATTAGCATCATCAGGCGGAGGAGCAGTGCCACGGGAACAGAAGGGAGCTGCATCCCACATGGCCCTGGAGGGTGAAGCAACGGAGTCAGAAGCCACCAGTGGGACGGAGGGCAAGAGGAGCTCCACGGCGGGGACAGGAGCTGAGACCAGCGACACCGACTCCTCCTCTGATGGGAGCTCCCATGCGTTGGAGGGTCCCTCTGTGCCCCCCACATCTACAGGTACAGCCGCCAGCCCCCCTACCAGCACCGCCCTCCCAGCAGCCCCTCAGCGTGTGCCCTGTGGCTGCTCACCCAGGAGGGTGGGCATCTCCTTCGCCCCAGGCACCTCAGCCCCTGCCCCAGTCAGCCCTGCTGCCCTCAGTGAGGAGGCCATTGACCTCCTCAGGTCCCTCAATGTTGGGCAGTCTACCATTTTGAATGCCATCCAGGGTGTGGAGAGGCAGTTGTAACAGACCAATGCATACCTGGAGGGCATTCATTCTGGTCAGGTAGCCCAACATCGAGCTTTTAAGACTCTGGCCTCAGCACTGATGGCAGCCATTGTCCCTGTCTCTAGCCTCCCCCCTTCAACTTCCTCCACCCAGACCCAAACCCCTGTACCTCAGCCTATCCCAAGCACACTATCAGACCAGCATGCACACACCTCAGCATACAATGGAAGCTCAGGCAAACATAAGCACCACACATCCCACAGGCACTCACGCAAGTATCATACCCATGCAGACATACCAACAGCAACTGCCTCCACTGTGTCCCCTTCCTCCTCGTCTCCCTCCTCCCTCCCAGTCTCGTCTCCACTTACATCTGCATGCACTACATCGTAAGCCACCACCTCCATCACCAGCACACCCAACACCACACCCCGCTCACGTGCACTCACCACCCCACTACCATTCACACATCCCCTGTGTCCTCTCTCAGTGTGTCTGTGAGCCTACCTCCCCAGGTACACAAACGCAGCCATAAACCCACCCAACAGCCATCCACCTCACGACAGCCTACAGCCCATGCACCCTCACCCAAAGTCACCAAACGTACACCTCCGACAACCACTACCTCTTCCTCCGCTCCCAAACCCCCTCCATCTACCATTGTGTCCAAAAAACTTTTCCTGTCCAACCTTGACCTCTTCCCCTCACCTCCCCCACCCCTTCAGTCTCCCAGGGCCGGCCTTTCCAGGTCCCAACCCAGGGCCTCAGCCACAACATCTGCGGGAACAGTGGTGCCAGTAGTAACCGGCTTCTGGAGTGTGCCAGGCAGCAGGGCAGCCAGTGTGCCAGGGAGCCAGACCACGGACAGTCCCCCACCTCAAAAGCACAAAAAGTTGGCCAGTGCCCGGCGGGAGAGAGGCAAAACATCTTCCACCAAAGCCTCTCCCATGGGTACACTTGGGAGTGTGAAGACAGCTGCGACACCATCCAAGGTGGGGAAGGGGCACAGTAAAACAGGCAAGTCTGCGAAAACCTGCACGGCGGACAAGACCGCCACCAGCACCGCTGAATAGGACACTGCTGCCACCAGCACCGCTGAACAGGACACCGCTGCACCAGCACCGCTGAACAGGACACCGCCGCAACAAGCACCGCTGCCAAGGATATTGTCGCCACCAGCACCGCTGAACAGGACACCGCCAGCACCAGCACCGCTGAACAGGACACCGCTGCAACAAGCACCGCTGCCAAGGACACCACCGCCACCAGCAGAGCTGAACAGGACACCGCCGCCACCAGCACCGTTGAACAGGACACCGCCGCAACAAGCACCGCAGGCCAGTGAGCGCCAAAGCTTCCGACGCTACTGAGGCCGCCAGGAGCAGGATGAAGCACTCTGGGCACAAAGCCCCCTCCAGAACCAGTGGAGTATCACATCCACTACCTCTGTCCTTGGCACGATGAAGCACTCTGGGCACAAAGGCCCCTCCAGAACCAGTGGAGTATCACATCCACTACCTCTGTCCTTGGCAGGATGAAGCACTCTGGGCACAAGGCCCCCTCCAGAACCAGTGGAGACATTCACTTGAGAGACTGTGGCTTTGCACTCCCCAGGATAAAGCAGTGGGCAAACCACCCACTGGGGAGACTTGAGAAACTGTGGCTTTGCACTTCCCAGGATAAAGCAGTGGGCAAACCACCCACTGGAGAGACTTGAGAACCTGTGGCTTTGCACTCCCCAGGTTGCAGCAGTGGGTAAACCACCCACTGGAGAGACTTGAGAGACTGTGGCTTTGCACTCCCCAGGATGCAGCAGTGGGCAAACCACCCACTGGAGAGACTTGAGAGACTTGAGAGACTGTTGCTTTGCACTCCCCATGATGCAGCAGTGGGCAAACCACCCACTGGAGAGACTTGAGAGACTGCAACTTTGCACTCCCCAGGATAAAGCAGTGGGCATGGATCCCCTCATGGATCTGGCATTGTGCACTCATCCAGCTGAGGTGCCCCCCTTTCCCTTCCCCCGAGGTGCCTGTTGTATTTCTATCTGATAATATACTGAAATACACTGTTCCAAAAAAAGAGCAAGAAAGGAAGGAACTGGGGTCCTAATAATTAGGAGCAAGAGTCCTCACACACCCTATTGGGTGTCATGCTTCATCATCGGACATGCTCCTCGTCAGACCGGGGATGCAATGTCTGACGGGCACCCCCTTTCAGGGGGCTCTTTGCTGAAGATCTTTTCTCAATGATACCACAAACCCCAAAAGTGAGTAAGGAGAATAAAGAAGGGAGAATAATGGAAACATTTTTAATTGGTTCACAACCCTCTGAATAATCAAATTTATTAATCTAGGTAGGGAAATGGCCAAGATTAAAAACACAACGAGGGAGTGGGAAAAGAGGTAATGCTCCACCACTCTATATTGGTTTGTAGAAACAAGAGGGGACCAGGAATTACCTGACACACCTCAGCAGTGAGGTCGACATGTTTTGCGTCTCTATGGTCCTCAGAGGATCCAGTGACGCTTCTTCAGGATCTAATATACTATAAATCTCTCCTAATATCAACTAATTAGACACCTGCAGTCAGGAACTGTCAGCACAAAGTCAAAAAGGAAGGATCCCAGTCACTTACACGAGTCCAATCTGACTCGAACTTGCTGTTCCTATAAGTCACCCTGAGGATATAAAATGACAGCATATAATTATAGTCCATCAATGGTGATTAACAAAATGGGTATCAAAATGACGCCAACAAAACAAGCAAAAGGTGAAAAACCGTGTACACCAAAGTGATAGTGTAACAAAAGTAGCAAACCCATGCAAGTTGAAAGAATGAGCTTACCCTCCCAATTAGGGAAAGGGGCTTCATGGGACTGCGTCGGCCTTTAGCCAGGCTTTACAAGCACTCTAGTCATAAGTGTAGCACGCGGACATAAAAGCGGGACATAAAAAACACAGAAACCTCAATTAGGGTACAAATATAAATGTTAATGATATGCATCACATAGTGAATTTGACTAATGCATTCATGATATGTACAATAATGCTCTCAAGTGTATCTGATTCATCCATTCTCTATATTGTCTACTGGGCAGGTCTCTCTTATTATAAACCAAGGCCCGTATTTATACTTTTTTTAACGCCGCATTTGCGCCGCTTTTTGACGCCAAACGGCGCACACCTACAAAATACAATGGTATTTTGCAACTTTGCGCCGTTTTTGCGTCAAAAAACGATGCAAATGCGGCGCAAAAAAAAGTATAAATACGGGCCCAAGTACTTTTGGCCAGTTTTTACGACTTTGTCGCAATTGCAGTAATATACACTCATTTGACGCGCAAGCATCAGAATTGCGTAATAAATTAGGCGACCGGCATTATCCTCAAAAAGTGGTTAATACGCTTATAAATGAGCAAGATATAGTGACAGGGATGCATTGTTACAGATGACCATCAGAAAATAAACTGACATGTGTATCCACGTTCACCCCGCTGTCCAATACTATTAAGAAAGTAATTAACAAGAGATGGGACATCCTCTGCAGCGGTGGGAATGATATTCAAAAACCTTTGTTTGCCTTCAAAAGGACCACCAATCTTAAGGATATGCTGGTCCACACCCGCCCAGGCCCCGAATTGCCTCGACAAGACAAAGGTCCCTGTGGGATCTTCCACCAGTTACAGGTCATTTCCCTTGTGGCAACTGTAACGTGTGTGCACTGACTAAACACGTAGGCCCATATTTATACTTTTTGATGCAAAACTGTGATAACGCAGTTTTACGTCAAAAAAATTTGCGCCGTCTAACGGCATTTTGAAGCGCCATGCGGGCGTCAAATTTATACTTTGACGTACGGCGGCGCAACCAACATGTGGGAGTTAATTTTTTCGTGACGCACACAGCGTCGGTCTGTCGTAAAGGAAACCAACGTAAATGCGACGCACATCACTGTGGGTCGATTTACGACAGCGCAATTGTGAAAACGCTGGTTTTTTTCACGCTATTGCGTTACATTTTTGCGCGAAAACTGCCCTTTCAGCAGAGGAGAGCCAAAATGGATCCCGGATGCCCCAACAGACCCCAGGAGGATAAGAGCAGACCAGGAACCAGCCAGGAGGATCCATACAGGAATCAGGACATTTAAAAAAAAAAAAGAAAGTGTCGCTTCAGTGAAGAGGAGCAGGAAATCCTGGTGAAAGAGGTGACGGAACACCAGCATCAACTTTTCATCTCCTCAAAATTGCCACTCAGTAGGAGAGAGGCCATCTGGAAACAAATAGTGGACAAGATCAACAGTGTGGCTGAAGAACGCCGCACAGTCACTGAGTGTAAGAAACGCTGGCATGACTGCAAACGTAGGACAAAAGAGAAAATGGCCAGGAACAGGAAGGCAGCAATGCAGACTGGAGGGGGGAGTCCAGCACAACAGGAGGCCCTGGACCACATGGAGGAGATGGTCGCAGCCGTCATCCCGGAGGAGATGGTCACAGGGATTCAAGGACTGGCCAGCGCAGACTACCACGACACAACGCACATGCAGGGTAAGTCGCATGGGGAATTCAAATGCAATAATGGGGACTGTAAGCAGGGGGGGGGATACCTACTACACAATGCATGTAAGTTAGCACATATATGAAGTGGCATGGGTAAAGGGGCACGGCAGGGGGGCATGCCCAGTACTGACCGAAGCTGGGGCACGACAAAATACAGCAACAACAACAGTCCCATGGGGACATCCTGTAATTACAACAAGAGAGCCAAGGGAAAGCAGTGACAGGTGGGAAGGCCACTACCTCATATCCACATCCAGGCACTTGTAGTGCAAAATCTAATCTACATCAACTAGGTCCCTATCTGTAATGCAGTAGCAAAAACAACAACTGCAATGTAACTGCCACAACAGTTGACAATAACACCTCTCATCTCTGTGCAGCTATAGTACCAAATGGCAGGAACCCCCCCCTGGAACATACATACCTAAATTAGGGGGTGAGGATGACATCCGCAACTACTCCTAGAAATAAGAAAAAGGTACCAGTACACTCAAATGCCGAATGTCCATACCTGACACATACATAAGCCTAAGTAACCAGCAATAGGAGCCACACAGCACTAATGACACACACATGCTGCATACGTCAGGGTCCCTCACGTGCCTGGCTAACAAGGCTACATCACTAATGTCATACTGCTCAGACAACAACATTGAGGAGGGGACACAGGCAACTGGTCACTGAAACACACCTGCACAGTCTGACAAACAAATAGGACATTCATACGATAAACAGGCCAATCCAGTAAGACACACATGACCCAACATCATCTTCAAACATCAGCAATGTTTACATCCATACCACATCCTAACATTGACATGCATAGGTAATGCCACTTAACATGTACAGTTCATGCAATGTCAATAAAAAGTGTATGGGGCAGGGCCTGAGAGCCAAGTGTGCTGGCAGGGCAGTCACATCACCCACAGTCAGTCAAAGTGTATTGTGGCAAGTGAAACGAATACATTGCGCATTAGCTTCAGGCTTTAGGCCTTTGTGCATCTTACCCTGAATGTACTTATACTCATTTGCTCACATCTAAGAGCCTCAGAGCACTTTGCACTAAATGATTCTCATTGCTCTTCCTATCAGTTAACGTAGCAAATAGCCAGTCTTAAGGTGTGGTCAATTAGTCAAATCACACTGTTTTGCCTACTTCTGCACTTGAGTTTGCCAGAACATATTCACTCTGTGCCCCAGTCAAGGATACAGTCTGGTATGTTGGATGTGGTAGGGGTTAAGGTTTGGCATTCCTGCGTAGGGAAACTTTGTCATCACCATGACATATGACTTTTAAAATCACTTCCTTGTCCCAAGACATGCAAGAGGGAGTTTCCAAACAGAAAATCACAACTAGATGCTGCCTGCCTTGCTGCTGATGCACAACCAGATCACAGCCCATTCCTCTGATATGAGGGATGATGTCTCCCCTGTGATTCAGACAGGCAAGCTCCAAACTTAACATGCTGTGCTATACATAGAACAAGCAGAGGGAGAGTAGAAACTGTTAGGCACCATGATAGCTGTGTACTAATGTATTACTCTCCTGCGGACTATTTCAATTCTAACAGTGTGTATTGTTTGGGTTATTGGGGCTCACACCTAAATTTCTACAAGTCAGTTGTACAATGAAACTTTATATTAAACAAATACTGTCTTAGTCCTTTGTGTATGGGAACATACCGGAAAAGACATAATTGTGTAGGATCTGAGTGACCACGACTTCCCTGAGAAGTTCCAAAGATGTCATGCGCTCGGATGTCTAAACATTCCTTTGATGTGGGAGACCAGAGGCACTGCTAGTTAGTCTGAGCAAAATGAAATATCTGGGTGACAGAGTTATTTACAAGTGGGTCAGACTTAGTCCCCCACACCATTAGCTATCCTGCTGCTTAGAAAGCCAAGAATCACATGTAGGATAATGACAGCACACCCAACAAAATGTCCCTCCATAACAATAGTTAAACACCGAGGGAGGAGTAGGACAAAAAAAAGCCTATTCCTAAATTATTTAAAAGCAACACCTAGAGGCGACCTGGCAGACATGTCTGATAGCTCCATATCATACATGTGACACACAGGTGGGCCATAGGCCTACAACAATGCCCTATGACGGACAGCAGATACCAAGACAAACACAGAGTACAAAGTTAAGGCATCCAAAGGCTTGTATCTTAGTGCAAAATTGTCACAACACAGACACACTAATTGTACCCTGTTTCATTGCAGAGGAACACGGATCTCCTGCCGATCTGCCTGTCCATGAGCTCCCTGATGACATGGATGATGAGACCATCAACCTCCCACCAGAGACCATTCAAATGGTCCTTGAAAGCCTCCAAACCCCACCTTCAGTCACAAGGAGGAGCACAGAAGAAGCAGCCACCACAGGAGAACCACCCGCCACCCCAATTGTAAGACCTGCCAGCTCCAACACAGCTGAGGACTCTGACGACACTGGCACCAGCTTTGAAAGAACAGTTGTTGGGGTCCAGCGGGAGCTGGCCAAGGAGGTGCGGGTGGGGATGCAAACTATGGCAGCCAGCCTTGAGGGGGTGCGTTCGTGCATGTTGTCAACTGCAGATCAGGCAGCTGCAATGCAAGCACGAACATCGCTCTTGGAGGAACTTTTAAAAACACAGAAGGAAATCTGCACAGCTGTCATCCAGTTGACACAACAACTCCAACTGCAAGCCAGTCAACGTGTGCACGAATGCAACTTAGAACCCCTCAGGGCCGACCTGGCTGCCTACCATCGTGATGTGGCTGCCATTCTGAAAAACCAGCAGGCCCTCCTTGCTGCAGTACTGCCCTTCATTACTCGACAGGGAGCAGCCCCCGGGATGTCTGCCTCCATGTCTTCTAACACTGAGGTGTGTGTTGCCCCTTCACAACCAACAACCACAAGGACACACCAGGCAACACACACATCAGAAGAAGAAGACATGGAACAGATTACATTCACACGCAAGAGTACCAGGAAGCCCTAGTCCCTGCACCATGGCCTACTCTGACCAAGGTCCTACGTTTTGACACATGCCAGTCTCACTACAACTACACTCAATGACTGTTCGGCAATCCACTGTATGACTTGTCCCTATTGCCAGTGAATGTCTCTCTCCTACTATTTGGCAATTCCTGTTCCTCTGCACTGTCTGTGAC
Source organism: Pleurodeles waltl (assembly GCF_031143425.1). Taxonomy (NCBI): domain Eukaryota; kingdom Metazoa; phylum Chordata; class Amphibia; order Caudata; family Salamandridae; genus Pleurodeles; species Pleurodeles waltl. The sequence goes on along the minus strand of NC_090437.1, from coordinate 813,611,983 downwards.
ATCACCCCAGCATGTCAGGAGCATCATCCACACCCCGTCTGTAGGATCACCATGTAAGAATGCACCAGAACGGACTCAGCTAACATTGTGAATGGACATTTTGCACTACACCACCTATAAATAAATATCACTTGCACACCTATTGTGTCTCTGTGTTATTTCACACTTCAAATGTGCAGTACATAACTCCAAAGTGGCTGTGTGGCAACCATGTAGATTCTCTATACTACTGTCCTGATTTCATGTATACTGAAACATCTGTCCATCGGCCAGGATTGCATCATAGCCTTACTATACTGAGGAAAATAACTGATGAAGGGACTAAGCACACACAATCATGCTGTGTTGGACAGAATGATGCACCATCTATAGCTATTCTAGACAACTAATGGTGGCTGAGAAATGTAGGCACCATGCAATACTAAAATTAGAATTAATGCTGTAAAATGTAAGGAATCATAAACAAATTACACTGCATCAATCACCCTTACGGCGTATACTTCCATGAAGGAAATTCATGCTTAATCAGTACACACATGATGTAGGTCAGCAATGACAGCAACAAGACAAGAGTGTGAACAAATCCTCATCTACAAAGATCTCCCTGAACTTCACATTGCTGTCCGACCTATCTATTTACCTACAATAACAAGTCTGGAAGCACTCTTTGTGAAGTAGGATACATGCCAACCCAAAACCTTGATGATCAATGCACACTACCAATGGTGGGTCTCCCACATGGTGGATACTTACCAAGTTAGCACACAGGTAGCTGGCATGTTAAACCTCAATAGCCTGGGGATAGCGAGCATAGGACACAAATGTCATACTAAAACATTCTGCTACACTGATGTCAAGGCCAGGATAATGTAGCACCTAACGCATCATGTAAAGGGTTAACTAAATTTTTATTTCAAAGAAGTAATAAAAGAGGCAACTAAGGGAAATGTAAACCTACACTAATCTAACCTGACTACTACTAACCCACAACTGTTCCTAACTAACCTAAGCTAAACTTACTCTACACATGTAACGAAACGATCTAAACATCAACCCCCCACCCACCATTATGAGACAAGACACATGCAGGACAACACTTACTAACCTACCCACATACTATACTATCCTACACAAACATATACTTTTTTTTAAAAAAAATTTAAACAGGAATCCCAGCATTGCCCCCCACCCACCCACCCACACAAAAATAGAAGATAGAAAGAATAAGGACCCCCCACCCTCTTACCTAACACTAACTAAGCTAATTACCTACACTTATCCTAGAACTAACCCCCCAAACCCAACTAACAGTATAAAAAAGGAAAGAGGTGAGAGGGGAGGGGTAAAAGTTCAGGAGGGCAAACGTACTACAGATTTGCCCTCTGTAGTGTGCGCCTGATGGAGCGCACCTTCTTTTTGACCTCATTCATGTCCTCCGTCAGGTTGTCCACCTTTCTAATCAACTTGTCCAATTTCCGGGACAATGCCTGGAAGGCCGCTGGGTCGATAGGAGGGTCAGTGCTGGTTTGCGTGCCGGTGGAGGTGGATGTTGTGGCAGGAGTTGTGTGGCCACGGGACAGTCCTGCTCCCACCACACGGCTGGGTCCAGGTCTGGAGGAAGATGCTTGGTCCGTTGCTGGGTCCACTTGGGCAGACCTGGTGGATGTGGTGTCGGTGGTTGTTGGTGGCACCGTTGGGGGAGCCTGTGGTGTGGCCCACCACGCCCCGGAGGCCCGATCTGAATGGTACTTGCGGGCCATCCTCCGATACACACACTGCACCTGCAGGATGTGCCTGTATCTCATCGCACGGTGCTCAAAATGGTTGCGATCAGCGGCACTCAGGTTTGCAGCTGTGAAGAGAAAAGGCAAATATTTAGCTTTGGATTTCCAGTGGGTGGAATACCACAGTGGGTCATTTGTCCATTACTAGAAATGTATTGGTTGCAGCAATTGTTACAACATAGTTCACGGAAAGGCTCAGAGGAAGTACATGTGAAGCATGCATACATAAGGGCATATCACACCTAGCATATCCATGTCTCAACATGATGTATGACATCACCCTAAACTACTCATCCAAATCATACCTAAGGCATTTGACATTATTGCACCACCTCTTCCGCATACTGACTTCACTACATATGTCATTCTATGTGATAACAATCACACTCCTCACTCAATGGCATTTGGAATTAGTTGTGTGCTAAGATTGAACCCCTGGCCCAGAATCATATGTCCACACTAGGGGCCAGATGTAGGAATTTGGAAAATGCAACTAGCAATTTGCAATGCAGAACGGTGTCTCTGACACCGTCTGCGAGTCGCTATGGGGTCCCTAAGACCCACCTCATGAACATCAATGATGTGCGTTCCAAGTTGCGCCACCTTAGCGACTATGGGCACTCACGGGGATGGAGGCCTGCTGGGAACAGCAGACCTCCATGGACGTGACTGCTTTTAAATAAAGCAGGTTATTTTTCCCCAAGTGTAGGCCGTTTACCTGAAAGGAAAATGAGCTGCAATTAGTTAAAAATCACAACAAATTCAATCTTGGATCATTTCACGGTAATTAGTGGTCCCTTAGACCACTGGCTGTTTTGTGCAGGATTATTTTGGTCCACTCACAAAGGTGAAGGGTTACAATGGGGACCCCTTCCAGTTAGCAAGTGGGTTACCATCCACTTCAAGTGGATGATAGCAGCGACTCACTTTGCAACCACGTACTCGGTTGCAAATGGGATTGCCTACCACTGTGAGTTGCAAGTAGGTCTGGTAAACCCCTTAATATTTAGCAATTTGAAAAGCATTTTGCTAAGATGTTCATGACCACCAATAACAATTTGGAATCGGAAACAGACGTTTGCAACTCACAAACAGAAATTTATGCCATTTGCAACGTGTAGACATTTTGCTACATGTGGCCCTAGGTACTCACTCAAGTCACAAAAGGTGTCAAGTACGTGTAACATACTGGTTGCTACAGTCCTAGGTACCCTGTTTCACAGTAACATCCCAGCCTTTGTGGGTGGTGTGGGAAGAACAACCAACAATCCCATGTTCAATGCACACCCAGGAGTGTTTAGAAAGTTCCACAAGTATGTGCCTTCACACACAACACCTATGAAGGGCTAGCAACACGTTGTAGTCAGCCAAACATTGTCACATCCCAGGTCCACACATGTCAAAATGATATGACTTAGGCCAACATGACATACTATCAGTGAGGCATGTTTTACAACACACACAGAGGAGGTAGAACACCCATTCTGATGATTCCACAGAACACCTAGGCCACTGCACTCAAGTCACACACACTTCTAGTTCACCTTGTGGAAGTACATGCCCCCGGAAGATCCGACCTACAGTGTACACAGTCCATCCTCAACTAGGAAGAAGCACTTGTCATCAAAGCCATGTGCCTAAGCTATCTGGGAGACAGTCAGTCTGATATGCAGACTCAGTTCATGGCAAGTCCCTGACCAAGTCTAACATTGACCAGTGTATTCCAAATGAGTCATAGCATTCCCCATTGCCGCACAACTGGAATGACCTATAGCCCCTCAAACTGAGAGATGGCTAGGTATTGCTTTACAGAAACAGAAGTCCTATTTGATATCACACTAAAACAACAATGCCAATGAACGGCGAGCGCATCAAATCATGAATTCTCTTGAACACACAGTAATCCATCATGCTTCTTTACCAAACAATGAAAATGGCACTCAGGCGACACTCACTGTAGGTGTCGGGTTCGTCAAAATGTGCCACCTCTCCCACGGTGTACGGGGCTGGTCCACCTGTAAAGCATGAAAGGAAGAATATACTCAGACTGGGTGAACTGACAAATAATTTAAGTTACAATGACACTGTGTGAATATGACATGGTAATGATAGACTTTCAGACATGCTCATACTGCATGGATGACTTTGTATTCAACATTATCATTGGATGAGTCTCCTGCTACAGTGACACACCCTACTACACACATGTAGTGGCCAGGACAGTCATGTGTTGGCCAAGTTAATCCTCCATTAGTATGCCCCACCAATAATGTTATCCATACATCTCAGCATGTGCATCCCAGAGAGACATTCCAAAACTGGTTCCATGAGGACTGCATGACCCCTCACAATCAAACAGGCTAGGTGGACATGTTCAACACACACCAACCAAACACACATGTGACATATGTGTGGACAACATAACTAACTTCATGTGACGTGAAGCCAACACACATGTATAGCATCATCATGGGTATCTAATTTTCTGTCTAGCTATGGCGTCTACATATGTAGGTATGTTGTTTCAACATGACTTACTCACTGGCCATTATGACCAGTAGAGTACAAATAGAGCCGTTCACGTGTTGCTTTTCTGACACAAATGCAACACTACATTACATACAGCTACAGGCATCTGGTATGTGTTGCAAAAATGAGCCATCGGACTGGTAGCATTGGTCTTTATACACATTCTGCAACAAATACACATTAGGGCACATATGTATACCTTTGTAGCGCATCATTTGCATCATTTAGTTACGCAGAGAGGGGGCTACTTAGCAAAATACAGTTAGAAGTTGCAATTTTCTGCTGTTCTTGTGTGAAAATGTTTTGCAAAAATGGGGATATATGTGTATAACCATGGGCCTAGGTTTACCTAGCATTACACACAGTCTGCTACTTATTTAGCAGATTGGGTAACAATCATCACATGTTCCCACACAGATTTCTAATTTTCCCATGTAATTGATTTGTACTCACCAACATGGCCACCAATCCGGAGTCCCAGGTGGTCCAGCAGGTCCTGTTCCCTGGTGATCAGATCTGCCCAGCGGTGCTTGAGTTGATGGACATTTCGCATGCTCCCGTAGACCCGGACCAGGTGATGGCGCACCTTCTCCCACCGGATTTTCCTAGCCTCCGTGTGATACCCCTGTATCACACAGCCCCCAGCCTCCAGCATCAGTGGGAGGAAATGGCTAACTAGCCTTATGAATCCCCCCAATTCATCCTCACCCATCCTGGACAGGTGAGGCCTACCTGACATATTTAGAGCTCTAAAAATAGACAAATGAAATATGAAAGTAAAAGTGGGAAATGGGGAAAGGTAGAGGTGTGAAAGAAAAAGAAAAAGTAGAAAATAGCCCAACTAACCACCCAAACTATGCTACCCACAACAGACTCCCACAGACAATACAAACTATCACAGGAATAGACAAAACAAGACTAAACAGACAGAGACAATGTTATACAACAAGAATAGATTGACAAAAAGACAAAATACAAGGGACACAGGACACAAAAGCAGTAAAACACAGGACAACACCTTTCACACAACCACACAGTCTAGATAAATCTGAGACTGCAAAGTGAAAGTGAAAGTTAACTCCCAGTACAGATTTGGTAAACTGGATATCCTATTACATCACTTCCTGCATAAAATGGCCGCCGTTTTTATTTTCCCGCTATGCGTCATATTTTCACGCATACACAATTGTGCGTCATTTTTTTTTTACGCATTACATTGCACATGATGCCGAGTCAAAAAATATGATATGAATATGAATATTTTTTATTGTACATGAGATGACCAACATATTGTCCATGTAGCATCAATTTTACCACGCATACATCATGGGCGTAATTTTTTTTCCACGTACAGTAGTGCACATGATGCAGAGTCAAAAAATATGATATGAATAGGAATATTTTTTATTGTACATGAGATGACCAACATATTGTCCATGTAGCGTCAATTTTACCACGCATACATCATGGGCGTCATTTTTTTTCCACGTACAGTAGTGCACATGATGCGGAGTCAAAAAATATGATATGAATATTAATATTTTTTATTGTACATGAGATGACCAACATATTGTCCATGTAGCGTCAATTTTACCACGCATACATCATGGGCGTCATTTTTTTTCCACGTACAGTAGTGCACATGAGGCGGAGTCAAAAAATATGATATGAATATTAATATTTTTTAATGTACATGAGATGACCAACATATTGTCCATGTAGCGTCAATTTTACCACGCATACATCATGGGCGTCATTTTTTTTCCACGTACAGTAGTGCACATGATGCAGAGTCGAAAAATTGTTAATGTAAATTATACTTTGAAGGCGAAATATTAAGACACTTTTGGATACATTCGTATTTGACTCTGCATTGTGTGCACTCATGTACGTGAACAAATTATGACGCCCATGCTGTATGCGTAGAATATGGAGCAAATTTTTCCTTATGTCTTCATGTTTTTACCTTTGGAAAGGTGATTTGTCACGGTCAAACGGTGCGATGTGATACACATTTGTGTTTGGATATGACACATGTCCGTTGTTTTATGTATAGAAGGCATTCACACTGTAATGTTTTGGATACGTTAACTAATGTATTGACCATATTTGTCAACATATTTGGGTTAATTGCTGATGGCTATTTTGAAATGATGGATGGGATACCATGATGTATTCCTTCTCCAAAATGTGTCCACAATTAGGATGGTGATGCTTTTATCTGTAGTCCTAACAGTGAGTGGAAGAGTCACTTACAGTTTTTATGGGGCTAACCATGTCCCATTATGATGTTGTGTTTCAGATTTGTGTTGGACTTATGACATGTAGGCCACACATGTGCCTTATGCATGTGTTTAGTTCACAAGTACATGATTCTTGTATGTTTTGGGGGCGGTAGAGGTGGACTTAGGCCCCCAGCACCCTAGGATTTGACCATCCACAATAGCTACTGTATCCATGGAGTATATTTATTATATCATGCCAAACCTGCAGCAGCAGGCTAATGTAAGGCCATATGGTATGAATGACTGTTGACCATTCATTCATCTCATTAGCCCATTTGACGTTTGCAGTAATGATGAATTGGAGCAAACTTGCATACCATTTTCAAATGACTATATTTGCAAGACTCTCAGCGTTCCAGATGTGATAATGAGAATAATTTTGTTGTTGTCTGTGTCCCTTTCTGCATAAATTGGTTTAGTGGCATGTTACAATCTTCCTGCTAGGTTCAAACTGGGACACAACTGTGATGGTCTACTTTCAAATATTAGGTTGATTGTATGACATATGTGTACATGTGTGTGGGAATGTGGATCCACTATCACCTGTCTGGGTGTATGTTGTCACTGTGACTTCAAGGTCTCCTCCTGTGTTAGTGGCAGCTGATGTTGTACCAATTGGGTATTGCTCATATCACACACTTGAGAGAAGCCATTGATGACATGGTCACGTACACATGGATGGTCCCACCCTGTCTCTGAACACGTGTGATGTGACTTTCAAATTATCTCCAATTTTGGGCTGGATGAGAGACTGTTTCAGTTGTTTGGATCCGGCATGTGTAATTGCCACATTTGTACTCCTGTTGTGCTCTGTGTATGGTAATGTATCATGTCACATCCTACCCTCTGTGCATACATTTGTTTTTTTGGTGTGATGAATGTTATAGCATTCTTGCTCAATGAGACGACATTCATCTTCAGCAATTTCAAAATAAAGGTGGTCAGAAATGAATAGGCCAAAGCATGATGTGGTGTCTCTTATCTGTGTTTATTTACAAGTGTGGAATACAAGTGATTATAATAAATTATGAAAACAAATTATTGACAATCTGTTGGCGCCTACGCACTCCTGCTGCCGTGTTAGGTTGTTACCCCTCCTGTTGCAGGCCAGCATCCTCCTCTTCGTCATCCTCAGGCATGTCTGGGTCCGGTTCAAGGAGGGGATTGTTCCTTTTTACACAAATATTGTGTAATATGGCACAAGTGAGTATGATCTTACAGACCATCTCTGGGGAATAGAGTAGGCTACCGCCAGTGATGTCAAGGCAGCGGAACCTTGACTTTAGGATCCCAAAGGTCCGCTCCACAATGCTGCGTGTCCTCTTGTGGGCGTCATTGTATGCCCGCTCAGCAGCAGTATTTGGGTTCCCATATGGTGTCATTATCCAAGGCTGGATGCCATACCCCTGATCAGCTGAAAGAGAAACACAGAATGGTATCAATTAGATGTAGGAGGCACTGTTGTACGTATCTTTGATGGCAGTAGTTGTGTTGTGTTGTCTGTGACTATTTTGTGTACTAATGTGACAACCTATGGTTGTTGGTGAAAACTTTGGCATTGTTTTTTTTCCTTGGCTGAGCAAGTGTTTGTTGGCTAACTATTTGTCAGCAGGATGTATTGGTTTCTCCAGTACAGTGTGCCCTCCCTTGCATTGTGACTTGTGATACAGGTGTCCGTGTGTCCTCACTGGGGGTGTGATGATAGTTCCATGCAGAGTTGAAACATGAAAGTGTATTAGAAACGTTCATATGAACATACCCAGGCCATCCCATCCCTTTAAACTTATGCATTGTATTAGTGTACAGGTTATTGTGAGCCTTCAAATTTGCAAGGTGACATTTAGGCAACCACACTCATTAATGTCTTCACACTAAGCTGTAGAGTAAATTCCAATGTGTGAGAGGTTCAATGGTGACTTGTGAAACATGGCTAGTGATGTGAGTACCTCAGTGTGTTCCTGTCTAGGTGTTGCTATTGTGGTGTATGTGTTGTTTATCCTAGAGGGTTTCTGGGCAGTGTGCATATGAGTTTGTTTTTTGTCCTTACCAACAAGTAGTCCATTGCCATACCGTCCATCCTGGAAGTGTTGGTTGATGGTGGAGTGACGGAAGATGAATGCGTCATGTACACTCCCTGGATATTTAGCCACAATGTTGGTGATCAGTCCTTGGTGATCGACTATGGCCTGCACGTTGATTGAATGTGTGTGCTTCCTGTTGCGGTAGAGGTGTTCACTCACAGCAGGTGGCACAAGGCGTACGTGTGTGCATTCGATTGCACCAAGGACGTGCGGAAAGCCACTGATGGCGTAGAACCCCTGTTTAGTTTCCTGCTGCTTCTGCACTGTGTTAGGGAAGCAGATGTGGCGGGGTGTCAGGCGAATGATGGCATCCAGTACTTTGGGTAAAAAGGCGGAGAATGAGGGTTGTGATATTCCACCAACCAGGGCACCAGTTGTCTGAAAGGAGCCACTTGCCAGCAGGTGAAGTACGGCAAGCAGCTTTGTTTCTGTTGGGATAGTGCGTGGAGTCACTAAAGTGGGGGCCAATTGCTGTTCAATAGTTGTCAGCAGCTGCTGAATGGCCTGCCAGTTCAACCGGTACCTCTGGATGATGTCCCGTTCCCTGAGGCCATGCAGGGTTGTTCTTGGGCGGAATATCCTCTCCTGCCTTCTGCGCTGTCTTTGGGGTCCCTGCTGTTGTTGTTGTAGCTGCTGTTGTTGCTGCAGGGCTCTGCGTCTACGTGCACGCTGAAGAAAAAGCACCTCCATGTCTCCCTGTTGCTGCTCTGCTGCTCTGTTGTTTGTTCTGTGTGTTCTGATTAAGTACAGGTGTGTTTGCCCCATTTTAACGCCTGCCCTGACCCAGGCGTTAAAATTTCACGATATTCGTGCTTTGCGCCATTTTTTTGCGCCACCTGCCGCGCTGGAGTGATTTTTGCCCTGAAGCATAAATACGACGCAACGCTGTGTGCGTCGGTTTTTGGACGGGAACGCCTACCCTGCATGTCATTAACGCAGGGCGGGGTGCCGCTTCCAAAAACTGGCGCACATAGCGCCATTTTCCTTGTGCGCCGGCTCGGGCGTCAGGGTTTAAATATGGGGCAACGTTTGCGCTGAAAGTGCGTCAAAATTTTTGGCGCACATTCGTCGCAAACGGAGTATAAATATGCCCCATATAGTCTCTTGAATTAGATCCAATTGGCAATTGGCGGTTATTAAAACACACTAACTGCAATACCTCCAACTGCGTTTATTTGATCACCTGCCCATGTAACCTACGCTATGTAGGAATGACCACACGAGCAGTCAAGACAAGGATTAACGAACATCGTAGCAATATTCGCTGCGGACGTACCACCACAAAACTGAGTGTCCACTACAAAGATACTAATCATAGTCCGGATTACATGTGGTGGGTCATACTGCAAACTTGTACACAGAAGGGAACAAGAGGTCTCTTCGAATTGGAACAGCGTTGGGTGTTCAAACTCAACACACATCGCCATGGGCTTAATGACGATATTCCCTGGACGAGTTTTTATTATTAAAATTCCAGGACCTTTGTGGGACATTTGATTTGATTATCCCAGAGTGCCCACTACATTGCCGGTAGAATTCTTCTTTAGAGTGGGTTAAGTTTTTTCTATATCCAGACTTGCCCCCCCCTGTTTTTTTACACTTTACATATGACATTGACAAATACCAGGATAACAAACTATTGTACTATACCCATATTTTACAATGAATTGGGTAATTATGACTGGTTTATTTTCATTCTTTAAGATTTTTTTTTTTACATATTTATTTCTGAAAAGAAACAGCTATTTTCGTTCTCCTTGACAAATTGAGAAGAACATGGATACCCCTTTAAAACATAAACCATGCCTTATTGACATTATAATTAATCGTCTTATAATGGCCGCCACTTTTAGACTCCGAGTGGCTTCATGTAGGTATGCTGTCCGTCTTCTATTTTTATGGCGTCCCAATTGAACAATTGGATAATATGGGACCGTGTTGCCAGACAACGAGTACGCCGGCCTGACGCCTGTATTTCCGGTTCAAACGCTATTTTTTCTCCCCGGCCTGCGACTCACACTATCATTCGGGAGTGTGGCTCGGGGTAGGTGATCTTCTCTGACCCAGGACTATCACAAGTAAGTGCCTGGGGAGTGGTTTATGGACCTCTAAAGACTGGTTTAGTGCTGCTATGACTGATATGGCGATCTCCTCCATAATGGAGATGACGACCCATACATGCTATCCTTATTGACGTTGTCTCTTTACGTAAATAATTACGTTAGTAGACTTAATCCTGAGTCCCCCTTTTCGACTGCGGTTTCGCCCGGGGCTTAACATGGCGTTACCTTTTTTATCCAAATAACAACCCCACTGGTGCTTTACATCGATTGTTTGCCCTTGTCATTCTGTACATATTTTGTACAACTACATTCCTCTTTTTGTGTGTACTTGGTTTATAATAAGAGAGACCTGCCCAATAGACAATATAGAGAATGGATGAATCAGATACACTTGAGAGCATTATTGTACATATCATGAATGCATTAGTCAAATTCACTATGTGATGCATATCATTAACATTTATATTTGTACCCTAATTGAGGTTTCTGTGTTTTTTATGTCCCGTTTTATGTCCGCGTGCTACACTTATGACTAGAGTGCTTGTAAAGCCTGGCTAAAGGCCGACGCAGTCCCCTGAAGCCCCTTTCCCTAATTGGGAGGGTAAGCTCATTCTTTCAACTTGCATGGGTTTGCTACTTTTGTTACACTATCACTTTGGTGTACACGGTTTTTCACCTTTTGCTTGTTTTGTTGGCGTCATTTGATACCCATTCTGTTAATCACCATTGATGGACTATAATTATATGCTGTCATTTTATATCCTCAGGGTGACTTATAGGAACAGCAAGTTCGAGTCAGATTGGACTCGTGTAAGTGACTGGGATCCTTCCTTTTTGATTTTGTGCTGACAGTTCCTGACTGCAGGTATCTAATTAGTTGATAGTAGGAGAGATTTATAGTATATTAGGTCTTGAAGAAGCGTCACTGGATCCTCTGAGGACCATAGAGACGCGAAACATGTCGACCTCACTGCTGAGGTGTGTCAGGTAATTCCTGGTCCCCTCTTATTTCTACAAACCAATATAGAGTGGTGGAGCATTACCTCTTTTCCCACTCCCTCGTTGTGTTTTTAATCTTGGCCATTTCCCTACCTAGATTAATAAATTTGAGTATTCAGAGGGTTGTGAACCAATTTAAAAATTTTCCATTATTCTCCCTTCTTTATTCTCCTTACTCACTTTTGGAGTTTGTGGCATCATTGAGAAAAGATCTCCGGCAAAGAGCCCCCCGAAAGGGGGAGCCCGTCAGACATTGCAGCACCGGTCTGAAGAGGAGCATGTCCGATGATGAAGCATGACACCCAATAGGGTGTGTGAGGACTCTTGCTCCTAATTATTAGGACCCCAGTTCCTTCCTTTCTTGCTCTTTTTTTGGAACAGTATATTATAGTACCCATAGGAGGGCATACACTGGACCATTAATCCTCCATATCCCCCTTTTTCAATTCAGAATTTCTATCTGATACCACAGCAGTGTTCTCTCCGTTTTGATCGGGTATTGAGTGTGGGCCTCCCCCATGCATTTTGGGCTCAGTGGTCCACGGACTATGATGCTGGAATACCTTGGACTTGTATTCTAGGTGTATATATTTGTTTCTAGTGTAAATATATATATATATATATATATATATATATATATATATATATATATATATATATATGTATATATTTTTGATTACTGTATTTGAATAGATTACAAACGTTCAACTCATTTCCTTTTGTCCTTGCATTCTTCCAGGGGGGATGGGGGGTGTTAATGTAATGTATCAATATGTACTTGTGTGTGTGTTGTAGTGGGTGAGGGTGGGAGTGTTGAGTGTGTGTGTTACTCTTTTTTCCCTCCTTCCTCCCCTGTGTCATAGGTGCAGTACTCACCGTGGTCTTCGCCGCCGTCTTTGTTGTGCCTGGTAGAGAAGCAGGAAGATAAAGGCTGGGAGTATTTGGAGCTCGGGTTTCATGGTGTCCTGATTCCTCGTGGGGTGTGCAGAGGTGAGCGTTTTCCCTTCCAAGTCCTGTTTCCGCCGTGTTTTTGTTTGCGGTGCATCCGCCCCGTAAAAGGTGGCGGATTGGCCTGTTGCAATACAGTGGGCAGAACCTTGTCTTCCGCCTGTCTGTTGGCGGTTACCGCCGCGGTGTTTGTTTGTAGCGCCTTGGGGGTCGGATTGTTAAAGTGGCTGTCTATGTTGGCGGTTTCCGCCACGGTCGTGATTCCAATTTTTTTAACCACCGACCTCCAGGCTTGTAATTACCACCTATATGTTTATATTATCAAGTCCATGTTTGACATGAGGTCACTACTTCTGGTAATTAATCAACCTCATAAGAGATAGAAACAAAATGCACCTACTTAATTTGGAAACTAAATCAATTTGAAGAGGTACTCACCCCCTCTTTGATAGAAATCAGACACATCCTAGTCATGTTAGCGATAAAACTTTTCTTTTTCATGAAGCCCTTCTGTGTTATCAATAATACCACTCTTTTTGATATTTCAAAACTCAAGGCTATTTATTAGGGGTTAAAAATAAACATGAACATTGCTCTATAGTTACTTAATGGCTTATGGAAGGTCATAGATCATTCCATTAAAATGAGCCAATTGTTTAAGGTCCTTTTTAAAACATGTTGACAGGGTCCTATACTAGAATTAAGGATCTGTAGTCCTGATTTAATCAGGTTAAAAGCTCAAGTTCTATGAAGGAAGTAAACACAGTATCGTGGAGTCAGATAAATGAGTCTCTGCCAGCAAAAATTTACACTAAACCTGTTTGTTCAATCAACTTACTTGGCTGATAGTGAAGCAGCATAATGAATCCATTGGATGCCTGCTTCCCACCTTGTTCTATTTATAGATGAAGATGCCAGCCATACGTAACATGCACAAGATTAGCCTCTGCTACCATCTAATGCCTAGAAAATAGATCGTTCCTCTATTAAGTAAACAAAAGTCCAGTTTTGTAACGGCTATTTTTTACTAGTCTATGATAAACAAAATAAGAGTTCTTTTACTTGGGCCAAAAAGACGGTGAGGGCAAAAGTAAAATAAAATGATGTAGTGATAGATGATAACCTTCTATGTAAATCTAGGTTTTGATTCTATACTGGACCATTTTAATGAGTATCCCTTTCGGTTTTGTATGTATTTAATACCGTCTGTGATTTCATCACGGCTGTTACAATCTCGTGTGATGGTCCTTAATAATTTATTTGGGACAGCTAATAGTTAACCTATGGCAAAGTTAATTACTAAAGATTTTTTAAACTAAAAGACTTCTTAGAAAAGGTCCCATCATGTAATAGATGCGGACATTTAATTTGTTCACAGTGTATCTAGTTATTCCCATCAAATAATACTAAACAAACAGAGCCCTTTAGTTTGCAATCTGGCCCTTTTTGAAATGTTGTATTCACAGTTAGGCTAAAATGTCATTAGATCCTGTGGAAGAGATGTTTATATATTAATATTATATGAATTTGCATCTTCTGTTACACTTAATAAAGTCAAAAACAGTGATAATTAGAACCATAACACAGACAAAGCTCTTCTCACAAGCCAAGCTGATAAAGTCAATGATCCTGTAGCAGATACATGTCTCCAACCCTCTAATGTGTTCAATCCTTGTGAAATTGTATTACACTTGTCCATCCAATAGAGCTGCCTCTTGGATAGAAGAGTGTCAATGTTGTCTGTTCTTGGTCCCGTCCTGACAAGTTCAATCACTTGCATTTTATGCCCTCATTATTATGCTGTAGGCTCTGGTAATGTTTCATAAGAGGTGCTCCAATGGTACCACATTTGATCCTACTTCTATGTTGGAGAATTCTACATTTAACTTTTTATGTGCTTTTTTCTACATACAACAGTTGGCAAGGACACCATACTGCATAAACAACATATTTTGCGTTGCAATTAGTGAACGTATTTAAATTATTCACAAGAATCAGTGTGACGAGCATGAATTAAATCATTGGTGTTAAAACTAAACTTACAAGACAAACACTTCCCACACTTATAGTATTCAACCATTGTCAGGAGACCCCACAAAGCATTTAGAGTAGTTTTAGGTGGTTCTGATAATTTAGCTCTCCCTAAGGCATCCCTCAAGTTCCTCCCTCTCTTGAGTGAGAGTAGTGGTAGCCCTTTATTGGTTAGATGATCCTATAACAAACCCCAAAGTCGTTCAATGACTTTTCTTATTGCGTTGCTGGCAGGTTAAACGTGGTCACACAAACTAATCTGTCCATCTCATCTTTTCTTTGATTTGATTACAATAAAAATTCCCTATGATCATACCATGCTCTTTTTTTAGTTCTTTTAACCAGTCTTTTGGGATACTCTCCTTGTACAATTTCTGAGAATACGTAAAAACTGACCAAATAGTAGATTAGCTATTCAACTCCTATGATGATTGCTGTTGTAATGTAAAAAGGTGTTCTTCTCTGGGTTTCCAATAAATGGACACATTAATCTTATCATCCTCAGTCCCTACCCTCACATCCAGAAAAAGGATACTTGTTTTGCTGTATTCAACTGTAAATTTAGTATCTGCAGATCTCATATTGAGCCATGCATGGAAGGAACGTAGTTCAGAGGCTGTGCCCCTCCAAATAAAAAAACTTCAATTATATAACGTGACCATTTTCTTATCTGTTCTCTAAATGGATTATCAGGAGAAAATATATGTTGTGCTTCAAAATCAGCCATATAGTGATTAGCTAGGTCTGGTGCACCGCTTGCTCCCATCACTACTCCCTTGATTTGGAAATAAAAATAATTCTCAAAATGTAAATAATTTTTGGTCATTTTTATTCTTTCAACTAGCAACCAGGTGGGTACCTGTATGGGTTGCGTATGCTATCCCATTATTTCCTCTACCACTAGTAGTGCCTCTGTCTTTGGGATACTGGTTTATAGGGGCTGAATGTCCATGGTAACTAGTAGGTCAGTTAATTAATTAAATACCATACCTTCAAATTCTGTTATGAATTGCATGCTGCTTCTAATATGAGATCTGGTTTTAGGCAGGTTAGAAAAAAATCAACGTATTCGCATAATAGTTCCAAGATGGAGCCCCATCCAGATACAATAGGGTGGCCCGGAGGGTTGTCTAATATTTTATGTGCCTTGGGTAAGGTATATATTACTGACATCCTTGGATGTTCCCTGTCGAGGAATAAATATTAATTCTTGCTGATAAAATCTTGGTCTAGCCCTTGCTTTATAAGTTCAGCTATCTCCTTTTTAAGCGTACTGGTGGGATCTCCTTTTATTTTCTTATAACACCTCACATCCTTTAATTGATTAAGGATCTCTTGTCAGAAATATATTGAACCACTATAGCCCCACCTTTGTCTTACAATCTCTGTATTGTTTTTGAGATTTGTGATGGCCATGCTCTCAAGTGAGATTGTATTTGTTTTCTTAAACTGTTGATATCTTTCAGAACCATTTTTTCAAAGGACAAGACCTCGCTTGGCATTATGTGGGAGGGTGGTGTAAATGTAGAATGTAATCTTAATTCTGTTATATCAAGATTGGTACCCTGGGTGTTTGATACAAAAAAAGTGGTTCAATCTTATCTTCCTAAAGAACCTTTGCATTTCAAGTTTGAATTTTAAAAAACTGGAACGCACTGTGGGTACAAATGAAAGTCCCTTGCTAAAAATGTATATCTCATCAGGGGTCAATCTATGTCTTGATAGATAGAATATCGGAGCCATATTAGTATTGGTAGAGACAGAGGGGTCAGAGGTAGCTTTAAATTGTAGTGTCATGAGAGGGGAGGTATTGTCTGATATGGGTACTTAAGGTATGATTGCCACACCTCCGCTCTACACTGGACCGACCACAGCTGTGTTCACTTCACATTCCGACGCGAGACCCGCCACCTCCGCACTCAACCCATCCCGCGTCGACAGTAGAACAAGATCCCCGAAGAGCAACTCTTCTCAGCACTCGCCGCCAACCAACCCACCCTCACCACCGACCCCAACGACGCAGCCCTCAACCTCACAAACTGGATCTCCAACTGCGCAGACAACCTTGCTCCCATCAAACGCACGCATCGACAGACCAACACCAAAAAACCTCTCTGGTTCTCTGACACCCTCAAAGAATCAAAGAAAACTTGTCGCACCCTCGAGAAGGCCTGGCGCAAGGACCACACCACGGACAACATGACCGCCCTCAAGAACAGTACCCGCAAACACCACCGCCTGATCCGCGCTGCTAAAAAGAACTTTTTCACCAACAGACTGGACAAAAACAGCCACAACAGCAGAGAACTCTTCAGCATCGTCAAGGAGTTCTCCAACCCCAACGCCAACGCCGTCACGCCCTCACAGGATCTGTGCGAATCCTTCGCCACTTTCTTCCATCGCAAGATCAGCGACCTCCACGACAGCTTCGGACAACAGACCCAACATAACACCACCGAACCCGCACCCCCGGCCATTACCCTCAACAACTGGACCCACATCAACACTGAAGAAACCAAATCCATCATGAACTCTATCCACTCCGGCGCCCCTTCGGACCCCTGTCCTCACTTCATCTTTAACAAAGCCGACGACATCATCGCCCCGCACCTCCAGACCGTCATCAACTCTTCCTTTTCTTCTGCTACCTTCCCCGAATGCTGGAAACACGCCGAAGTCAACGCCCTATTAAAGAAACCTACGGCTGACCCGAGCAACCTGAAAAACTTCCGCCCCATCTCTCTTCTGCCTTTCCCAGCCAAGGTTATAGAGAAGACGGGCAACAAACAGCTGACCACCTTCCTGGAAAACAACAACCTGCTCGACCCTTCACAAACCGGATTCCGAACCAACCACAGCACGGAAACCGCCCTCATCTCAGTCACTGACGACATCAGAACCCTGATGGACAACGGTGAAACAGTCGCCCTCATTCTCCTCGACCTCTCGGCTGCCTTCGACACCGTCTGTCACCGCACCCTAATCACCCGCCTCTGCTCCACCGGGATCCAAGGCTAGGCCCTGGACTGGATCGCCTCCTTCCTCTCAAACCGTTCCCAAAGAGTTTACCTCCCTCCGTTTCGCTCAGAACCCACCAAGATCATCTGCGGCGTCCCACAAGGCTTATCGCTCAGCCCGACACTCTTCAATGTCTACATGAGCCCCCTCGCCAACATCGTTCGCAAGCACGACATCATCATCACCTCCAATGCCGACGACACCCAACTTATACTCTCCCTCACCAAGGACCCCGCCAGCGCCAAGACCAACCTACAAGAGGGTATGAAGGACGTCGCAGATTGGATGAGGCTCAGCCGCCTAAAGCTGAACTCTGAAAAAACGGAAGTCCTCATCCTCGGCAACACCCCGTCTGCCTGGGACGACTCCTGGTGGCCCACGGCCCTCGGCACCGCACCGACCCCCACAGACCACGCCCGTAACCTCGGCTTCATCTTGGACCCTCTTCTCACCATGACCAAGCAAGTCAACGCCGTGTCCTCCGCCTGCTTCCTCACCCTCCACATGCTCCGCAAGATCTTCCGCTGGATCCACGCCGACACTAGAAAAACCGTGACCCACGCCCTCGTCACGAGCCGCATGGACTACCGCAACACCCTCTACGCCGGGACCACAGCCAAACTCCAAAATCGCCTGCAACGCATTCAAAACGCATCGGCACGCCTCATCCTCGACGTACCCCGCAACAGCCACATCTCCGCTCACCTGAGACACCTGCATTGGCTCCCAGTCAGCAAAAGGATCACCTTTCGACTTCTCACCCACGCACACAAAGCCCTCCACAACAGGGGACCGGAATACCTCAACCGATGCCTCAGCTTCTACGTCCCCACCCGCCTCCTCCGTTCCTCTGGTCTCGCACTCGCTGCCGTCCCTCGCATCCGCCGCTCCACGGCGGGTGGGAGATCTTTTTCCTTCCTGGCGGCCAAGACCTGGAACTCCCTCACCACCAGCCTCAGGACCACCCAGGACCACTCCACTTTCCGGAGACTCCTAAAAACCTGGCTATTCGAGCAGCAGTAACCCCCACCCCCCCTTTCCCCTAGCGCCTTGAGACCCGCACGGGTGAGTAGCGCGCTTTATAAATGTTAATGATTTGATCTACCAGGAGTATTGTTGCCGTCTTGTCTGTTGTTCCCCGTGTAACTCCTAATAATGGGCATAGCTCCTGTTCCTGCCTCAGCCTCTGCCCCTGATTTCCTGGTACTACTGGACATTGTCCTCCAGGTCCTGAGCTCTGTAGTTCTCTTCAATCTGGCCCTGATCCTCCTGGGCTTGGTCTTCTTGCTCCATGTCCTCATGTTTCTTTAATTACTTGTCCTGGCCCATCACAGATCATTCTAGCCTTCCCATGTTCCAACGTTCTTGACTTCTGGTTCATTCTACTTTTAGACCGTCCTCACAGTGTACGTCCTGGTCTATATGGTTGTGGTTCCTATGTACTCCTACATCTAGTTCTTTGTATCCTGGGTCTCCTGTTTGACAGGTTCCCAATCCTGGACCTTTTTATCCCCTTCACCCTAATTCTCATCCATCACTCCAACTTGATCTGCTCTCTTGGTTTATCTAGACCTCTGCCTTGCCTGTTCTTAATCTTTTTGCTCCTGGTCACTGTAGTCCTGGTCTTAGTTCTGGAACTCTTTTGTCGGGTCCTTGTGTATCAATTATTCTGGTACTCGCTCAACTTCCCTTGGGTCCTCTGCCACTCCTAGTTCCACAGTCTTCCTGTCTCTGCCTAGTCCTACTAGTTATTCTGGTATCCTGTTTTGCCCTGTTCTACTATGTTCTTTTCCATCTGACCCTGGTCTACTCTATCATGCTCCCCCTAATAATGGTCCTCCTGGGTCTGGTCTTCCTCATCTCTCTTGCACTGGTCCTCCTAGTTCCCATGTTGCTCATCACACTGATTCATGTAGTCCTTGTCACGTTGGTTTAGGAGCCTCCCAAGTATGACCCTCATGGACATGCTGATCCTCATCCCACTGGCCCTTGACTTCTTGGTCCTTTATATCCATCTCGTCATTTTATTCTAGGGTCTCTAGATTTTGCTAGTGCTGGTCTTTTCTAGCTGTGGTCTTTTCAGTTCTGATCCATTTGATTCTGGACCCTAGGTGCTCCTTGATCTGGTCTATGTGGTCTGTCTTGAACCTCTGCCTCTGGTCCTTCTTTCTATTGGTCTTCTAGTACTGGTGCTTTTTGTCGTGTCTATCTGGGTTGTCCTTGTCTTGCTGGTACTTGCTGCTGCACTCAGGCCCTCCTTGACCTCATCATTGTCATGACCTACAGCCTTCTGTTGCTCTACTCCTGGTCCTGTTCCTTCAGGCCCTTGTCAACTTGTATTAATACATCCTGACCCCCGATCCATCTCCTTCTGGTACTGGTACTTATAGTCCCTGTTTCTCCTTCTCCTGTTCTTCACTGTCTATTTATCATTGGTAACCCTGGGCCTAGATTAATTATTTTTGGGTCTGGATCTTCATGTCCTAGTGTGCATGGTTCTGGCCCTAGCCCTCCTGGTGGTCTACCTCCTGGCCTTTAGTCTTCTTCTTATCACCTTCCTCCTACTGGTCCTTCTCCTTTCTTCTCCATCCCCCTCCGCAATGACTTTAGTCTTGCAACCCTGTCACACAGAATTTGTTTTTTTAATGAATATTCCAGATTTCCTTTCAAGAGACAGCACTGCCAAGGACAGAGATTAAATTTCAGTAGTCGGGACCTTGTCCACTTAAAACACTGCTTAGCAAGTTAACAATCAAAACTACAATTTCCAAGATACATTGTGCAGGTTACTAAAATGTCAGTGCAGCTGAAGGGGCCACTCGTGACATGACCAATAAGCATCTATGCCTAAAACCCACTCTGCTGGGTGGAAAGTATGAAACTGTGTGCTTATTTACAGGTAGCAGAGTTAACTCCTCCTTGAATTATTCTACCTATCTCCTGCTTTCACTTCTTGAGTCATAGAAGCTCCCTCACTGTTCCTCACTCGGTTTACTTCCAACAAGTGTCCCAAAGCACTGTGCTTCCAAGACCAATTGCCTGCCATATTTGCCCTTCACTCTGGGGCCCAAACACCATCTATCCATCTGTATTCCCTGTTTACTGCTGCTGGTCAACTGGTGCTGTGCTGCCAGGTTTGAAATACTGAGCAAGCATAATCGCTCTTAAAAAAAGCACAAAGCTTGCACAAGACCTTCTTAAAAAGCACAAAAAGAGTCCAGTCCTCAAAAGCATGATCCTGAATATTTAAAACGTGTTCTTATGAGTGAATAAAACATTTATAAATCATGCTTGATACCATACTCATGATTCTTTGCATACGCCAGTGCAAAATATCTGTGTGCGATAGCCTAAAACTTCTGTTTGATTCCTACATGTTTTATTTGAATATTAAAGTAACATAAATGTTTTTATTCAAAATTAGTTTGATGTTTTTTTTTTTTAGCTATAAGCACCTTATCTTTATTCATGCACTTACCTTTGAACAAGCTTTTGTACATGGATTTAGTTCCAAATACTTCAGATATGCTGCATCCCCATTACAAGATGGTCACCACACTACCTTTGCCTGGAGCCCCTTTTTACTTCATGACAGCTAAGTAAAGATGTCTTTCACACTACGTATCTATCCACTGGTCAAATTGTACATCATCTCTATTATTTAGCTTGTGGCTGGCTAAAAAGCAGTGATTATGTACTATTTTGCTGGCTGCTGGATAAATAGGAAAGATAATGTTCTATCTGGCATTTAGCCAGGTAGACCCTTCCAGTAAAATAATAACAGCTTGCTCACGCTCTACTAATATAAAAAATTTAAATAATAAACAGGACTTTGGGTTAGGCTTCCCCAATATACAAGGAACTAAAAGATGATGCAAAACAAATATCAAAGTAGAGCACAAGCTCTAATCCAGATAGAGGCATGAGTTGCAGGGTGGGCTTCGAAAGACCTAATATTATTTTCAAATATCTTCTTTCCAAAATGGTATTTCTTTCAAATATAGTCATAAGGTCCCATAATAGAGGAGTATGGTTTTATAAAGTAATCAGTATTACTACTTATTGATTATATACCTTTGCTAAAGAAACTACTCAGTGTCCTCTAAATGTTTAATCAAAATGACATGGCCCAATAACTGGAGACAATTATTTCAAATCATAGTTAAATTATCTCTCCAATGCAGTGAATTATTAAATAATGCACACAGGCATTTATATTGTTTCACAATCTCTGTTTTTTTAATTACCCAAATAGCAACAGTAGCAACACCTTTCCATTTCAAATTACTCTCCAGAACCACTTTGCTCTTAAATACATTTAAGGTTGAATTATTTTCTTTTACGGAATTTTTCAAGATAGTAAATTGCTTTTCAAAGTCTTTGGGAGTATAATCTAAAACTACAACATAAAGTACTACGTCTGTATGCTTATGAGTAATTTTAAAATGGAAGGCGTGGTCATGAGATTACTGAACCTGCAAATCAGCAAGGGATACAGTAAATAATAAAGGGACCATAACAACAGGAGCAAACACTATACATCAATTTGTCACATGATATTTTACTTAGCACAGTCACATCAGTAACAAAACTTTCAAAATATTGTGAAAAAGTAATTGAAGATTGATATAGCTAAATAATTTGTTGAGACCCGCCTTTCTCAAAAATAGCAGGAGGTTTGCTGATCAGTTTTCAGAATATATCCACATTTAAACAAGGTCCAAACAATTCTTGAGTTATACTGGTCAAATGCCCTCTCCATTTTCTTTTTCTTTTCCTTGCTAATAACATCTTATACTCTCTACAAAATCTTTATAATTGTCTAACATATAAGGATCATTATTTTGCGTGCCATCAATATTTTTCATTATAGTTTATGAGCCATATAGCAATCATTGTGAAACCATCCATTGTCCTTTCAATGAGATAGAACTTTACATTTAAATCCACCACTGGACTGGGCTATTTTACATTGTTGTATATAGGTATGGATTTGAGGAGCATGAGTAAAATAATCCAGAACATATTCTCTTTATCTTCCAGAATGTGGCGTCAGTCTTTTGGTTGTATTGCTACAGTCTATCCTGTGTAACGATGCTTTAAATGGTGAGTATGTTTACTCTCTCCCACCAATCACTGTCCACTTCCTCTCTGTGCCATTCTACATGATAGGGCACTGCTGAATTGTCAAATGAGAAAGGCTGAAAAGAAAGAATGAATGATAGGCCCCAAGATCTGCTACTTCATCATCAACCTTACAACATTCCTGAGAAACAGAAAGAAACGAAATGCACACCCTTTCTGCAACACAATCTAAAAACACAACAGGAACCAACCCTCAGGTGAATTGCTTGAGAATAATAATCACAAATAAAATCTATGACTCACTGTCATGTGATCCTGCAGCCAAGTTTGCACTATACATATAGCACAAGATAGAGGGATAGATTTAATAACCTACAAGTGAGACCAAAAAATCCCACAACTCAGTTTTTTTAATGTTAATTAAGTTCTTCATTGTTTACCTTCAAGATAGAAAATCTCAAGACATATTGGTGGTCATTACAACCTCAGCGGTCTTTTTGCAAGACCGCCGAGGGACCGCAGTGCTGAAGACTGCCAGTGCAGGTGGTTTTCCGCTCTGAGAATTATGACTGCTGGCAGCCCTCTGTCCTTTTCCGGACGGAGAGCCGCCAGCAGCCATACTGGCGGTCGGCCGGGAAGTGGAGGTTGCTTCACCTCCACCGCCCCGTCATCAGAACACCGCCCACCGAATCACTTTCCGTGATTCCGCGTGGCGATGTTCTGTTGACGGGGTGCTGGCGGCGGAGCAGCCCCCATGGACCCCATCCCCTCCCGGAGGATCAACGGACCAGGTAAGTTGATCGTCCATTAGGGGAGGGGGGTGAGGGGGTGTTGTGTGTTATGTGTGTGCATGGAGGTGTGCGTGTGAGTATGTAGAGGGGGTGTGTGAGTGCGTGTATGCATGCAGGGGGTTGTTGTGTTTGGAAATGTGTGCGTGTCTGTCTGTATGTATGTCGGAATGGATGTGTGCGTGTATGTCTGTGTGTGTGGCTGTTGGCATGTTTGTTGATATGTGTGCGGGTATCTGTGTTGCTGGTGTCCGCATGCGTGTACGGTGTGTGTCTGGGTTGCAATGTTGGGGGTAGGGGTGGGGAGGGGGGCCCTGCCACCTTTGGGGGTGGCATGGGGGTAGAGGGTGTGGGGGGAGGGCTCAGGGTGGGGGTGGGATTGTGGGGGAGACCCCTATCAGTGCCAGGGAAGGAATTCCCTGGCACTGATAGTGCTTACTGCCATGGATCTCCAGCCCAGCGGTCATCTCAGTTCCTAACCCCATGAAATCCATGGCGGTCAGCCGGGTTGTGATACCGCCGGCGGTCTTGTGACGGCCGCCGGGCTGGAGACCCAAGACTCCAGCCCAGCGGTCATCTCAGCCCTGGCGGTCGGAACGGAGAAGTGCCGGATGACCCTGGTAACCGCCATGGTCGTAATTCCATTTTTTTTACCGCCAGCCTGTTGGCGGTAAGACCGCCACTTCTCCGCCTACCGTCAGGGTCGTAATGAAGGCAATTTTTTGCCTAAATATTCAAGTGCAGACAACTTGTGGGTGGAGGAGATTACCTATAGAGGACAGGCTCATACCCTTCTAGAAGTATATATTAAACATACCTTTGATTAATGAAGGAGGGCGGCCCAGGTGAAGACTATAGAGCAGATCATGTCAGCATATACACAGAGTATCACAATGCTATTCGTAGAAAGAAACACATAATTTCAAGTGACGATGTAAACAAACAATGTATTTTTAAAGAGCAAAAGTACAATTCAAATAATCACATTTTCTCAATGCTTACCAAGTGTTAAGATAACCATGAAGAAATTATCTTGGACATATCTCCACTGGCATCACTGGATTCCCCAATGAGTGACGTAGGAGTCAGGTGACTGTGCAGGACTCAGGATCTCAACCTCTCCCTACAGTAGATATTGACAGCAATAAAAAATAAACTTTAAGGATGAAAGTGAAGAGGGAAAGAGAAATTAACCCCTTCGCTGCCAGGCCTTTTCCCCTCATGTGCCAGGCCTTTTTTTTAGTTATTTGGGGCAGTTTGCGCTTAGGCCATCATAACTTTTTGTCCACATAAGCTACCCACGCGAAATTTGCATCTTATTTTTTACAACATCCTAGGGATTCTAGAGGTACCCAGAATTTTGGGGTTCCCCTGAAGGAGATCAAGAAATTAGCCAAAATACAGTGAAAATTTGGATTTTTTTCAAAAAATTGGAAAAAAGGGCTGCAGAAGAAGGCTTGTGATTTTTTCCCTGAAAATGGCATCAACAAAGGGTTTGCAGTACTAAAATCACCAGCTTCCCAGCTTTCAGGAACAGGCAGACTTGAATCAGGAAACCCAATTCTTCAACACAATTTTGGCATTTTACTGGGACATACCCCATTTTTACTATTTTTTGTGCTTTCAGCCTCCTTCCAGTTAGTGACAGAAGTGGGTGTGAAACCAATGCTGGATCCTAGAAAGCTAAACATTTCCGAAACGTAGACAACATTCTGAATTCAGCAAGGGGTAATTTGCGTAGATCCTACATGGGTTTCCTACAGAAAATAATAGCTGAAAAACAAAAATATTGAAATTGAGGTGAAAAAACTGTCATTTTTCTCCACGTTTTACTCTGTAACTTTTTCCTGCAATGTCAGATTTTTTAAAGCAATTTACCGTTATGTCTGCTTCACTATTATGGTTGTAGGGATATATAGATGCCTTTTTTACACACTGTCTTACATTTGGAAGGAAAAATGTAGAGGAAGACAAGGGGCAATAATACTTGTTTTGCTATTCTGTGTTCCTCCAAGTCTCCAGATAAAAGTTTAGCTCACTCGCGTGGGTAGGCCTAATGCTCATGGCAGGAAACGCAACATGGACACAACACATTTTTCAATTGAAATCTGACGTGTTTTTTGCAAAGTCCCTAGCTGTAGATTTTGGCCTCTAGCTCAGCCAGCACCTAGGGAAACATACCAAACCTGTGCATTTTTCAAAACTAGACACCTAGGGGAATCCAGGATGGGGTGACTTGTGGGGCTCTCACCAGGTTCTGTTACCCAGAATACTTTGCAAACATCAGAATTTGGCTCAGAAAACACTTTTTCCTCACATTTTGGGGACACAAAGTTCTGGAATCTGAGAGGAGCCACAAATGTCCTTCCACTCAGCATTCTCCCAAGTCTCCCGATAAAAACGGTACCTCACTTGTGTGGGTAGACCAAGCGCATGCGAAAGGAAATGCCACAAAACACAACGTGGACACATCACATTCTCCCAAAGAAAACAGACTGTTTTTTGCAAAATGTCTAGCTGTGGATTTTGGCCTCTAGCTGAGCCGGCACCTATGGAAACCTACCAAACCTGTGCATATTTGAAAACTAGACACCAAGGGGAACCCAAGATGGGGTGACTTGTGGGACTCTCACCAGGTTCTTTTACCCAGAATCCTTTGCTAACCTCAAAATTTGGCTAAAAAATACTTTCTCCTCATATTTCTGTGAGACATAATTCTCGAATCTGTGAGGAGCCACAAATTTCATTTGACCCAGCGTTCCCCCAAGTCTCTCGATAAAAATGGTACCTCACTTGTGTGGGTAGGCCTAGCACCCGCGAAAGGAAATGCTCCAAAACACTATGTGGACACATCACATTCTCCCAAAGAAAACAGACCTGTTATTTTGGAAAGTGCCTAGCTGTAAACTAGATACCTAGAGGAATCCAAGATGGGGTGACGTATGGGGCTCTGACCAGGTCATGTTACCCAGTATCCTTTGCAAACCTCACCATTTGGCCAAAAAAATACTTTTTCACACATTTTGGTGACAGAAAGTTCTGGAATCTGAGAGGAGCCACAAATTTCCTTCCACGCAGCGTTCCCCCAAGTCTCCAGGTAAAAATGGTACCTCACTTGTGTGGGTAGACCTAGTGCCCAAGAAAGGAAATGCCCCCAAACACTATGCGGACACATCAAAATTATCAAAAACAAAAATACAGTTTTTTGTGGGGGGCACCTGCGTTTCTGGTTCTGGGCTCAGCAGCCAGCTTGGGAAACCTACCAAACCCAGACATTTCTGAAAACTAGACACCCGAGGGAGTCTAGGGAGGTGTGACTTGCGTGGATCCCCCAGTGTTTTTTTTTTGCCCAGAATCCTCAGCAAACCTCAAATTTAGCTAAAAAATCATATTTTTTTCCCACATTTCTGTGAGGGATCACCACACTGGGACAAATTTCCTACCACCCAACATTCCCCTCAGTCTCCCAGTAATAACGATACCTCACTTGTGTAGGTGGGCCAAGTGCCTCTGACAGGGAGGAGCCAAAAGCATGTCGAAATTGAGGGGGAACCAAACCTGGTCCAAAATGGCAGTTTGAAAAAAAAAAGTTTAGGCTGACAATTGCTGCAGAATTTTTATCGGTGTAGATGCGATAATGCTGGGTGGTAGGAATTTTGTGGATTCCTGCAGATTCCGGAAGTTTCCATCACAAAAATGTGTGAAAAATGTATGATTTCCAGCAAAGTTAGAGGTTTGCAGGGCATTGTGGGTAAGAAAATGGTGCGGGTGCATGTGAAGCACACCACCTGGAATAACCCAGATGTTTAGTTTTGAGATGTGTCCAGGTCTTGTGGATTTTTCTACATGGCAGAGTCCTAAAGTCCAAAAAGTGCAGCCACTCACCATTGCGAGTGGTACGATTTTGAGAGTTAGCCAAGCTCTCATGGCCCAAAAGTAAAACCAAAGCCCTAAAAAATCAAATGCCATCTTGCTTGCTGTGGGACAAGATGTTTTAGTGTGCGGAGGGAGAACTGAAAGACTGTTACCGCCTTCAGTAGGGGTGGGGTATTACCAGGCCCATACTGGTTGGTAGCCACACCCCACTTTTTTTTTGTAATTCTCGGGCATCTATTATGCTTTCTACCCCCCATGGAGTGGATTTGGGGTAATTGCCCCATCTGCCCGCCGGTGGGCAGAACAACTTTGGCCCCACTTATTTGGGGTGGGAGTATGGCCATATATCCAATCTCTTATTTTGGAAAAAAAATCTTCCCTGGTCTCTGGTGGGCTTTCTGTCCCCCTTGGGGGCAGATGGGCCTTTCAAAAATAGGCCGATCTGCCCCCGGGGGGGGAGATATGGCCAACAGTAATATGCCTCCCATGGGGAGTGACCCTTGCCCAAGGGGCTGTTCCCCCAAACAAAACGCACACATACACACACCAATCCCTGGTGCCTAAGTGGTTTCTGGCCCCCCGGGGGCAGATCGGACTAATAGAAATAGGCCGATCTGCCCCCAAGCGGAGCAGAAATGTCCTAAAATAAATTTGCCCCCCCCCAGGGGAACAACCCTTGCCTAAGGGGTCACTCCCCTTGCATGAAATTGCCACAAAAAAACAAAACAAAAATCCCTGGTGCCTAGTGGTTTCTGCCTCCCCGGGGGCAGATCGGCCTAATAAAAATAGGCCGATCTGTCCCCATGGGGGGCAGAAATGCCCTAAAATAAATTTGCCCCATAGGGGAACGACCCTTGCCTAAGGGGTCGCTCCCCTTGCATCAAACTGACGCAAAAAAATAAAAATTCCTGGTGTCTACTGGTTTCTGCCCCCTTGGGGGCATATTGGCCAAACAAAAATAGGTCGATCTGCCCTCAAGAGGGGCAGAAATGGCCTAAAGTTAATTTGCCCCCAGGGGAGTGACCCTTGCCTAAGGGGTCACTTTCCATATATAAAAAAAAGTGAACATAAAAACAAATATATATCCCTGGTGTTTAAGGGTTTCTGCCCCCCCGGGCAATTAATTATAATTGGCCGATCTGCCACTGGGGGGCAGAAATAGCCTAAAAGTAATTTTGGCCCTAAGGGAGTAACCATTGCCTATGGGGTCGTTCCCCACATATATAAAAAAAAAAAAAAAAAAAAATTCTAATGTCTAGCATTTTCTGCCTCCCCCTTGGGGAATGGCCCTTGCCCAAGGGGTCAGTCCCCTTCTGCCTAAACAAACCAAAAAATTATTTCCTGGTGTCTAGTGGCATTTCAAAATGCTGAGAGAGACATGAAAGGAGAGGAAAGGCCTTTCCTCTCCTTTCATGCCTCTCTGCCCCTTCCACATGATTGGAGGAGAAATGCTTTTGCATTTCTCCTCTGATCCACGCTGGAAGCTTAGGGGGGCCGGCCTCTGATGAGGTCAGCATGCCATTGCGTGCTGACATCATCAGATGCCACATGGGGGGTCAGGGGGATTGGGGTGGAAAGGGAAGTGATTCCCCTTTGACCACTGCCCAGGTGCTAGCACCTCCCCCGTGGGACCCTGTCTGGACGGTGCTGCCCAGGACATAACCATTACGTCCACGGCACCCGAGGGGTTAAGAACAGAAATCCAAACAGTAATTTGTAAATAGACAAAAAAAAGACACATTTCTATCCAACGTTCACAAAACCGTGGTCCATGAGGTAAATAAATATGGTGGAGGTTGTAGTGTTGTGTGAGTTACGAATGATCAAACCCTCTTGGCTCGTGAAGGACTCTATAGAAATGTGACGTAAGAGTTAAAATGTGGTGAAGTGAATGAAGGTTTAGAATGCTGAGTTGGCGGTTACATGCAGATGAATAAATACGTTGACTATACCGCTCCGTGTGTGGCATAATTATTGTCAGGTATGCTGGCAGGAAAATACGCTAAAACTGGCAAGGAAATAGGAAATAAGTAACCCAAAGATTGACAGTGCTCTCCCAGAGAGTTTGTCCTGGTCCAATCAAGCTGCCCATGCATGCCACAAGTGCCTCAGTAGAAGTGCAGAGTTGACATTTAGGCCCTCATTCTGACCTTGGCGGGCGGCGGAGGCCGCCCGCCAAAGTCCCGCCGTCAGATTACCGTTCCGCGGTCGAAAGACCGCGGCGGTAATTCTGACTTTCCCGCTGGGCTGGCGGGCGGTCGCCTTCAGACCGCCCGCCAGCCCAGCGGGAAAGAGGCTTCCACGATGAAGCCGGCTCGGAATCGAGCCAGAGGAGTGGAAGCTGTGCGACGGGTGCAGTTGCACCCGTCGCGTATTTCACTGTCTGCGCAGCAGACAGTGAAATACATGTAGGGGCCCTCTTACGGGGGCCCCTGCAATGCCCATGCCAGTGGCATGGGCACTGCAGGGGCCCCCAGGGGCCCCGCGACCCCCCCTACCGCCATCCGGATCCCGGCGGTCGGACCGCCGGGATCTGGATGGCGGTAGGGGGGGTCGGAATCCCCGCGGCGGTGCAGCAAGCTGCGCCGCCGTGGAGGATTCAATGGGGCGGCGGTACACTGGCGGGAGCCCGCCAGTGGTGCCGGTCCGACCGCGGCTTTACCGCCGCGGTCGGAATCCCCATTGGAGCACCGCCGGCCTGTCGCCGGTGCTCCCGCGGTCCTCCGCCCTGGCGGTCAAAGACCGCCAGGGTCAGAATGACCACCTTAGTGTATGTGAAGTCAAAGTGTAGCTCCAGCCATTGTGAAGCATTTCAAGATAAAGAATGTGTTAAAAATGGGGATTCTGGTTGGCTAGGGTATGCCCCTAAGCCAGACACAACCCACCATTCTAGTCAGGGCGAGGGAGTTAAACACCTAAGAGAACCCCTGCTCACCCCCTTGTTGTTTGGCATGATTAGTCAGGCTTCGCCCAGTGGCAATGTGTAAAGTGATTGCACAACACAAACAACACATGTGATGCATTAAATACACCACAAAGGAAACTCAATGCCAAGTTATACAAAAAAAAACTGTATTGCATAAATCATCATTAGAACACACACAACATGTCAGTAATATCCTGCTACACAAGAAGTTGTCAGAACATTACTCAGTTACTAGTGCTCTGAAAAAGCCAGCAGTAGTCACATAAAACACACATGTTACTGGTTATCCTGAAACATAAGCAGTAGTCAGGAGAAGCACATAGATTACTGGTGTTCTGCACACAATTAGCAGTCAGGTTGTCATCCTTGTTATCAAAGATGCACATGGCACAGTAAATACATTATCAGAGGTGTCCTGACACTATCCTAAATGCACATAAAATTAAACGTTCCCTTCGTACATGTGTCCTTGATTAAACCTTTATCTCCCACTGCATATGGCATTCTATGCCTCTCTCTGCCAATGCAGGACCTGTAGACCCTAGAATACTCCTCACCCACCACAGACAAGTACAATAAAGGGCTCTAGGTCATATCACCCAGCACACATGATAAAAGAGAGCATCAAACACTGCCAGGTCCTGAGATCATACAATAGAACCCAACCACACGAAGCCTCAGCGCGTCTGCGCTTCTTTCACAGACTATACAGTATTGTCACACTTAACCCCAACAGGATCGGGTACCTCCTTTGAGGTTTCGTCTGCTAGGGCTAGCAATCCAAGAATGCCCCATCAAAGGTAATGGTACAGGGGGAAACCCTCCCTGGGCTTCCCAACACAACAGCACTGAAACAGGTGGTGGGGTGCTGCCAATAAGTATGTGGCCCGACTTCATTTATGGAGGCTGCGCGCCTCCTCACAGGACGGCCTCCAGATCTGCAGGGATCTTTACTCTCCTGGCTGGGTGGCAGGTGTCCTCCTGCAATCTGGCAGCAGGGTTCATTGCACCCGCCCGGTCACAGCTGTGATTTATTTTCGGGAAGCAGTTCCTGCTCATGCCCCGGGGGCTCCTTTGCAAGCGTACCTCGGCTGAGCTACCTCCACGGCATCTGATGGAGGGGTGGAGAAGCCTCCACAACATAGTGGTACTCTTCTGGCGTTCAGGGACTGAGGCCCAGGCAGCGCTTCTCACGCCTTGGGGCTGCAGACAGTAAAGAGCCCATTGGCAGACGCACACGAGCTCCTCTCACAAAGACAAAGTGCTCCTCAGCAACACCTCCAGCCACCTTCCTGTGCCAAGGAAATTAGCCAGATGCAGCGATCTCCAGCACTGTGAGGCAAAAAGAGCTGCAGGGAAACAGGGGGCAAACTACCCAGCCCCTCGGGACAGGAAAAGAGGGCACAAGGCGGTAGGGCACAAGCAAACAAGCCAGCACAAAGGGTTGCAGTAAATGGCAGTTCCTCCTAGTGATCCAGTTCAAAGGTCAGCACAACAGCAGCAGTCCAAGGCGGTTCCTGGCAAGTCCCTTCAGCAGCATCCTGTGTCTAGTTCATTAGTCCATTAGTGTCGCTCAAACATGGGAAAAGCCTCCTGTACTTATACTCAGTTTTGCACAGCTTTTACAAAAGGGGTAGAAGAGGTTCCAGCCAGTCCTAAGTGGTTTAATGAGTGTCCCCTCTCTCTGGCTACAGACATCAGTGGGGGGAAAACAAGCCCTTTGTGTGAGGCCAGAGTACAACCTTTATAAATGCAGGTGTGCCCCGCCTCTCCTTCTCTCAGCCAGGGGAAACCATTCAATATGTAGATGCACCTTGGTGATACCTCCACCCACCCTGTGTACAGGTAGTGGGAAAAGTATGCACAAAGCCCAGCTGTCACTCTGCCCCAGAAGTGAATTGGAGTCAAGCTGCCCAGCACCAGAGTCATAAGCACAGAGAAATGCCTACTTTCTAGAAGTGGCATTTCAATAATGGTAATAAGAAATCCGCCTACACCAGTAAGCATCATTTCTTACTACCATTATAACCATATCAAACATGCCAATGTTACCCTTCATAGATCAGACAATACCACCTAGACATAAGGTAGGGCATTTCCAATGCAATCCTATGAGCAAAGCAGCACTCACAGCAGTGAGAAACCAAATAGGCTGTTTGCCACTATTAGGACAGGCCACACAACCAGGCACATGTTCTGTCTTTTACATACATAGCACTCTGCCTATAGGTCTAGCTATGGCCTACCTTAGGGGTGACTTGCATGTAGTCAAAGGGGAGTTCCAAGCCTGGCAAGTGAATTTAGATGCAAGGTCCCTGTGGCAGGAAACTGTGCATGCAGGCCCTGCGCTAGCAGGCCTGAGACAAGCTTGAAAGGCTACTTCTGTGGGTGGCACAAGCAGCGCTGCAGGCCCATTAGTAGCATTTAATTTACAGGCCCTGGGTATAGGGATACCACTGTAAGAGGGACTTATAGGTAAATTAAATGTGTCAGGCAGGTGTAAGTCAATCATACCAACTTTAGAAGGGAGAGCACCTGCACTTTAGCACTGATGAGCAGTGATAGAGTGCTCAGAGTCCTAGAGCCAACAATAATACGAGAAGGAAGGCAAAACGTTTGGGTATGACCCTGTAAAAAGGGCTAGGTCCAACAGAAAGGTTCACTAAGAAGTCAACCATCGGAGGGACCATACTACCATACAAAATAAATCAAAATAAATCTATATATATCATATGGAGTGATATTGCTGAAGGCAGATACAAGCAGGTTTTGAAAGTGCAGCAAATAGCAACAGCAAATTGCAATTTAACACTGTGATTTGAAATGCTCCAAGGCAGAGATCAGCCAGGTGTGAAAAAGCACACATGGACACCTGAAAACACAGCAATTCAGATACAAGAAAGGTCATCTGCTTACCAGAACCGATTAAAGAGGGCCATCATACCACAGCTCTGGGAAGTGGCCCAAGATGTGCCCAAGGTTGTGCTTATGGAACTGTCAGTAACTGAAGTATCAACAGCTGTTCTTCCAATAGAGACTAATAAAAAGGCCACATTTCCCACAGTTTTCAAAGATGACCCAGAAGCCAACACTTCAAAAGGCCCAAGAGATGGTGCACATGAACAAGTTCACCGAGACCACCAAGTGGAGTCAGAGAGAAATTTATCCTCAAGGTCAGCCAATCCTGTGAGCTATTATATTGCTGTTACCTTCCTGAATATACCACCATCAATTGACACTGACAAAAAGAAGAATAATGGCGACAAATGACTGCTTGGATAGAGACATCTGAAGATTTTATTGATGCGAATGGATAAGATTATTAATTACCATAATAATCATGCTGGTGAAGGTGTAAAATAAGTCATAAAGAAAATGTTGAGGGCTGATGAAGTTACTTACTGTCAAATTCAAAAACCTTGAATTTCAAGTTCACTCCACAACAGAATATAGACCAAGAAAGGTACACTTTCATTCAAGAACAACAGAGAGTTGGCAAAGCCATAGACAAATTTGTTGAGAGACTGGATACGCTCATGAAACACTGTAAGTTTAATGAATTCAATGATGATAAAGCAATACATCTTGGCATTATTTGACTGATGCCTGTCAGATTTATTCAGATGATAAATGCTCAGAGAAAATTGCACCAACATTGTCAGCGGTATGCCGTGTCACTTTAGAAACACAAGGATGCCCGAATTTAAAAAATATAGGGCCATATTTATACTTTTTGACGCAAAGCTGCGCCGCCGCAGTTTTGCGGCAAAAGTTTTACCGCCGGCTAACGCCATTTCGATGCGCAATGCGTGCGTCAAATTTATACTTTGACGCACGGCGGCGCAATCAACAGGTGGGAGTCATTTTTTTTTACGCACATCGCGGCGTCAAGTTGTAAAGGAAAACGACGTTAACGCGACGTAAATGACTGTGGGTCGATTTACGACACCGCAACCCGGATATGCGCCGTTTGTTTTGACGCAATAGCGTCAAAAATACCCGCAAACACTGCCCTTTCAGCAGAGGAGAGCCAAAATGGATCCCAGATGCCACTACAGACCCCAGGAAGATGACAGCAGACCGGGAACCAGCCAGGATGATCCATACAAGAACCAGGACATATATAGAAAAAAAAGAAAGTGTTGCTTCAGTGCAGAGGAGCAGGAAATCCTGGTTAAAGAGGTGACGGAACACCAGCACCAACTGTTCATCACCTTGAAGTTGCCAATCAGTAGGAGAGAGGCCATATGGCAACAAATTGTTGACAAGATCAACAGCGTGGCTGAAGTACGCAGGACAGTCACTGAGTGTAAGAAACGCTGGCATGACTGCAAATGTAGGACAAAGGAAAAAATGGCCAGGAACAGGAAGGCAGCACTGCAGACTGGAGGGGGGAGTCCAGCACACCAGGAGGCCCTGGACCACATGGAGGAGATGGTCGCAGCCGTCATCCCTGAGGAGATCGTCACAGGGATTCAAGGACAGGACAGTGCAGACTACCACGAGACAACGCACATGCAGGGTAAGTTGCATGGGGATTTAAAATACATTAATGTTGACTGTAAGCAGGGGGGGAAATACCTACTACACATTGCATGTAAGTCAGCATATACATGGAGTGGCATGGGTAAAGGGGTATGGCAGGGGGGCATGCCCTGCACATACAGAAGCTGGGGCACAACATAACACAACACCAACAACAGTCCCATGGGGGCATCCTGTCATGACAACAATGGAGCTAAGGGAAAGCCTCGACAGGAAGGAAGGCCACTACGTCAAACTTACATCCTGGCACTCGTCAGCCAAAATATCTCCTACATTAACTAGGGCCCTATCAGCAATCCTCTAGCCAAAACAACAACTGCAATGTAACTGCAACAACAGTTGACACTAACACCTCTGATCTCTGTGCAGCTATAGTAGCCAATGGCAGTAACCTCCCCATGGAACATACATACCTAAATTAGGGGGTGAGGATGACATCTGCAACAATCTCCTGAAACAAGACAAAGGCCCCAGTACACTCACATGTCAATGCCCATAGTTGTCACATACATCAGCCAAACTAAACAGCAATAGGAGCGACACAGCACTAAGGACACACACATGCTGCATATGTCAGGGTCCTTCCCGTGCCTGGCTAACAAGGCAACATCACAAATGTCATACTGCTCAGACAACAGCATTGAGGAGGGGATACATGCAACTGGTCACTGAAATACACCTGCACAGTCAGAGGACCAAATAGGACACTGATACGATAAACAGGGCAATCCAATGTAACACACATTACCCAACATCAGCAGGACACATTAACAATGTCTACATCCATATCACATCATAACATTGCCATGCATAGGATATGCCACATGTCAATTACATTTAAGTCAATGTGAACAATCAGGGATTGGGGCAGGTCCTGAGAGGCAAGTGTGCTGCCAGGGCAATCAGAACACCCACAGCCAGTGAAAGGTCTCACCATAAGAATGGATATACATGAAGGGTCGAGTAGGACAAAAAGATGGCTATTCCCTATTTGGTACAAAGCAACACCTAGAGGCGATTAGGCAGACAAGTCTTATAACTCAATATCATACATGTGACACACAGGTGGGCCATAGGCTTATAACAATGCCCATATGAAGGACAGCAGATACCAATACCAAACAAGATCACAAAATAAATTCATCAAAAGGCTGGCATGTTACGTAAAAATTGTCACAACACAGACACACTAATTGTACCCTGTTTCATTGCAGAGGAACATGGATCTCCTGCCGATATGCCTGTCCCTGATTTCCCTGATGACATGGATGACGAGCCCATAAACATTCCCCAGGAGACTATCCAAAAGGTCCTTGAAACCCTCCAGACCCCACCTTCAGTCACAAGGAGGAGCACAGAACAAGCAGCCATCACAGAAGAACCACCCACCACCCCAATTGCAAGACCTGCCAGCTCCTACACAGCTGAGGACTCTGACGACACTGGCACCAGCTTTGAAAGAACTGTAGTTGGAGTACAGTGGGAGCTGGCCAAGGAGGTGCGGGTGGGGATGCAAAATATGGCAGCCAGCCTTGAGGGAGTGCCCTCGTGCATGATGTCATCTGCAGATCAGGCAGCAGCTATGCAATCCCTAACATCCATACTGCAAGGACTACAAGAAACTATAAAGGAATTCACCACTGCAGTTAGGGAGTTGCCACAACACCTCGCACCCCAAACTTTCCACTGCATGCACGAATGCAATCATGACTCCCTCAGGGCCGACCTGGCTGCCTACCATCGTGATGTAGCTGCTATTCTCAAAAACCAGCAGGCCCTCCTTGCTGCAGTACTGCCCTTAAGACCTTCACAGGGAGCAGCCACCGGGATGTCTGACTCCACGTCTTCTAACACTGAGGTGTGTGTTGCCCCTTCACAACCAACAACAACAAGGACAAAGCAGGCAACACACACATCAGAAGAAGAAGACATGGAACAGATTACATTCACACGCAAGAGTACCCGGAAGCCCTAGTCCCTGCACCATGGCCTACTCTGACCAAGGTCCTACGTTTTGACACATGCCAGTCTCACT
Organism: Pleurodeles waltl; assembly: GCF_031143425.1. Lineage (NCBI taxonomy): Eukaryota > Metazoa > Chordata > Amphibia > Caudata > Salamandridae > Pleurodeles > Pleurodeles waltl. Next base: position 813,574,990 of record NC_090437.1, on the reverse strand, counting down.
ACAACTACACTCAATGACTGTTCGGCAATCCACTGTATGACTTGTCCCTATTGCCAGTGAATGTCTCTCTCCTACTATTTGGCAATTCCTGTTCCTCTGCACTGTCTGTGACATCACCCCAGCATGTCAGGAGCATCATCCGCACCCCTTCTGTAGGATCACCATGTAAGAATGCACTAGAACGGACTCAGCAAACATGGACAATGTACATTTTGCACTACAGCACCTATCAATAAATAGCACTTGCACACCTAATATGTCTCTGTGTAATTTGACACATCAACTGTGCAGTAGATAAATCAAAAGTGCCTGTGTGACAACCATGTAGCTTGTCAATACAACTGTCCTGACATCATGTAGTCAGATACATCTGTGCAGTGGCCAGGATTGCATCATAACCTGACCATCCTGAGGAGAATAAATAATGAAGGGAGAAACCACACACAATCATGCTGTGTTGGACAGAATAATGCTCCATCAATAGCAATCAAAGTCAACTAATGGTGGCTGATAAATGTGGGCACCATGCAATACTAAAACATTAAATTATGCAGTCTAATCTAAGCAAACACAACTAAACACAGCATCAATCACCCTTTCTGAGTATACTTCCAAGAAGGGAAGTCATGCTGAATTGTTGCACACATGATCTATGTCAGTAATGAAGACAAGAAGACAAGAATGTTAACAACACCTCATCTACAAAGATGTCCCTGAACATCACACTGCAGTCCGACCTAATAAATTCCCCACAATACCAAGTCTGGAAGCACACTTTGTGATGTAGAAAACATACTCATCAACACAAATCCTTTGTGATCCATGTAAACTCCAAATGGTGGTTCTATCAAATGGTGGATACTTACCAAGTTAGCACAGGGGTAGCTGCCATTTTAAACCTCTTTTTTCTTCGGTTTGTAGCATAGGACACAAATGTCATAGAACAACAATCACCTACACTGATGGCAAGGCCATGATCAAGTAGCAGTTAACACATAATGCAAAGGGTTAACTATATATTTATTCATAAGTATTCACACCAGAGGCAACTAAGGGAAAAGTCATACCTACACTAATCTAACCTGACTACTCCTAACCCACTACTGTCCCTAACTAACCTAAGCTAAACTTACTCTACACATATAATGAATCGATCTAAACATCAACCCCCCACCCACCATTATGAGACAGGACACATGCAGGACAACACATACTAACCTACACACATACTATACTATCCTAAACAATCATATATTTTTTTGTATTTTTTTAATAATTATTATTATTATTATTTTTTCTAAACAGGCAGGAATCCCAACATTGACAATCATCAAACCAACCCACACACTCAAAAATGAAAAATAGAAAGAATACGGACCCCTCACCCTCCTCCCTAACACTAACTAAGCTAACAACCTATACTAAACTAACACTAATCCCCCAAACCCACCTATCATGATAAAAAGGAAAGAGGAGAGAGGGGAGGGATAAATTAAAATAGACCATATAAGTCCTAGAGGTTGGCCCTCCGTAGGGTCCGCCTGATGGACCTGATCCGCTTCTTTATGTACGCCACATGCAGGCTCAGCTTGTCCACCTTCCGAATAAACTTGTCCATTTTGTGGTCTAAAGCCTGGAATGCCGCAGGGTCAATTGGAGGTGCTGCTGCTGTCTGTGTGCTGGCAGAGGTGCTCTGTGTGGGAGTTGTTTGTAGCCCACTGGACTGTCCTGCAGCTCTTATATTGCTGGGTCCTGGTCGTGCTGCAGAGGCAGGGACAACTGTCCCCGCCGTTGCTGGGGCCACTTGGGGAGAACTGGTGGTTGTGGTGGTGGTGGCTGTAGTGGGCAACGTTGGGCCACCCTGTGGTGAGGCCCACCATGCTCCAGAGGCCTGATCCGCCTGATATTTTCGGGCCATCCGTCGGAACCCCGACTGCACCTGCAGGATGTGCCGGTATCTCATGGCCCGCCTCTCAAATTCATGCCTCTGTGCGGCACTCATGTTTGCAGCTGTGAAGAGAAAGGGCAACTATTTACCATAGGAAATGCATTGGGTGGTATAGCACAATGGGTCAATTGCAAATGACTTTTACTGTAGTTGTAACAGCTCATATCACCATATAGATCATTGAAATTCTCAGAGGAAGTACATGGGAAGCCTGCATACAAAGGGCATCTCACACATAGCATATACATGTTCCACATGATGGGTGACATCAGCCTAAACTTCTCATCATAAAAATTACTAATGCAGCTGACATTATGGCTGCACCTCCTCCGCCTATTGCCTGGACTCCATATGTCAGTGTATGTGATAACAATCACAACCCTCAATATCTGCGATTTGTAATTGGATTTGCTAGTATAGAACTCATGTGCCATAACCGAGTGTGTACACTAGGTTCAAAACAAAGTTTCAAATGGTCACAAGTATGTGTAACATACTGGTTGCTACAGTCCTAGGTACCCTATTCCCAAACACATGGCTGACTTTGAGGGGGGGGGTGGGAAGAACATCCAACAATCCCATAATCAATGCACACCCAGGAGTGTATAGAAAGCTCAACATGTTTTTGCCTCCACACACACACCACCAGTGAAGGGCTAGCAACAAATCGGAGTCAGCTAAACCTTGTCCTATCCAAGGTCCACACATGTCAAAATGTACTGACTTAGGCCAACATCACATACCACCAGTGAGGCATATTTTTCTACAGACACAGAGGAGCAAGAACACCCATGATCATGAGTAGCATGTACACCTAGGCCATTGTACTCTAGTCCCACACACTTCTAGTACAACTTGTGGAAGTACATGCCCCCGGAAGATCCAACCTACAGTGTACCCAGTCTATCGTTAACTAGGGAAGCAGCAGATTTCAGACAAGCCATTTGCAGAAGCTATCTGGGAGAATGTCAGTCTGAAATGCAGACTCAGTCCGAGACAAGTCCCAGAGCAACTCTTACATTAACCAGTGTATTCCACATGACTCACCCCATTCCCCATAGCGGGCCCTACTGGAATGGCCTACAGACCCAAATTCTGAGAAATGGATAAGCATAGGTCAACTCAAAATGAAGTGATAACTGAAATCCGACTAATGGAACAATACTAATGAATGGGCAGCGCATCAAACCTTGAATTCTGTTGAACACACAGTAGTCCTGCATGCATCACCAGCAAACATTAAAAATAGCACACATGCAACACTCACTGTAGGTGTCGGGGTCCTCAAAATGAGCCACCTCTCCCACTGTGTACGGTGCAGGTCCACCTGTAAAGCATGGAAGGAAGAATATACTCAGAATCTGTGCACTGACAAACAATTGCAATTACAAAGACAATGTGAGAATATGACATGAGTAATGAAACCCTTTCACACATGCTCATACTGCATGGAATTATTCATGAGCAACATTTACATTGGATGAGACTCCTGCTACAGTTACACACCCTACTACACACATGCAGTGGCCTGGACAGTCATGTGGTGGCAAAGATGCACCTCCATTAGTATGCACCAACAATATAGGGGTGCATTCATCTCATTATGTGCATCCAAGAGAGACATACAAAAGCTGGTTACTTGAGGACTGCATGACCTCTCAAACTCAAACAGCCTATGTGGTCATGACACATATGTGACTGATAGGTACATGGTACAGAGGGCCAGGTACTTTGGCAATACCTCATGTTGTTACAGTTTCATACATTGATGTGTCCTAACTATAGTGATTGGCACCAAACATAGATGTTTGTACCCTAGTCCATACCTTTGGACTGCAATCCCTATTCTGATTTGGGCACAAGTGACAATAAATACCAGTCTAATATGTTAGCTGAGGGCACCTGAGTCCTTAACAAATATGGCTCATGCTCAGATCAGGCATGTAACAATTAGATGTGAAGGAACACATTTATCACGACAAGGCATGGCACTTCCATGAACATTTTCCATACACACCAACCAGACACACATGTGACATATGTTGGACAACATTGCTAACTTCAATAGACGTGAAGGCAGCACTCATTTATAGCATCATGTAGGGTTTACAAATGTCAGTCTAGCTATGGCGTCTACATATGTAGGTATGATGTTTCAACATCCATTTTTCACTGGCTATTGTGACCTGTAGAGTCCTAATTGCGTCATTAATGTGTCGCTTGTCTGACACAAAGGCAGCACTACATTACATTCTGCTACAGGCAACCGGTATGTGTAGAAAACCTGAGCTACCTGACTGCTAGCATTTGTCTTCCTTCACATTCTGCATCAATTACCCAGTAGGTTTCCCTAGCATTACACACAGTCAGCTACTTATCTGGAAGATTGGGTAACAATCATCACATGTCACCACACAGCTTTAAATTGTGCACATGTAATTGATCTGTACTCACCAACATGGCCACCAATCCTGATTCCCAGGTGGTCCAGCAGATCTTGCTCCCTGGATATCAGATCAGCCCAGCGGTGCTTCAGTTGATGGTCATTCCTTTGGCTACCATATAGACGGACCAAGTGATGGCGCACCTTCCCCCACCAGACTTTACGGGCCTCTGTGTGATACCCCTGTATCACCCTACCCCCAGCCTCCAGCATGAGTGGGAGGAAATGGCAAACAAGCCATATAAATCCCCCCAATTCCTCCTCACCCATCCTGGAAAGCCGTGGCCTACCAGACATGTCAGCACTGACAAAGGGGAAAAAGTTGTAGAAAAAGGAAAAGGGGGAAATGGGGAAAGGTAGAGTGGTGAAATACAAAGAAAACTTAAGAAGAAGAGCCCAACTAACCCCTCTATTACAGTACCCACAACAGACTCCCACAGACAATAAAAAAAATACACTGGAATTGACAAAATAATACAACACAGACTCAGACAGTATTCAACAACAAGACAATGATGACAAAAGCACAATTGAGATGGTACACTGGACACAAAAGCACTAATACACAGGACAACACTTTCCACACAGCCACACAGTCTAGAATAATCTGAGACTGCAAAGTGAAAGTGAAAGTACACCCACTGTACAGATTCTGTAAACAGGATATCCTATTACATCACATCCTGCATAAAATGGCCGCCGTTTTTTTCCCGCTATGCGTCATTTTTTCACGCATACAGCTTGTGCGTCATATTTTTTGACGCATAGGAGTGCAAATAATGCAAAGTCAAAAACAAATTCTTCATTGGTCTATTATATTTGTTTGAGGCATATTTTACAGTTCTCGAGTTGAAAATTAAGCCGCTGGAAAATATGATATCTAAATATGAAAAATATTTTTGACTCTGCATTATCTGCACTCCTGTGCGTCAAAAATTATGACGCACAAGCTGTATGCGTGGAAATATGACGCATTATGGAAAAAAATGGAGGCCATGTTATGCAGGATATTATGATATCTATTTTTGAAATATTTTTTTGACTCTGCATTATCTGCACTCCTGTGCGTCAAAAATTATGACGCACAAGCTGTATGCATGGAAATATGATGCATTATGACAAATATGTCTTTCATTTGTCAAATTGAGAAATGAATTTTGACATGAACAAACGGTGCTAAGTGTTACACATTTGGGGTTAGCTATGGCAAATGTCCCTTATAGGATGTAAAGAAGGTATTCACAGAGCAATGGTAATGATTGGCCAGAATGGATATTACTCATAATTGTACACATATGTGGGTAATTGCTGATGGCTATTTTCAAAATATGAATGGGATACCAGGATGTATTCCTTAGCAAAAATGTCTCCACATTTATCAAGGTAATCAAAATTACATAAAGGCCAAATAGGTAGTGCAATTGTCGCCTACACTTTTTTAGGGGGTAACCATGTCCTAATTATGAGTTAATGTATCTAAAATGTGTTTTACTTTTGACATGTAGGGCACACATGCGCCTTATGCATGTGTGTGCTTCACATGTGCATAAATAATGTATATTTGGGGGGCAGTAGAGGTGGACTTAGGCACCCAGCACCCAGGGTTTGCTCTTCCAGACTTGCAAATTTATCCAAGGGTTTCCCAAATTCAGTAATGCTAAACCTTCAGCAGCAGGCCCATGGAAGCAAATAGGGTATGATTCACTGTTTGCCATTCTGTAATCCCATTTGCCCATTTTGCGTTTGTCCAATTGATTCTTTGGAGAAATCTGACATACCATTTTGCATTGATATTTTTTGCAAAATCTCAACATTCCTAATGTCATGATAGCAAATAGGTTGTTGATGTATGTGGCCCTTTATGCATTACCTGGTTTAGTGGCATGTTTCATTCTTCCTGCTAGGTTAAAACTGGGAGACTACTGTGATCAGCTGCTTGCAAATATTTTGTTGATTGGATGGTACATGTACATGTGTGTGGTCCAATATTGATCCAGTATTAACTGTCAGGGTGTATGTTGTCACTGTAACGTCCAGGTCTCCTCATGAGTTAGTGGCAGCTAATCTTGTTTCTATTGGGTATTGTTTGTAGCAAAATTTGAGAAAAGCCATTGAGGACATGGACACCTACACATGGATGGTCCCACCCTGTCACTGAAAACGTGTAATGAGACTTTCAACTGGGCAACCTTGGTGTGCTGAGTGAGAGAATGTCTCAGGTGTCTGGATCCGGCATGTGTCATAGCAACATTTGTACTCCAGTTGGCCTCTGTGGATGGTAATGTATCAGGAAACATCATAGCCTCTGTGCAGAAGTAAATGGCTGGTATTCAACACACACGACTCATCTTTATCATTTGAACAATGTTACTCAGCGTTTGAACAGTCAGGGTCCTCATATGTGTTGACTTTTCATGGACATTATCTGAGGTTGCTGGTTTTGATGGAGGCCATTTACACCATCATACACTATGGTCCAGGTCCACTGTCACACTTTGTAGTTTAGGCATTAATGAGGGCCAGACAACGGAAGGGCCAAGATTTGGCTATTCAAGGGCACTGTCACAAATCGGATGCAAATAACAGTCAGATGATGCAATACTATGTATTTGAGTATACATTGATGAGGCTAATGACAAATTAGTGTCTGAGGTACAAGTGGTTTTGGACAGCACGTGTGGTCCATAGGTGGATCCCAGGTATCTGTAGAGTGACCCACGGACAGGTGCCAGTCAGGCTGACAGGATGCTGGGTCAATCAGGAGCAAGTTCTTTCAGTAATTACATGATCAGTGTTCTGACTAGGACTGGTCAGAGGGAGCAGTAGACAGTTGAGATGTCCCACTGTGTATGTCCTGTGTTGTTTTGAAGGTGACACATGAACCCTGATAATGTGTTCTACGGCAACCTTAGTAGCAATGCTTAATGATATAATAGCTCAAATTCCAACATGTATGCAGTAGGAGGCATCAGCAGGGACGGGGCATGTACATTTGGGTGGTGTGCATGGAGGGGATCACTGGTGTGGCCTCCATCAGTGGCTCACTAGTCCTGTCAGATGGGATTTACTGATAATTAGCCTACAGTACCTTTCACAGAAGAATCAATCTACAGGTGATTCCAGGCCTTAAAAACTCCAAGCCAGTGTATTATATGAGCTGAGTTCCATGCAGTGAGATGGTACTATGACAATGGTAGGCATAGGAAAGGGTGTGGCACACTGGATGACTCTTGTGAGTGTGTGTGTGTAGATGAGGGAATCTCAGTGTACACAAATCGGCATTCCAGGGACCTCTTCAGACAGGTGGGGTGTGAGCAGCTGCAAGTGTGTGTAATGTTTTTAGAAAAGGGCTGACATGTAGATGGGATGTGATGTGCTGGAAGCTTGTCATAGGTGTAGCACTTGTGCTGTGTATGTTCTGCTTATGTGTAACTCTAGTGACAGATAGTCATTGCAATGATGGTAAGTAGTTGGAATTACTGTTGGCAAGAGTCTAGTACTACATTCCTGTTCCTGAAGCATTAGCATGTGAACTGCCTGATGTATGAGGCCTGTTTTCCCCTAGTTGAGTGATGGTGTTTTAGTTGTGTGCCGTCTGCTGTGATGATCCATGTTTACTACATGTATGTGAGTCATATGTGTGGTCCTCAGCTATTGCCCTTCAAAGGTGAACTGTACAGGATGTCTGTCATTTACATTGTGTGTGTATTTGACCATTGTATGGTGGCCATAACATTTGTGGTGTATTTTTTTGTGTCATGATTGTTATATCATTATTGCTCAATGAGACTACATTCTTCTTCAGATATTTCAAGCTAAAGGTGGGCAGAAATGAATAGGCCAAACCATGATGTGGTGTTTGTTATCAGTGTTTATTTACAATAGTGCATTAAGTGGTGATGGTGATAATTATGCAAAGAAATTATTTACAATGTGTTGGCGCCTACGCACTCCAGCAGCCGTGTTTGGTTGTTCCCCCTCCTGTTGCAGGCCAGCATCCTCCTCTTCTTCATCTTCAGGCATGTATGGGTCTGGTTCAAGGAGGGAAATGTTCCTTTTTACACAAATGTTGTGCAATATTGCACATGTGAGTATGATCCTACAGACCATCTCGGGGGAATATAGTAGGCTTCCGCCAGTGATGTCAATGCAGCGGAACCTTGACTTGAGGATCCCAAAGGTCCGCTCGACAATGCTGCGTGTCCTCTTATGGGCGTCGTTGTATGCCCGCTCTGCAGCAGTACTCGGGTTCCCAAATGGTGTCATTAGCCATGTCTGGATTCCATACCCCTGATCAGCTGAAAGAAAAACACAGAATGGGATCATGTTGATGTAGCTGGCACTATTGAAAAGACATTTAATGGCAGTAGTTGTCTTGTGTTGTCTGTGACTCTTTTGTGTACTTATGTGACATCCTATACTTGTAGGCTATACCATCTGCATTGTGTTGTTTCCTTGGCTGAGCAAGTGTTTGTCTGTTAACCGTTTGTCAGCAGTATGTTTAGGGATTTTCAGTACATTGTGCCCTCCCTAGCATTGTGACTTGTGATACAGGTGTCCGTGTGTCCTCACTGAGGGTGTGATGATAGTTCCATGCACATTTAAATTTGAAAGTGTTGTTAACACGTTCATATCAAAGTACTCTGGACATCCCATACCTTGAAACTTAGGCAATGTATTAATGTAAAGGTCATTATGACACTTACAATTTGCAAGGTGACATTTAGGCAACCACACTCATTAATGTCTTCACATTAGGCTGTACAGTAATTTCCGATGTGTGACAGGTTCAATGGTGACTTCAGAAACATGGCTAGTGATGTCACGACCTCAGTGTGTTCCTGTCTAGATGTTGCTGTTGTGGTGTATGTTTGTGTGTCCTAGAGGGTTGCTGTGCAATGTGTATATAAGTAGGTTTTTGTACTTACCAACAAGTAGTCCATTGCCATACCGTCCATCCTGGAAGTGTTGGTTGATGGTGCAGTGACGGAGGATGAATGAGTCATGTACACTCCCAGGATATTTAGCCACGATGTTGGTGATCAATCCCTGGTGATCGACTATGGCCTGCACGTTGATTGAATGTGTGTGCTTCCTGTTGCGGTAGAGGTGTTCTGTTGCAGCAGGTGGCACAAGGCGTACGTGTGTGCAGTCGATTGCACCAAGGACGTGTGGGAAGCCACTGATGAGGTAGAACCCCTGTTTTGTTTCCTGCTGCTTCTGCAGTGTGTTAGGGAAGCAGATGTGGAGGGTTGTCAGGCGAATGGTGGCATCCAGTACTTTTGGCAGAAATGCGGAGAATGATGGTTGTGATATTCCGCCAACCAGGGCACCAGTTGTTTGAAATGAGCCACTTGCCAGCATGTGAAGTACGGCAAGCAGCTTTGTTTCTGTTGGTATGGTGCGGGGTGTCACCAAAGTGGGGGCCAACTGCTGTTCAATGTTTCGCAGCAGCTGCTGAATGGCCTGCCAGTTCAACCGGTACCTCTGTATGATGTTGTGTTCCCTGAGGCCATGCAGGGTGGTTCTTGGGCGGAATATCCTCTCCTGCCTTCTGCGCTGCCTTTGGGGTCCCTGCTGGTGTTGTGGTAGCTGCTGTTGTTGCTGCTGGGCTCTGCGTCTACGTGCATGCTGGATAAGAATCACCTCCATGTCTCCCTGTTGCTGCTCTGCTGCTCTGCTGCTCTGCTGTTTGTTCTGTGTGTTCTGCTTAAATACAGGTGTGTTTGCCCCATTTTAACGCCTGCCCTGACCCAGGCGTTAAATTTTGACGCACATCGGGCTGTGCGTAATTTTTTTGCTCCGCCTCCCAGCCGAGAGTCATTTTTGCCCGGAAGCATAAATACGATGCACGGCCGTTTGCGTCGTTTTTTGGACGGGAACGCCTACCCTGCATATCATTAACGCAGGGCGGGTTGCCGCATCCAAGAAATGACGCACACGGCGGAATTTTGTCATCCGCGGGCTCGGGCGTCAGAGTTTAAATATGGGGCAACGTTTGCGCTGATTGTGCGTCAAATTTTTTGACGCACAATCGGCGCAAACGGAGTATAAATATGCCCCATAGTGCGCCCCTGTGTTTCCCCTAGCACAGGTGCTAATTTAGCTGCCTAGCGCCAACACAGGCAACTTTGCACCATAGTGCAAGGGTGTCTGCATTGAAGGAAATAATTGTTTATTTGTTTATCAGTAATAGTGATTTGTCACTTCTATGTGTGCTGCAGAATGCAGCACACATAGAAGTAGCAAATTGCCATTAATTAATGATTGTTTATGTGCAATAAGGGGGGCCTTCCTGCACATAAAATATCATTCATGGTGTTTGCTCTTGCAAAATGCAGCACACATAGAAAAAGCGAAAACAAGAAGAAATACAAGTATTTCTCCTTGTTGTGCCATGCTAACACCAACCCTGGGGTGGCGTTAGTTTGTGGAGATACCGCATATTTACCAATTCTTGTAAATGTGGGACAGTCTCAAAAGCAATGGGTGTTGTGGTGGAAAGCCCACAACAACACCTATTGCACGCCCCTCTTCCACAGAAAACTGCATCAGAGGGTCCCATATGTACAAGGTGGAATTAAGCCTCAAAAAATGGCTTAGGACAGCCTTCTAAATGTGGTGCAGTGCACCGGACCACCAGGGCATCACAAAAAGTGACACTCTGGTGGTGCTACAAACTTGTAAATATGCCCCACAGTCTGGAGTGAGTTCTCATGGTTGCCAGAGCTGAAGAGCCTGCTGGTGGACAAGATGCTGATATGGAGGCCGGACATGTCTAAAGTGAGTCAGTCATGAAGATGAAAAGCAAGCAGAAACTTGAGTCTGAAAGACACAATTTGATGTCTCCACTGAAAAAGAAGCTGTATTTCAGATAGACTTTTCCAGACAAAGGTAAACATATCACAATTGGATAGATTTCAAAAGCTGACCAAAGAAAAACCATTTTGCAACAGTTTGCAAGAAGAAGGAAAAATTATGTGATTTATGACAAGAAGACAAATGGCTAAATAATGTTCCACAAGCCATGTCCGATGCATGCCCACAAGGCCAAGCATCAATACCAACTAAGACAAATTGACACCAGAGTCTTTTATCATCTAAATCATTGTCAAAAGGTTTGTCAGTATCAATTTCAAATGAAAGTGAAGAAGAAGATTGTGCAAAGTTGATGTTTACCTCTTAAAAATGTGTCATTATGGGACCAGCTGCATGTGAAAAGAAATACCAGACAAAGAAAAGCTGACATGAAAAAGCACCAAATTTGTTCAAACATTGTCTGAAATTTACACTAAAAGTGAGTGGTTGTTCAATACCCATCATTATTTACAGTTGTGTGTTGATAAACAATGTGCCTGAAGAGAAATATAATGAACTATCTACACTACTGCAACTAACTCCATTGAAACCTAAAGTATACACATGGCCTGCATTGATATCATTGAAAAGTTAAGGTTCATTCGTAGTGAAGATGAAACACAAGAAGACAAAGTGCAAGCACCCATTCATTTGCTTAAAGGTATGGCACAAAGTGCATGTTTACTCATCACAGCTGGTGATATGAGACTGCTCTCAATGCACTACAGCATGAATGTTCAGCACAAAACTGTAAGTCACTTCCCTTCTTTGTTTCATGGATTAGGAAAACTTTAAACTATGAAAGTACAATTGCATATTAATTAGGATGGCCATCCTGTTGCACAAAGACATATAAGAATTGCATTTCTTTTACAAGAAGCTGTTGAAAAGTAACTCAAATCATTACTGAAACAAGATATTATTGACTGTTCTGCTGGTCCAATGCCATAAGTTTCGCCCGTAGTGGTAGTACACAAGAAGCACAGTGAAGGAGCTGTATGCATCTGTGTAAATATGCATCAAGCGAGCAAGGCAATTAAAAGAGAAAAACATCCGGGGCTGCACATTGCTAACATGATGGCACAACTAAATTGTGTGACAGTCTTCGCTGTGATTTAAATATAGGATATCAGTTGGAACTCAAGGAAAACTGTAGGTACATTGCAACCTTTTCTACACATATTGGTCTTTTTTGATATAAAAGACTACTTGTTGGTGTGTCATCAGATGCAGAGTTTTTTCAAGATGTTATCATACACCCTATCATGAATCTTTTTAACTATAGTGATAACATATAAGTCTTTGGAGCTACACAGAAGAAGCACAATACGACTGCAAAGCAAGTTTGTTGTTTACTGGTTGATGCAGGCTTAACTATTGAATATAGATACATGTGAATTCAATAAAACAAAGCTAAAGTTCTTTGGTCTTATCTATTCTGATGGGGGTATGACTCCCTATCCAGTGAAAGTGCAAGTGTTCTGAAATGCAAGATGTTTCCATGCTATGTAATTTCTTGGCCAGTTACCGTTCCAGATACATACACAACTTTGCCACTGTGAGTGCTTCATTGAGATACTTCACGAAAAAGAATGATTGATTTAATTGATCAAGTGAATGCGAGCAAAGCTCTAAGAGAATCAAACAAACTTTTGAGATCATTACTGAAATGGCATTGTTTGGTTCAGAGCTCTATACAGAAGCTGTTGTTGACAATGGCCCAATCAACTTAGGTCCAATCCTTGCACAGCAGACACCCAAATGCTCCAAGACATATTGTAGTATATACAAGCAAACATTTGTCCCAAACTGAACATGCTTATTCACTACTTGCAAAAGAAAGTTTAGCAGTGGTGGGGGCATGTGAATGTTTCCATGTCTTCCAATATGGAGAACCTTTTACACTTGTGATAGATCATCAAGCATTGTTGACCATCTTTGGAAATCCAAAAGCCAAGATCTTTCTTTGCATTGAACATTGGGGTCTACGATTATAAGAGTACAACTACACAATTGTGCACCATCCAGGAAAAAATCTAAACTTCTCTGACTACTTCTCCAGAGTGCCTATACAGTGTTAGGGTACCCCTTCCAAGACAGATGAAGCTTACATAAACTTCATTGTGAAATCAAACATACCAGCTGTCATATTGTTGGAGCAAATTATCACTGCCAAGATAGTGATATTATAAAACTGTAAGGCATTATTAGTCTTGGGACACATCAGACATCAGTCTTGGAACTAGCACACTCGACCTCATGCCAGTGACAGACAATAACAGAAGTTCAAGAATGTCAAAGATAAACTGTCCATGACTCAAAAAAATATCATCCTGAGAGGTTATAGAATTGTTATTCTGGAGAGTCTGAGACAACAGATAATTGTAGTGGCACATGAAGGACGTCAAGGAATTGTTGCTATAAAGCAAGCTCTCTGAGCCCGAGTTTGGTTTCCTCATCTTGACGAAGGATTTGAAAAAGAGTTGAAGGCATGTCATCTATGCAACTGTCTTTCATTGAAAACTACTCAGCATCACTTAAGTATGCCAGAGTTGCCAAAGCATGCATGGGAAAATAATTTCTGTTGACTTTTTCAGTCCTCCTGACAATGAACATCACCTGATTGTGATTGCTGATGAACACTCTCATTTTCCATTGGAAGATGGCCTCTCATCTGTCACTCAAGAGAGATCATTGACAGATTAGACAGCATCTTCGCAACATGGGGTATTCCTGTGATCTTAATATCTGACAATGATCTACCATTCAACAGTCAAGAACTCAGAGACTCACTCAGTGATCTTAGAGGCATATTTATACTCTGTCTGCGCCGAATGTGCGTCAAAAATGTTCACGCACATTCAGCGCAAACGTTGCCCCATATTTAAACTTTGACGCCTGAGCCCGCGGACGACAAAAGTCTGCGGTGTGCGTCATTTTTTGTATGCGAAAACCCGCCTTGCGTTAATGATATGCAAGGTAGACGTTCCTGTCCAAAAAATTACTTAAACGGCTGTGTGTCATATTTATGCTTTCGGGCAAAAATTACGCACGGACGGGAGGTGGAGCTGGAAAATGACGCACAGCCTGATTTGCGTAAAAAATTAACGCCTGGGTCAGGGCAGGTGTTAAAATGGGGCAAACACACCTGTATTTAATCAGAACACACAGAAGCAACAGCAGAGCAGCAGAGCAGCAAAAGGGAGACATGCAGGTGATTCTCATCCAGCGTGCACGCAGACGCAGAGCCCGGCAGCTACAACAGCTGTTACCACAACACCAGCAGGGACCCCAAAGGCAGCGCAGAAGGCAGGAGAGGATATTCCGCCCCAGAACAACCCTTCATGGCCTCAGGGAACACAACATCTTACAGAGGTACAGGTTGAAATGGCAGGCCATTCAGCAGCTGCTGCGCAACATTGAGCCGCAGTTGGCATCCACTTTGCTGACACCCCGCACCATCCCAACAGAAACCAAGCTGCTTGCCATACTTCACATGCTGGAAAGTGGCTCTTTTCAAACAACTGGCGCCCTGGTTGCCGGAATATCACAACCATCATTCTCTGCCTTTTTGCCCAAAGTACTGGATGCCATCATTGGACTTACACCCCGCCACATCTGCTTCCCTAACACACTGCAGAAGCAGCAGGAAACAAAACAGGGGTTCTACCTCATTAGTAGCTTCCCACACGTCCTTGGTGCAATCGACTGCACACATGTACGCCTTGTGCCACCTGCTGCAACTGAACACCTCTACCGCAACAGGAAGCACACACATTCCATCAATGTGCAGGCCATTGTCGATCACCAAGGATTGATCACCAACATCGTGGCTAAATATCCTGGGAGTGTCCATGACTCATTCATCTTCCGTCACTGCACCTTCAATGAATACTTCCAGGATGGACGGTATAGCAATGGACTACTTGTTGGTAAGTACAAAAACCTACTTATATACACACTGCACAGCAACCCTCTAGGACACACAACACATACACCACAACAGCAACATGTGAACAGGAACACACTGAGGTCGTGACACCGCTAGCCATGTTTCTTAGGTCACCATCGAACCTGCCACACATCAGAAAATAGGTACAGTCTAATGTTAAGACGTCAAAGATCACAACGTGTGGAGTGGGTTGCCTAAATGTTACCTTGCAAATTGTAAGTGTCCCAATGACGTTTACATTAATCCATTGCATAAGTCTAAAGGTATGGGATGTCCAGGGTACAATGATATGAACATGTTAACCACACTGTCAAAAATAATCTTTGTATGGAACTATCATCTCACCCCCAGTGAAGACACACAGACACCTGTATCACAAGTCACAATGCTACGGAGGGCACACTGTACTGCAAATCCCAAAACATACTGCTGACAAACGGTCAGCAGCCAAACACTTGTTCAGCCAAGGAAACAACATGATGCAGATGGTACATCCTACAAGCCTAGGATGCGACATAATAACACAAAAGAGTCACAGACAACACAAGACAACTACTGCCATGAAAGGTGATTTCAATGGGGCTAGCTACATCAACATGATACCATTCATTTTCTCTTGCAGCTGATCAGGGGTATGGCATCCAGCCATGGATAATGACACCTATTGGCAACCCGAGCACTGCAGCAGAGCGTGCCCACAATGACGCACATAGGAGGACACGCACCATAGTCCAGAGGGCCTTCGGCATCCTCAAGTCAAGGTTCCGGTGCCTCGACATCACTGGTGGTAGCCTTCTACTGTATATCCACCGGAGATGGTCTGTAAGATCATCCTAACAGGTGCTATTCTGCACAACATTTGCATAAAAAGGAACATTCCCCTCCTGGAACCAGAGCCACACATGCCTGAAGAGGAGGATGCTGGCCTGCAACATGAGGAGGAACTACAGAATACGGCCGCTGGTTTGCGTAGGCGGCAACATATTGTGAACAATTTATTTTAAATATAATCACCATCACCACTTTAATGAACTAATTTTAATAAACACCTATAATAATCACTATATCATGGTCTGGCTAATCATTTTTGCACACCTTCATCTCTAACTATCAGAATAAGAGTGTTGCCTCATGGAGCATTGCTGATATACCGATTAGGACACTGAAAATCCCAGAGCTAAAGTGATGCGTAACATACAATGGTCACATACACACACACTGTAAATGACATATATCATGTACATTTCTCCTTTGAAGGCCAATAGCAGAGGACCACACCTATTTCACACATACATGTTGAAATGAAGGTCCAACGCAGCATATGGCACACAACTAAGACACCATCACTCAATAAGTGGAAAACAAGCCTCATACATGAGGCAGTTGATGTGCTTTTGCATCAGTAACAGGAATTTCTGACCAGAACCTTGACAGCAGTAAGTCCAACTGCATCCAATATTTGCAAGGACTATCTGTGAAGAGAGCCCCATAGAAGCAGAACATAGACAGCACAAGTGCCACACATATGAGCAGCATTGCGCACATGACTTTCCATGTACATTTCAGCCCATTTCCTAACTCCTTACACACCCATGCACCTGGTCACAACCCACTTGTCTGAAGAGGTCCCTGGAATACTAAGATGTGTACCCTGATATTCCCTCCTCTACACACAGCCTGTCAATAGCACTCCAATGTGCTACACCCTTTCCTATAGTATGCCATTGTCATAGAACATCTGACTGCATGGACGTCAGGTCAATTAATACACTGGCTTCTAGTTTCCAAGCCCTGTTAGCACCTGTAGATTGCTTCCCGTGTGAAAATGTCTGTTGGCCATTAGAATGCAAATCTCACCTACAGGACTTGTGAGAAACATATGCAGCCCACACCTGTGATCACCTCCATTCACCCCACCCATTACAACAAGCACTGCCCCTGGTGATGTATGGAACAGCATAGGAGTTGCCATTTTGTCAAATACACTGTTAAGCATTGATACTAATTAAGCTGTGTAACACAGCCCTTGTGTTCATTTGTCACCTTCAAAAACACAGGACATGCACAGTTTGACATGTCAACTATCTAGTTCATCCTCCAAACAGTCTTAGTCAGACCACTGATTATGTAACTTGTCAAATTGTTGTATCCTAATTCACCCTGCCTTCTGTCAGCCTGACTGGCATCTGTCTGTGCGTCACACTAAAGTATCCCTGTGTCTACATATGTGCCATACTTGTGTTAGCAAACCTCTCATTCATCAGGGGGTATTTGGGCATGTGCTTCTTCAATGCATACCCAAATACATTGTAAAGCATCATCTGCCTTTTAACTGTACCATATCTGTTAAATCCTCTGTGAAAACCAAAATTCATGGCCCATCCCTTGTCTGGGTCTCATGTATGCATGAATGACAAAGTGTGACAGTGTCCCAGGGCTGTATGCAGGGATTGGGTATGGGGCCTTCAGCAGAACCAGCAACCTCTGAAAATGTCCATGAAAAATCCACACATGTCAGGACCCTGGCAGTTCACACACAAAATTACATTGCTCACAACATATTGATGGGCTGTGTGTGGTGAATAGCTGCGAGAATAATCAGCACAGAGGCTATGATGTTCCCAGATGCAGTGGGAATTGCAGAGGCTAACCTGTGTACAAATGTTGTAATGACACCTGCCGGAACATGACACCTGAGACATTATCTCACTCAGCACACCAAGGTTGCCCTGTTGACTGTCTCATTACACGTCTTTAGTGACAGCGTGGGACTATCCCCACTGTGCAAATTTATCTGACTACATATTATCAGCACAGTTGTATTGACAAGCTACGTAATTTGACAGTAGGCACATTTCAGTTATCTACTGCACAGCTGATATGTCACATTACCCAGAGACAGATTTGTTGTGTAAGTGCTATTTATTGAAAAGTGCTGTAGTGCCATCTGTACATTGTCCATGATTGTGAGTCCATTAGAGTGACATCTTACATTGTGATCCTACACAAGGGGTTACGGAAATGCTTTTGACATGCTGGGGTGATGTTTCAGACAGTGCAGAGGGACAGGATTTGCCAATGAGTAAGAGAGAGACAATCACTGGGCAGGCTGACAAGATATACAGTGGTGAGCAGAACAGTCATTAAGTAGAATTGTTGTAAGACTGGCATGTTACAAAGCGCAGGACCTTGGTAATTGTTGGCCATGTGGCAGGGACTAGTGCTTCCGGGTACTTTTCAGTGTGAAGGTGATCTGTTCCATGTCTTCTTCTTCTAATGTGTGTGTTGCCTCCTCTGTTCTTGGTGGTGATGGTTGTGAAGGGGCAACACACACCTCAGTGTTAGAAGACGTGGAGTCAGACATCCCGGTCGCTGCTCCCTGTGAAGGTCTTAAGGGCAGTACTGCAGCAAGGAGGATCTGCTGATTATTAAGAATAGCAGCCACATCACGATGGTAGACAGCCAGGTCGGCCCTGAAGGGTTCAATGTTGCATTCGTGCACGCGTTGACAGGATTGGTGTTGTAGGTGTTGGTTTCTTTCCTTCTGGGTTTTTGCTGTTCCTGCAAGATAGATGTTAGGGCTTGCATAGCTGCTGCCTGATCTGAAGATGACATCATGCACAAATGCACCCCCTCTAGGCTGGCTGCCATAGTTTGCATCCCCACCCGACCCCCTTGGCCAGCTCCCGCTTTACCCCAACTACAGTTCTCTCAAAGCTGGTGCCTGTGTCGTCTGAGTCCTCAGCTGTATTGGAGCTGGCAGGTCTTACAATTGGGGTGGTGGGTGGATCCTCTGCGTTGGCTGCTTGTTCTGTGCTCCTCCTTGTGACTGAATGTGGGGTCTGGAGGGTTTCAAGGACCTTTTGGATAGTCTCCTGGGGAATGTTTATCAGCTCGTCATCTATGTCATCAGGGTAATCTGGGACAGGCATATCCGCAGGAGATCCAGCTTCCTCTGCAATGAAAAAGGGTACAATTAGTGTGTCTGTGTTGTGGCAAGAGTGATGTGACATGCCTCCCTTGTGATTAATTCACATTGTGATCTTGTTTCGTGTTTATTGCTCCAGTCTTTCAGATGGGCATTCTCCCAGGCCTATGGCCCACCTGCATGTCACATGTATGTTATTAAGTTATTAGACTTGTCAGCATCATCTCTTCTAGGTGTTGGTTTTGGCCAAATAGTGAATTTGGCTAGCAGGATCCCAGTGAGACAGGCAAAAACAAACTGACATACAAGTAAAAATGGGGGTAACATGCCAGGCAAGATGGTACTTTCCTACAGTGAGTGTCCAACATCCTGGGAAATCCATTACCGGAGATTCCTTGCATTTCAAACATGTCGCTCACCATGTGTTCCTGATATCAATGTAGAGACTGGTTCAGAAAGGACAAGTTAGAAACCCCTGACTGCTGTTGTTCCTGCGTCGCAAAAACAGATCATGGACGCCACTGGAAGCGCAGAGTGACCTAATTGGTATTTTCTAATGATCTCTGCATCTCATGGGCCATATGGCAATGAACCTTGGTGATAAGTGAGAAGTGGAAGCTGCAAATTTAAGTGCATCACTAATTTAAACTCTCAATTGCTTTTAATTTCTTGAGTTAATAATGAGTGTATGAGTTCTATTTTAAAGGTTTTATCAATCAGTAATTCATTTATCTTTATATTATCAGGTAAAGTACAAATTACAGAACTAGCATAAAGTATGTCCAATAAATCTGACCCCTAGTATAGTATCCAAATTAAAAGGATTATTTAATTGAACAGTTCATGAAGAGTCCTTTCAATAGTCGTCCAAGAAAGGTCAGTAACAGAGAAAAATCTCAGTCTGAATATTATTGTGAATGAAATATAAAAGAGCAAAAAGGAACACGTGTCTAACTGTCTGTCTAGCCACAACAGCTGTCTTTGGCTCAGAGTGTAAATGCGAATGACAGAGGCAAGAGTGAGAGCATCATCTTCTCCTAGTTCTCCTCTCTTTCCCTGGAACACTTTTTATCCATTATACAATGTTACAAAAGCTTTACCAGTTTCACAGATGAAACTCTTCTTCCAACCAATTGGAAAGCGAAGATTCTGTGGGACAAGGACAGTTTCCATTGAGATGGTAAGCTGTGTTCTAAATACAAGATATATTTAAACAAACTTTTAACAACACTGCAACATTCAATAAAGTTCCTGTTGATATGGTTTCTGAAAGACAGTACATTAATGTAAGTTTTATGCGCAAACACATATTGTCATTTTTATTGTCACACATCTTCACAGTAGGAGCCTATTAAAAAAAAGGTTTTTAAGAAAAATCAAACAAAGTAGCATTTCCAGTGCAGTTCAAGCCGTTAGGCATGAAAGACGAATATTATTTTCTTTGCTAGCATATGAAGTTTGTGGCAAGCAAGTTATATGAATTTGTCACAATAAGATCAAAAGAAGCAACTTCAGCTTAGCTAAAAGTAAAGAATTTGCCAAAATTATCATCTTGTGTTTAACATGCAGTATTTGCTTTAGGCCTATGATTCTCTCATACAGTTTTTAAATGCATTTAATTCTATTAAAATCTCTAGCATTTCTAATGGTAGTTCCCAGTTTCCAAAGCCACAATCGGGACAAGTAATCAGAGCACTACAAAGGCTCATCGAAGAGCTATGATTGTGTATAAATTTTAAAACAATTGTAATTTTTTATTTAACAGAGGTGGTATGTTGTGTTGTGTGAGTTATGAATGATGGAACCCTATGTCTCCTGAAGGACTCCATAGAACTGTGATGCAATTATAAGTATGTGGTGAAGTGAATGCTGGTTTAGAATGTTGAGTTCACAGTTACATGCTGACAAATGAAGTAGTGTAATATACAGCTCTGTGTGTGGCGTAGTTATAGCTGTGTACCCTAGCTAGGGATGACACTACAGTTGTCAGCTGAACACAATTAGAGTCATAACTTGCTAAGGAATCACCCCAATCAGTGTCTTTGAGAAACAATCATACATCTTAAAGCAAAAAAATTTACAATGGTTATGCGAAGTGAGAGATCAATTGAATGTTGAAGTTCTATAAAGATCATCTGGAATGCTAACAAGTCCTATGCCATAACAGATTTTATGGACATACTCAACTTCCTCTACTGAAATGTTATTCAGCAACATTTGGGAAAAAGTCATCTCCAAAGCAAATTTCATTGTCCTTTTGGGATGTAGGTGTTTTTTTGCCCAAGGCTTCAGGGATGAAATGAGAACATGCGCAACTATATACTTACTTTGACCAAACAATCCTCTGTACATAGCCTAAATCTAAAGAATATGTACATCATCTCTCTTTTAATTTAAATAATTGAAAATAGATTTGCAGACATGTTAACTGTAGGAAAATAGCCTCTTTCTTGCATGGTTACCCCCACGTTTGGCCTGTTTGTCAGTGTGTTTGACTGTGTCTACTGGGATCCTGCTAATCAGGACCCCAGTAGTTATGCTCTCTCTCTTAAATTATGGTTATAGGATACTGGTAATCCAGTATTCCACCCACTATTGGCATACTGGTGCCCCCTTATGAGTCCCTAGTATATGGTACTTAGGTACCAGGGCATTGGGGTTCCAGGGGATCCCTGTGGACTGCAGTGTTTTCTTTTGCCACCCATAGGTAGCCCATGCAAATGCTTATACAGGACTGCCATTGCAGCCTGTGCTAAATGGTGAATGCATCATTTTACAGCCATTTACACTGCACCAGGTCACTTATAAGTCACCCATATGCCAGACCTTCCAACCCTGAAGGCTGGGTGCAGAGTACCTGCGTATGAGGGCACCCCTGCACTAGCAGAGGTGCCCCCACGTCATCCAGGACCATTTTCCGTCACTACCTATGTACAGCTTCACAATGGTAACTCTGAATATAGCCATGTTTGGTATCAAACATGTTGGAATTATACCCCAAGGCTTTTGAAAGCATTGGTTGTATGATTCCAAGCACTCTGGGGGCACCTTAGAGGTCCCCAGTACTGCCATTACAGACTTTTGAGGTTTTCCAGGCAGCCCCAGCTGCTGCCACCTCACAGACAGGTCTGTGCCCTCCTGTTGCGTGAGCAGCTTAAGCCCAGGAAGGCAGAACAAAGTTTTTCCTTTTGGAGAGGGATGTTACACCCTTTCTCCTTGGAAAACTGTGTTATTGGCATGGGAGGGGTATCCTCCCAAAGCCTCTGGTAATGTTTTGAAGGGAGGGAACTGATGGTGCCCTCCTGGCATAATCCAGTCTACACCAGTTCACGGACCCCCAGTCCCAGCTCTGGCATGAAACTGGACAAAGGAAAGGGGAGTTTCCACTCCCCTGTCCATCACTACCCCAGGGGTGGTGCCCAGAGCTCCTCCAGAGTGTCCCTGGAGTTTGTCATCTTGGATTCCAAGGTGGTAGGACACTCTGGGAGCATCTGAGTGGTCAGTGCCAGCAGGTGACGTCAGAGCCCTCCCCTGATAGGTGCCTACCTCTAAGCTGACCAATCCTCCTCTTAGGGCTATTTACGGTCTCTCTCTTGGGTTCTTCAGGTTTGGAATGCAAGACTCCAGCAGAAATCCTCTGCATCCTTTACTTCACCTTCTTACCGAAGAAACTGCATCTGGATCCTCTGGAAACTCTACAACTGCAACAAACAAGCAAAGATGACTTCTGCAACATTGTATCTTCCGCTCTTGCCAGCAACTGCAACTGTTTCACAGTCGTGCATCCTAAGAGGACAGACAGTCTTCAGCATACACCAGAAGAACAAAGTAATCTCCCTTGAAGTGAATAAATCACTTTCCTGCTTCAGCAGGCACCCCTCTGCAGCAACAACTAGTGGCTTGGGTCCCATCTCCTAAAGAACTGTGAGGATCTGGCAACACAGGTGGTGGACTGAAGTGCTCCCGATGGTCCTGAAGTCCAGCTGTCCAACTTTGGTGGAGGTAAGAGTTTGCCTTCCTCCGCAAGACACTACCCCTGTGCACTGCCTGTTTTGCAGTTGCCAAGGCTTGTTGGCATCCCTCCATGAAGTCTTCATGCACCATGCATCTCCAGCCTCCAGCACTCCTTCTTGTGATGCACAACCTCCTGCTTGGTTCTCTGGTGGCTTGGGATCCCTTTGTGTAGTGGTGCATGGGCCTCCTTTTGCATCTTCTTTGTCTCCATGCTGTGGGACTCCTCTGCGTTCTGCCTGGTCTTCTGAGGGATCTCTGAGTTGCTGAGAACCCACTCTGTCTCCTCCTCCTGAGTAGAGGCCACCAGGTTCCTCCTGGTCCCGAGCAGTGCCATTTTCCAAGAACCGCAAGCTTTGCATGTACCAAGGGTTGTTAGCGGAATCCAGTGACGCAATCCAGACTGCAATCATCCATCCGGCATGGGACATCATCTGTACCAACCAGGAACCTGCATCCATCTTCTTGGATGCAGCGTTGACTGTTCTTCTTCACAGGTGGTTCTTATTTTGTACCTTCATCCGGTTGGCAGGGGCTCCCTTTCTCCCTGGTCTCTTCAGTACTTCTTGGATTTGGTCCCCTTATTCCACAGGTCCTCAGGTCTAGGAATCCATTTTTGGTGTGATGCAGTCTCTTCTGGTTCTTGAAAATTTTTCTATAATGTGCTCCCTGGTGTTCTAGGAAAGTTACTGTGATTTACTCCTGCATCCTGGGTTCTGGGGTGGGTTCTATTACTTACCTTTGATGTTTTCTACTACCCCCAGCATCCCTCTACACACTACACTTCCCTAGGTGGGAAGCCGACTTTCGCATTCCACTATTTAAGTATATGGTTTGTGTTCCCCCTAGTCCCATTTCTAACTACTGTGATTTTCTCTATTTGCACTGTTTTTACAGCTATTTCTGTATTCTAGAGCATATACTGTGTATATTACTTAACTCCTAAGGGAGTATGGTCTCTAAGGTATTTATGGCATTTGTGTCACCAAAATAAAGTACCTCCATTTTTGTAACACTGAGTATTTTCTTTCATGTGTGTCAGTACTGTGTGACTACAGTGGTACTGCATGAGCTTTACATGTCTCCTAGTTAGGCCTTGGCTCCTCATCCACACTACCGCAAGAGAGCCTGGCTTATAGACACTGACTACATTTCATTAATAAGGGATAACTGGACTTAATATAAGGTGTAAGTACCTTAGGTATCCACTACAAAACAAGGCCAGCCTCCTACATCAACTTATACATTCTATTCTGTTTCTCATCAGCTGCAAGATCCTGTTTATAATGAAGTATTTTGGGTGAAACATAGACTCATTTCAAACAAACAAATCTACATTTAATTCATGTATATTGATGAGTCAGGATGGATGCTATGAAACTTATAAAAGTTACCTTGATCTCATCTCAAATTATTAGAAAACAAATATCATTATGATTATTAAACAAAATATTTTCTACTGTGCTCAGATCCTCACTGTGGACCACGGACAGAGTCTAAGGGCCATATTTACAAAAAGTGATGCTTCACTATGGTGCATCAGTGATGCGGCACAATAAACATGTAATTCAGTACAACAGAATCCTTTGCCATGGATGCATCATATTAACAAAATGGTGTACAATGGCATCAGGTTTCAGGCTGCATAAAAAAATGACGCATCCGTGTATATGTCCTGCAAGGAAATCTGATACTTCTTCTGAAAAAGTGATGCTGGGCTGACTAATGGCACATAAAGTATGGCAAATTGGCCTTGTGTCACTTTTGAGTCCGGAATGCATCAAAAAAGTCTAATAAGTGATTCATCTGGGAAAGAAATGGCACACTTCACCCATGGAGCAGAAAGCAGAAGCAAGGTCAACTACCCCAGCACCAGCCAGGATGTCCGGACAGACTCCCAAGGGAAGAAGAAGAGGAAGTGCAATGTCAGTGAGGAGGAGAATAACATCTTGATCACTGAAGTGACAGAGCCCTAACATCAGCTCTTTGTCACCTTTAAATTGCCACTAAGGAGGAAAGAGGCATTTTGGCTGTCTATGGTAGAGACGAGCAACAGCATAGGACAAGCTAACAGGTCTGTCACCAACTGTAAAAAAAAAAAAAAATCACTGCCATGACTACAAGTGCTTTACGAAGGAGAAACTGGCCAACTACTGAAAGGCAGTAATGCAGAATGGAGGAGGGAGCCCAGCCACCCAGGAGGAGTTGGATGCTTTGGAGGAGCGGGTGGCAGTTTTCATCCCAGACGAGTTGGTGGCTGGAGTACCAGGACAGGACAGTGCTGCACACGAGGAACAACCAGAGCCACAGGGTAATTATCAACAAGGGGAAATGTAGGCAAAAAAGGTCATGTTGTGCAGTACAGCTAGATATGTCTGAGCACTCCACCTCACTGTGTGCAGGGCAAAGGGCCAGACTCTGGCTCATGTACTATTAAATGGCACAGAAATGTGAGTTACATTACCCAGTTAAATGCTGCACACCTCAGTCCAGTTCCATTCCATGTGTCAAGTGCAGCACCAGTCCAGGACCACCTTTATATACTGGCACGTGTAGTGGAATGTACAACACGATTCACCAGAACTACAAGTTCCACAATATAAAGTAAAAACCATCATGGGCTGGAGCAACACTTCAATCATGGACACTAGAACACTGCCTAAACTAATGGTGACAATGCAGGCCACCTTGCACCATGAGGCGACTATGCTTTACTTGGGCCCATGCACACAAATCTATACCGCAAAGCCATGGAACAGATTGAGCTTGTCAGGGGAGAGACAGCTCACCTGAGAGAGGCGTCAGGTGTGGGGTGTCGGACGTTTCAACACATAGGAACATCCCAGGAGCCAGATATATATTAACTGGCATGACACTAAATAGCACACACCTGTCCTGGCATGTGGGATGAGAGCACAAAGGTGTCAACTGCCATTATAGGAACCACCAGAACTCATGCCCTGCACTAAATCTGACTAGGTTGGGGTTAATGCAAGTGATGCACACCAGAGGAAGAAGTGTGTTGACACCAAAGATGGAGTGTGCCCCTGGTGGACCCCTGGTTGTGCAGTGCATTGTAAGTACTGGCTGAGTAGGTTGAACTGCCACTTTGTCTGAATGGGAAGACATTGCATAGCAAGGATGTCAGAATGGATATGTTCTGCAAGGCAGCCTGTCCAGTACATATGCACTGCTGTGTCTGACAGTGTCACACTTATGTTACAACTGGGAAGCAATGACAGAGAAGAGCCTATTGGGGTACAACATCCTCCATGTGAGGAGGTCTTGGGTGAAGATGTAGCATGTGTCAGGAAGGAGTCATGCCAAGTATGTCTCAATTGGAGGATGTGAAACATGGATCTGTCAAGGTACAAGAAAAACTAGTCTGCCACCCAGAAGGGCAGAAACCAGCAATCAAATCAAATCAAATCATTAGCATTTGTAAAGCGCGCTACTCACCCGTGCGGGTCTCAAGGCGCTAGGGGGGAAAGGGTGGGTTATCGCTGCTCGAACAGCCAAGTCTTTAGGAGTCTCCGGAAAGCGGAGTGGTCCTGGGTGGTCCTGAGGCTGGTGGGGAGGGAGTTCCAGGTCTTGGCCGCCAGGAAGGAGAAAGATCTCCCACCCGCCGTGGAGCGGCGGGTGCGAGGGACGGCAGCAAGTGCGAGGCCAGCGGAGCGGAGGGGGCGGGTGGGGACGTAGAAGCTGAGGCGTCTGTTGAGGTATTCCGGTCCCTTGTTGTGGAGGGCTTTGTGTGCGTGGGTGAGAAGACGGAAGGTGATCCTTTTGCTGACTGGGAGCCAATGCAGGTGTCTCAGGTGTGCGGAGATGTGGCTGTTGCGGGGTACGTCGAGGATGAGGCGGGCCGAGGCGTTTTGGATGCGTTGCAGGCGGTTTTGGAGTTTGGCGGTGGTCCCGGCGTAGAGGGTGTTGCCGTAGTCCAGGCGACTCGTGACAAGGGCGTGGGTCACGGTTTTTCTGGTGTCGGCGGGGATCCAGCGGAAGATCTTGCGGAGCATGCGGAGAGTGAGGAAGCAGGCGGAGGACACGGCGTTGACTTGCTTGGTCATGGTGAGAAGAGGGTCCAAGATGAAGCCGAGGTTGCGGGCGTGGTCTGCGGGGGTCGGTGCGGTGCCGAGGGCCGTGGGCCACCAGGAGTCGTCCCAGGCGGACGGGGTGTTGCCGAGGATGAGGACTTCCGTTTTTTCAGAGTTCAGCTTTAGGCGGCTGAGCCTCATCCAATCTGCGACGTCCTTCATACCCTCTTGTAGGTTGGTCTTGGCGCTGGCGGGGTCCTTGGTGAGGGAGAGTACAAGTTGGGTGTCGTCGGCGTAGGAGGTGATGATGATGTCGTGCTTGCGTACGATGTCGGCGAGGGGGCTCATGTAGACATTGAAGAGTGTCGGGCTGAGCGATGAGCCTTGAGGTACGCCGCAGATGATCTTGGTGGGTTCTGAGCGAAACGGAGGGAGGTAAACTCTTTGGGAGCGGTTAGCGAGGAAGGAGGCGATCCAGTCCAGGGCCTGGCCTTGGATCCCGGTGGAGCGTAGGCGGGTGATTAGGGTGCGGTGACAGACGGTGTCAAAGGCAGCCGAGAGGTCGAGGAGAATGAGGGCGACTGTTTCACCGTTGTCCATCAGGGTTCTGATGTCGTCTGTGACTGAGATGAGGGCGGTTTCCATGCTGTGGTTGGTTCGGAATCCGGTTTGTGAAGGGTCGAGCAGGTTGTTGTCTTCCAGGAAGGTGGTCAGCTGTTTGTTGACGGTCTTTTCTATTACCTTGGCTGGGAAAGGTAGAAGAGAGATGGGGCGGAAGTTTTTCAGGTCGCTTGGGTCAGCCGTAGGTTTCTTTAGTAGGGCGTTGACTTCAGCGTGCTTCCAGCATTCGGGGAAGGTAGCAGAAGAAAAAGAAGAGTTGATGACGGTCTGGAGGTGCGGGGCGATGATGTCGTCGGCTTTGGTTGGAGACTGAGTTGGATATCCCCAGTCATGTTGTAAACCTGGGTAGGTACATGTCACCACTTCCAGTACTACTAACATGTGGGGTACAGCTTGTCCCATCACCCTCAATAAGAGCCATCCATTTCAGTTCATTGGATATGCTCACACCTATTGTTGGTGTTATAGGTACATGAGAGTCAACGTATGATCTGGGTTCCATCACTGTGTGGAATTAGGTTGAGTACCTGGCACCAAATGAGGAGTGGCAGAGGAGGCATATACATGTACAGGCAAGCTTGCCTGAGTCAAAGAATACATGATACTATGCAGATACCCAACTCTGGCAATTTTCAACTGTGGTAAGTGTCAGTACTAACAACCTACCTAGCTTTACTGGGCCCACCCAACTCAGAATTGGCACACAGTGCCCAGTGTTCACGAATATGAAGCCAAATAGGTATGCAATGAAATCACATAAGTATACAAGGGCAACAGTATATGTGAAGCTTATGTGCAGCTAAACTAGCAAGTAGTTACCTTAATGTCACATGCATGAAGTGCTGCAATTAGCAATCAGTCAATAATAAGACTGAAGGAAGTTACCGCCCCATGGGAGACACTTCCATTGATATTAGCCAGCAAACAACACTGTTGTGACAAACAAATGATGCAAGGAAGAGTGTGTAAGTGATTGGCATCAGTGTGTAAGCCAAAACCGCACCGAATACTAACAATTGTTGAAGAATATCTAGTGAATGTAGCAGGACTCACACACACTCGTCAACAGTATGGAAATACCTGTTTTGTCCATTCACACCAGGAGTTCCCCTTTCATCATCCAATCATGTGTGAGAATCCCTTACATCAATCCATTGCAAACCTCAAACCTCAAAGGACTGGTCCTCTAGGCTACTCATACATGTAAGCAAACACTGCTTGGAAAACCCACAGCATGTGTCTACTACCACATAGCAACCTACGTCAACTCTTATGCAGTTAATCACAAAGCAATTGTTAAAGTAGCTAACACATTTCATTAGTATCCAATACAAGATTTACAATGGAATCCTAACTACTCAAACAAATCTTACCTATATAAATTAAAAAATCTTCAACTTACCTGATCTATCTAATGTACACTAACCTATCCTACAACTACCTTAACATACCTTCTCTTAATTTATCTAATCCTACACACATACCAGAATAGATATGTTACATCTCAACTCCCCACACCCCTTAAGACACGTATTCAAACATCAACAACATAAACTACTCATACATACAAACTGACTACATTTAAATGTACACACACATATATATATATTTTTTTAAACATATAAAAAACATCACCCCTTAACAAACCGCCCACGCATATCCCCACCTAACAAGATGAAAACTAGAGACATTATTAATACTAAACTAAACTAAACTAGCTAATGTCTAAACTAACTTAACCTACTGTGCAAAGAGTAAAAAAATCCTAAAAGAAATTGGGACTGGCAGGATTGAAAAGTGTCTTAAATTTGAACAGCCATCCTTTCCAGCGCCTGCTGCAAACTGGTAATGCTATGCATTATGATGTCCAATACCACTTACATGTCGCTTCAGTTCAGGCAGGCCATTCATGATCTGCAGCTCAAATGCTTATGACTGCCCTGCTGTTGGTGGTTGTTGCTGTGTAGCACTCACTGTTGGACCTGAAGAGGTGGTTGGTCTTGATCCTTCACCCCCACAATGGGGAACATTTACAGCTTGGCTGGATCCTGCCATGACTGGTCATTGGTGAACCTGTGGTTTGTCATCCAAAGTGCTGGCGGCTCTTTCCTCCACATATCTATGGCCCATCTTCCTGTATGCCAGGGCAATATGTCTGTGGAGGTGGTAACATCCCAACCTGATCCCATGGGCCATGTTATCTGTTGGAAAGGATGGAAATATGTATCAGACTATGCAATGCTGTACCCATTTGATTTGGCATTAGTATTTAGTTAACAAAAACTGCACAAGTGCCAGGTCCTGACCCTAAATTGACACTTGGGATAGTATAAATAGAAAGGATTCTTTTTAAATACAATCCTCTCCAAATGTAATGATGCAAATGTACTCATGTTGCCAGATTGTAGCTACATAAAATGGCAGTGCATGCCAAAAATACCTGTACACATAACATTACTGAGACTGCTTTGTGAATGTGATGCTGTGTACACAAGGAATGGCACGCATGCATTGCTTACCCAAGCTACTCCCTGGGGTGATTCAATCAGGGCAATAGTGTAAATACATGGAAGCATATACCAAGCTACAAAAACTGAAAACAAGCAAAAATATGTTGTCGCATATGAACCCTAGTATTTTCCCATACAAGTAATTTGGATTGCAGCCTTGACGCACACAATCCAAAGCCACAGCCATGTAATGGGTGCGTGAATGAATGCTGTAGTTCTCATATGTATAAGTATCCTGTGTTGTACCTTGCATGCCTCGGCCTGGGGTTCATCAAGGATTACATTTTTCAAGGAGGACCTGTATGGGTATTACCACCAGTAGTGGGACTGTGTGATGGCATGTATACTGACCAGACAATGCAGACATGCAAGTGTACTTGTACACATTTTCATTTCAGTTCCACAAACATTAGAATTGTGTGGCCATGTGTTGCCTATAGGTCATTGGGCACAGAAGGACAAGAGTCAGGCCTTTAAATGCATTACTCCTGGTGGAATGGTGACATGCCATATCTAGTCATGCCCAATCTGTCTGCACTGAGGGAGGAATCCACACATGCTGTTTGGCCTTGAATTAGAGAAAGACCATACATTTACATGGGTACATGTACACTAGCAACATGCAACAGACAGGCAGATTGCTGTTGACCCACACAAAGACAGGTTCACACAGTCTTTCAATCAAACAACATCCGAAATCAAAGGCATGTTGGACATTCATCCTCTGAGTTTCCTGCTCACATTTTACTGATATGCAGCAGTCTGAGGGATGTTCTGCTCCCTATGATGCAGGATGACAGATCACACACATAAGGATACATGTGGTATAAGAAGTGTATCCAAGTACATATTTGTCATGGACAATCACACCCAGCGCTTACAGGACTCAGAAATGGTTTAGATAACACTCACTGTAGCATCACGATCACAGAATGTTTCCACCTCAGCCTCTGTATTTGGGTCAGGTTCACCTACAACACAAGAACATGGAACAATGCTGTATGAATTTAGGACATGCGCACTGTAGGCACATGAGGCATACTACATTTTTGTGATAAATGTCTTGACAATCAACACAACACATTAGATAAGTAACATATGGCAAAGTTAAATTGGCCCGATGATGACCATAGGTATGCCTGTTTGCAGTCTTTATGGGTAAGAACAGGAAAATAAAGGTTCAGATGCACAGAGTGCATACCTAGTTAAAATAAATCACTACATGGTGCAAGGTGCCTGCCTTAAATGGATATATGTACCTCATGAATGGAAAGACCACAATCTGCAAGCTAACAAGTTTCATGGCATTTTCTCAAAGGAATACATGTCCTTAACTATACAATACACATCAAGCAGTAGGCATGCTTGTGTTTGACTTCAGTTCACTCATTACATATCACTATTGCACATACAAGGAACATTATGGCCCTGTACAGTCTCATTAAGGAATATCCATAATTTTTAAGCTGACATTTATGGCAAATTGTCAGGGATACAACAAACAACCAGGTCAACATGTTGCAGGAGTCAGTCTATACAGTGTACAAAAATAACATGCACTGTGCAGATAGTCCAAACAACCCCACTTTGGTATCCAGAGGTCAAAAGCAGATGACTTAATGCTCTGTTTTTGTGGTAGTGTGGGGGAGCAGTTAGGCTAATCCAGGAGATATGCAAAGCATTTATTTTACTCACAATATTAGTAAATGTGGACAAATACTCAGAAGAATAACTCAAGACCAGTTTACATAAATACTTCAGATATTTATAAACATATTAAGATAAAGATCATGAATATACTGTAAGTACTTCTTTTGCTATGATTTTTCAAAGGTTAGAAAGTGTTCTGTTTTTGTGTGTGATTATGCACCATAGGAATCAATCAGAAAAAGTTAAAAAATGCCTATCAAATCAGGTAATACTCTCACAAATGTCACCTTGCATGTTCACGTTGAGGTCATCGAAGTGTCCAATGGGCCAGCTGGAGAATGTCAGGTGGTTCCAGGTTCAAGCAGAAGCAGTGGCTAAATGTTTTAAAGTTGACGCCCAAAGTAGAAGGCGGCCACTTGGAAACACACTGCAAGTTGGACTTCAAGTAATCTCCGCTGGGTCCCCTTGGAAGGTGGAGGTCACAGGGGATTGGGACCTCTAGTACACAGCTGATTGGTCACTGAGGCCTGATGCAGCGCAGATACGTCAGCCAGGAGTGGTGCCTCTTAGGGACCTTGGAGTCAGGAGCAGGCAAATTTGAGGTGGATTCAGGGCAGTAAGGCCACTCTGCGGGGTGGTTCTTGGGTGGGTGTCTTGAAGTCTCTTGACTGGTGCTTGCTTCTGGCCTTTTGGGATTCTGGAGTGGACCTTGATTCTGGGCGTCCTACATTGGGAGTGCAGTACCCATGGTAGTAGTATGCCACAACCCTGGAGAGTCGCAGTGCCACCAAACTTGACACGCTGGCAGGTCTTGTCCTTAAGGGCTGTTATACAGAATTTGGCAGGGTTGCTGGGTCCAGGCCATTGGTCAGCAGCTCGTCACTTTACCGAACTTTCTAGGTTCCATGCCTACAGGGTGCAGGAGAGTTATACCTTTACTCAAAGGGAGGTTCTTGGTAATTTTTAGATGTCTGGAGGTGCTCTGGTGTTTTGTAGAGTCCTTCAGGTTTACAGATGACACCTCAGTGATGATAGTTGAGTCCTTAGAGAAGCAGGCAGGGGGGTTTGGCACCTTTTTATTTGTGTAGCAGGACTTCAGTTCTCATGCTTTGGGACTTTATTTGTTCCTGGTCTTGTGTCTGTTGAATCTATGTTCTTAGTTTAGGGATGCCCTCTAAATACTGCATTTGTGAGGTGTTAGTGGTGTACCTGCTAATGGACAATGGGTCACCTACCTTAGGGTGCCTAGACCCACTAAGTGACCACTTCCTGTGGGAAGGTTTCACATCCCTAACCCTGATTGGCTATTTTCCTACAATCCAAGATGGAGGAAAATGAAATGTACCAGTCACCTTACCTGCCACATCTGAGGGGTGGTGCAGGCTTGGGATGCCCACTCCTCCTATCCTTGCTAGGTTTCCTGCCTGTTTTCCTACCTAAAATGTGGCAAAATCATTGGGCAGCCATCTGCTGCTAGCAGCAGAGCTAGGTCAAATTTCAAAGGCAGTAAAACTGACCACTGGTGCCTGGTGCCTGCCTGGGGGGAGGTCTAACACCTTCACCCAGGTAAGGCTTGGTGTTCTGGTTCCTCAGAGCAACAGGCTCTCACCCTAGAAGTCCAGAATCATGTCTGATGGTAGCAGGCTGGTTAGGACCAGTTGGCAACCATGCCAAGGCTGCTATGTTTTGCAGGGGGCACCTCATTCTGAGTTTGTTTGATACCAAACAACCCAGGGTCCCAAGAGACCATCATGTAGCTGGGAAACTCGTAATGACCAGTGTCCAGCACGTGCATTTGCTATGGCTTTCCTGCAGACTTACTATGTTTTCAGAATTAGAAAAACACACAGCAGGGGCATATTTGCACACATATGCCCTCACATGCATTGTAGTGCACCCTGTCTTAGGGCTTGTATGGCCTGCCAGAGGGGACAATTACTGATATTGCATGCAGTGTTCCTGGGCATGGCACTCTTGGTGAGTGCCATGTTGAGTTTGCAACTTTGGTTTCACCTTGTCATGCACTTGCAATGATAGTTTGCGTAAGGCTGGTGTGGGGCCTCTCAGAGTGACACAATTGGTGCTGTAGCTCTGAGGGGCCCTCTTCAGTACCCATGCCCTAGGCGCCAGGGGTACTGTTTAATAGAGGCTCACAAAGGAGGCTGAAGTGTAAGTGAAATGTAGTACATCTTTGGGAAAAGAGATCTGGCTCTGGGAACCTGTTTAGCAGGGGCGCAGGGCACATAAAGTTTGAAACTACATAATTTTCCAGATAAAAAATGGGGGGATAACCATGTAATTCTCACATATGTGACGTGATGACATGTGAGTGTGCTTGCATGCAACATACATGGAGGGTGGGCTATACAGTTCAGTCTCAGTAATGACCTGGCAGGTAGGCAACAACACTCCACACACAGTGGCGGAAGGGTCCCCAAGCACTTTAGGGCCTACCCTACACTGCATGGTCTGTTTGCGCCAGTGCTAGGCCACAGTGAACATTGTTCTGTGGCATGGCTTTTGCCAAACAGAGTTGGCCTAAAGCATTATATACTAACCCCAAAATATATCTGACACTCAAGTCAAAACATCAATGACAGATGTTTGTCAAGGAGACACATCTACGGGCTTTTGGCATATATGTTCTTACTGACAGGCTCACCAACTAATGACATCTGCCCATCAGTGCTTAATCTGATGCATGGTCCTGTCCACTCAATAGACATGTTTCAAATGGAACTGTACCTTTTGACCACCACTCCTTTCTCGCGCTTGCAGGGTATCACCTGATTACCCTGATTATATTCAGGAAGTAGTGGATGTTGAGCCACAGGAGGCCTCCAAACTCCTACTCAGACAAATTACGGGACATGCTCCTAGCGGACATGTCAATAATTACAAAAAAAGCCTAACTAAAAAACTACCTAAACTTGCAACCACCCTGCCCCTAAATCTATAAAGCCCCCAATTTGACAAACATGGACAATACAGCACAGACATTAACAATATCAAAAATGTCAGAAAACTCTCAAGCAATCAACAGAGACAACCTCTAGCCAGCATGGACAAAAAAAATGTATGGGAATTTGAAAGTAATTTCACATTTCCTTGTTTGCAGCATGGCATTGACATTGTGTCATTTCCTGGGGGGATGACTAACATTTTCTCCAAATGCATAATTTTTTCTAATGCATCCATATAATATTAGGCAATTTGTGATTTACGCACAATGCATCTCAATGCACAACACTTCATTTTTGATGCGTTGATGTGGATGTGAGTCTTCCAGGTGATGTGAAGGGTGCCATGCATCACACTTTTAGTAAATGCGTTTGTTTAAATTGACGCAATTGGCCAATTAGGAGTTTTACATCGTAGCATATTGAGCAACGCATGTAAACACTCCAGGGATCAGTGACTTTGGCTGTAGATTTCCGAGCTGACATGCTTGATGACTTGGAATGTGTTGCATGTGTATGTCGACAATGCACATATGTGAGAATGATTGCATTAATGATATGGAGACTGAGATAGCAATGCATCATTGTGAAATTGTGACATTTTGTGGGTTCTAGATAGGTTAACATTATGTTTATGTCTTACTGTCAGTATCATGATTGGTTGAAAGTGGGTAACTGAGTTGTACTTTTATAAGTTCCACAGATATAGCTGTTGTGCACAAATGTTATGCACATTGCAATACATGATAATGCTCAGACTTCTGTGACTTACTATAGCCCATTTGTGTGGGTAATTTGAATAATAATGCACAGCAAGTCTTCTTGTTGCACTACATTACACCAATGTGAACATGGCAGGATAGCACCATTGATTTGAGCTACAGTGCATTTGTGTCCTTTCACATTTTGCCAATGCAAACTGTGCTACCTTTCGCCAACACAGGCACCCTTGCACCATTGCGCAAGTGTGTCTGTGTTGAATACAGAATTGTTTTTGGAAAGGTTGAGGCACCTTCCAGCACATTACACAATCAGAAGAGGTATTTCCCTCTGTGTGCTGCATGATGCAGCACACATGGAATGAAGTAGACATGAAGAATTACAAAACTATTATGCCACATTGCGCATGTTCAGTGGAGGCATAAGCTTTTGCCATAGCACCAGGTTTACATCATTATGTAAATCTGAATCCTCATAAATATTCATGGGTTTTGCCTTGGAATATGCCCTGCAAGATCCTTGGAATGCCCCATGTTGTAGAGTAAGCTAAGCTGGTCAATTGCAGTGCCTTAACGTACTCCATTTCTATGAGATCAAGATTAGCCACACAAAGTGACTTAGTGTGGCCCCATCAATACGTTTGGGAGGCTTGTGCCACCTGAAGAATGGAAGTAGTGAGCCATCAGCCTCATGTAAATAGGCCCATATCTGCACCATTGCTAACTTAGGGTGTGTTGTGGGTACATTACCCACTCAGGGAATGACATACACTGGCTGGTTCAGCCAGTCTAAGGTGTATGTGGCATCTGGGGGACATAATGACTATCCAGATACGTAATGTATGTGGATAGGCATATATGACACAGGTTGATATGTACGAAACAATGTCTACCATCCAGAAATACCCAACAACCACCTTATCATGTTGTAGTACATACACATTTGCGGTCCGGGCTTAGGTCTAGAACAATATGTGTGGCACATGTGCAGTACTACTGCACATTAGCGTATGCCAAAATTATTAGCCTATGGTTTAGTGATCACGTGGCCAGCTTGGGTAGCCAAAACAAGTCTGTTACCTCCAAGGAGGTATATGCTTACAATTGGCATGCATCACAATACTTTGCTATACTGAGGGGTTCAGTGAACTTAGGATGTGGGTAGACATTCACACGAGCTGCTCATCTAGCCATTTCATGTCACGTTCTGCCACTATAACCTGAAATGCATCAGTGAATAGTACATTGGAAGAAGTTATCTTGCATGTCGTCATGGACCTGTAGGGGTGACAGCATTGTTTATATCTGAGTGAGAAACACCAACATGGTCACATACATCCCTGCTGGTTCCTGTTGTATCCTTGCCTAGTGGGGCAAGTGTGACAGCATTGCACCTAGGTAGCCAATCCTGCACCGGTACAGTTGAGCTATCCACATTTATATGTGTTCTGTGAAATCCCACAATAAATTTATTATGTGCTTGCAGACACTGATGTAGCATATGTAGAGTATATGAGTTGCTCTGTGTTCCCATCTGCATCATATGTGCCCCCCTTCACAGTCATCAGACTATGAGCTCACTATACTGTCCTCTACAAGTATGAGGTTGTACAACACACATGCAGTCATTGCACATTGTTTACATTTACACTCCCTCTGGATTTTGGTAGGATGCCTGATGGGCAGCACACTGCAGCAGCACACATATTCACATGTCCACACTGTGCAAATTGCTCTATTTGTTTGGTGTATATCTTCCCAATGCAAATGCATTTGGCAAATGTTGTTGACAAGGACATTTGTTTTTAGACACATCTGGGTCTTCCTGGTCCTCGTGTCCCTCATCCCATGGGGCATTAGTTTGCACACATATGTTGCGCAATGTACAGCACACAAGGACGATTTTACATACCATGGGGGGAGTATAGCAATCTGCCAGTCCCGGACATGTCAAATGAGCGGAAGCTGGACTTAAGAACTCCAAACGCCTGCTGTACTACGGACCAGGTCCTTCTAAGTGCAATGTTGTAGCTCCGCTGGCCATCCATCTGGGAATGTGCATATGAGGTCATGACCCGTGGCTGCAGGCCATATCCTTGGTAAGCTGAAAAGACAGGAGAGGAACAATCAGTCAATGATTATGATGGTTTATGGACCCACATTCAAGAACATGTCTATCATGTGCCTTAAATGACTCATACACATTTCCATCCAGTGTAGGACATACACTGACATTGTTTGGTATGCACAACCTTTCATTTTTGACTGATTGTTCCTCTTCTTTCATTTTCGTTATGACTGACACTGTACTAAACAGATTCACTTACTATTTGTAATACGTGTGAGTGCCAATGCCATGGATGTGGTGAATCTTTACTGATATGGATATTCAGTTCTCCATAGAGGAGACACTTCTCTCACACTTCTCTATTGTGTTGGTTTGGAACTATACTTGGCATTTCTGATCTACCACATGTCTGAATTTGCAATAGTTACCCAGTGCAGATGACATGGGTGTGACAGTATTAGTCACTGTTGTTCAGTAGCTACAGCCATGGATAGATCAATGAGTGCATGTCCATGTAGGACATCATTCTCTACATATGGCAGTGTGCTGTGTCCACAATGTTGACAGACCATAAGGAGAGAGATATATGGGTGTCTTGTGGTGTACAATGCAGGTGGTAAACTATCAACACAACAATGCCTCACTGAGTGAGGGCAGTGTAGGACATATTTTGGGACATTCAACAGAGTCTTGAGTTTACAGACTGCACTGGCACACAATGGGCAGCATAGCACCAAGGCAGACATATTTTCAGATGGTGAATATGTGTCTGCATTTCCTGTGAGATGTACTTTGTGCATGAGGGTCTTCCTTGATGAACATTTTTAACCACTGGAGATCTGTGTGTCACACAATGGACCACATATAGCATAATTTTACATGGTACACATTACCTGAATAGGGCCAATTGTTTGAAACCTTTCTCATGCCAAAAAGGATGGCTGAGATATCCCTGCTACTCTGGCTGTGGTGGTTTGGAATGAGCCAGACTCCAGTATGTGGAGTACTGCCAACAGCTTGGCCTGCCAAGGAATATTGGTGCACCTCTAGGATGCTGGCTACAGCCTTGGTGCAACCAGATTTGGGAGCTGGATGATGGGCTCCCTCCTGAGCCTGTTGTAGGTGATAACCTCCTCCTTCCTGAGGTCAATGAAAGTAGTCCTCTAGCAATAGACACATTCCCTTCTCCTGTGCTTCCTACGTGTTGGTGGTGGATGTGGTGGTGGTGCTCTCTCTGCTCCTACCTGCAGAAGGAACAGGTCCCTTGGCATAGCTTAGCTTGCCAAAGTGTTTTGGGTGTGTTCTGTTTACGTACCAGTACCAATTAATTATTTATTTTGCCTTGGTTGTCAATGCATAGGAATTTTGACATATAATGGTCTCTGCATTGCTTGCCAAACGTGTGTCACTTTAAAATAAACTTGTAATGCATCAGTTCTGCACTGGTCTTTACAGGGGAACATCTACCTTGCATATGTTTAAGGTTATGTGAAGCAGCCAGTTGAGGCACAGAAACAAAATGATGCAGGCCAGCAGAAAGTGACTCATTGTACCTAATGCATCACTTGGTAAATAAGGAGCGTGGAATGAGCTGATGCTGCATCAAAAAATTACTCAACAGCACTGCAAGCTCCTTTTTAAATGTGCCCCAATATTGATATCCCACCTGAACAACTACTTTGTGGAAATATAAAACCAATAGGACTGAATTCAGGCCAGCCCAGAAAATGTTAGGATACACTACAGTATTCAGTTTCTACAATGCTAATCATGTGCAGTGGAGTAAAAAACATTCTAGGATAGTCATGAATTTAAGACTTTAACATTTCAATGCAGGAATGTGCAAAGCAGTCATGGGATTCGGGTGCATAGAATTCAATATGTAATAAGTAGCCCGAACATGAGACTAAAGATCCATACCTCAGTTCCTTTGGGTGTGTCTAAGATTATGGCCTTGCAGTCTAACAGCTACCAATATTTTGATGTTTTAGATGTGGGATAGAGAAGTGATGACATTTAATTTGAAACCTTGAATTTCCAATTATTCTGTCATCATTCATTCATCAACAACTCCTCAAAGTTTAAAGGCAAGTATAAGGAATTTGCAATCTGCTCACTTATATTGTGTTGCCAAATAACATTCCCTGGATAATCAAATTTCATGTTATGACTATCATGTTCATTTTCATGTTTTTTTTTAACTTCTTTTGAAGTATTTTCGTTAGCATATATTCTATAAATGTATTTTTCACTGCTGAACGGAAAAGGCACTGTTTATATGCCCCAGGGAATTGTTTTCTTGTGCATTTTTGCATTCTTACAGAGCCCATTTAACTGTAAGTTATCAGCACGCTGTACAGAAGAATACTCAAAGATGCTGAACAGTCATTTCAGAGCACAAATACATTATTTATGATCATTAATTTAACATTGCATTCAAAACTTTATTACATTGAAAAAACAATTGTCTGCCCCCCTTTTCTTTTGCCTCTATTTCTCAGGTGGAACAGTTTTTGGCCACAGTCCATAAAGTACATCATCATGGATTGAAGTACCATGGTTTCCCCCCAAAGCCCAGGTCCAGAGAGCACAGAAGGAGGCTTTGGCTATGGTTGCATCTCTGCATGATCTCTCTGCTACACCTCAATCAGTTTCCTCTGACTGCAATGCTTCTAGGGAGGACTTGTTTTCTGGTGAACTGGGTTCTAACTCGCTAACACCACCGGTGTTTGCAGCACAATTTGTTGACAATATTATTTGAATGTCGTATGCCCTTTATCATGTACCATGCCACATGGTGCATGTGTGTTTCTTTATAGATGTATTGTGGGGGAGGGCGCTTTGGTCTGGTTGACTTGCTTGATACTGTTGTTTGCTTGCATTCAATTGTGATTCTTTTGCCTGACTGTATGACATTGCCCATCTTGCCTGTTGACAATGGGATCCTAATAGGTTTTATTATGTCTTGATTGCCTACTAGGATTGTTACTCTTATACATCAGTGTAATAGGTGTTCTTTCTCTTGGCACTCATGTACCTCTTTTTGTTTCCCAGACCCTCTTTGCCTGGAGAAATTTTGTTTTCACTTGTCATCTTTTTTGGATGCTTAGGGCGGGGATCTGTTCGGCACATGTTTAAAATGTATGTATTGTTAGATTGTACTGTTTTTCCCACATGACAAGATGCCTTACTACTTTTCTCTAGTGTGTTCTTTTTAGTTGCCACTCACGTCTAGGCTTTTCTATAGGTGCCTTGTCATTTATGTAAGTTACGGTTTAATTCACTTCCTCATATAATTAAATTACATGGAATGTCTGGGTATAAACTCATTGCACAGAGACTACAAGATGCATGTGGCTTTGACCTGCTAGAACCCTCAATCATTCAGGAATTTGTAAAGCGCACTACTCACCCGTGAGGGTCTCAAGGTACTGAGGAAGGGGAGGGGTGAAGGTGAGGGAAGGGCTGCTACTGCTCAAACAGCCAGGTCTTGAGAAGTTTCCTGAAGGTAAGGAGGTCTTTAGTCTGGCGCAGGTGGGTGGGTGAGAAGAGTGTTCCACATTTTGGCGGCAAGGTGCAGGAATGATCTACTGCCGGTTGTTGTTCTGCGGACGCGTGGGACAGTTGCAAGGGTGAGGGCGGCAGAGCGGAGATGCCGGGTCAGGGTGTAAAAGGAGAGCCGTCTGTTGAGGTATTCTGGTCCGGTGCTGTGTAGTGCTTTGTGAGCGTGGGTGAAGAGTTTGAAGGTAATTCTCTTGTTGACCGGAAGCCAGTGCAGGTTTCTCAGGTGGTCTGTGATGTGGCAGGGTGGGGATGTCCATGATGAAGCGTGCAGAGGCGTCCTGGATGCATTGCAGCCTCTTCTGGAGTTTTGCTGTGGTTCCTGTGTAGAGGACATTGCCGTAGTCCAGTTTGCTGTTTACGAGGGCTTTGGTGACTGTTCTTCTGGTTTTGGTGGGTATACATTTTTAGATCTTTCAGAGCATGCGGAGGGTGTTGAAGCAGGAGGAGGAGATGGCATTCACTTGCTGGGTCATGGATAGTGAGGAGTCCAAGATGAATCCCACATTGCGTGCATGGTCGGTGGGAGTCAGAGTGGATCCAAGAGTGGCAGGCCACCAGGAGTCATCCCATGTTGAGTGGGTGGGGCCGAAGATAAGGACTTCCGCCTTGTCGGAATTGAGTTTGAGGCTGCAGCTCTTCTTCCATTTGGCGATGGCTTTCATTCTTTTGTGGAGGTAGGTCTTGACGGAGTCCTTGGTGAGGGAGAGGATCAGCTGGGTGTCATTGGCATATGAGATGATGTTGAGGTTGTGGGATTGGGTGATTTTAGCGAGCGGGGCCATGTAGACATTGAAGAGGATCGGGCTGAGGGACGAACTCTGGGGTACGCCGCAGATGATTTTGGTGGCCTCCGATCGGAACGGGAGAGGTGGACTCTCTGGGTTCTACTGGTGAGATAGGAGTTGACCAAGTCCAGAGCTCTGTTGTGGATTCCTGCATTGCTGAGGCGTGAGCGTAGGGTGTGGTGGCAGACGTTGTCGAACGTGGCCGAGAGGTCCAGGAGGATGAGGACCGTGGTTTCTCCATTGTCCAGTATGGTTCTGATGGCATTGGTGCTGGCGATGAGGGTTGTTTTGGTACTGTGGTTGCTGCGGAATCCGGATTGGGAAGGGTACAGGGTGCAGTTCTCCTCGAGGAAGCAGGTTAGTTGTCTGTTGACAGCCTTCTCGATGACTTTTGCCAGGAAGGGAAGCAGGTAGATAGGCTGGAAGTTCTTGAGGTCCTTTGGGTCCGGTTTTTTGAGGAGGGCGTTGATCTCAACGTGTTTCCAGCTCTCTGGGAAGGTGGTGGACTCGAAGGAGCTGTTGATGATCTTCCATAGTTGGGGTGCTTGCTTTCTTGAGGATGTGGTGAGGGCAGGGGTCAGATGGAGAGCCCGAGTGGATGGTGTTCATGATTTCCATGGTGTTGTTGTCTGTGACGGGGCTCCAGGAGAGCAGGAGGTTCGTTGGAGGTGAATCTGTGGTGTTGGTGGTTGCCGGGGGGGGTCTTGGTGCTTAATCTGTTGTGGATGTCTGCAATCTTGCGGTGGAAGTAGGAGGCTAGGGAGTCGGAGAGATCTTGGGATGGCAGGATGACGTTGGGGCTGGGGTTGAAGAGTTCATTCACAATGTTGAAGAGCTCCTTGTGGCTGTGTGCGTTGTTGTTATTCGGTCTTTGAAGGCAGTTCTCTTGGTGGCTAGGATGAGCTGGTGGTGTCTGCGAATGGTGTTCTTGAAGGCTGTGTGGTTGTACCGAGTCTGATCTTGGTGCCACTTTCTTTTGAGTCTTCTGCAGGTTTGCTTAGATTCATGGAGGTCGGTGGTAAACCAGAAGGCCTTTCTGTCGGTGCGTCTGTTGGCGGGACTCTTGATTGGGGAGAGAATATTGGCAGAGGTGTTGACCAATTGCTTGAAGTTGCAGGCAGCTGCATCAGTGTCGGTGGTGTTGATGGGTGGGTTCCAGGAGAGGGTCACGATAAGTTGGTCTTCGTGACCTTGTTCCAACTGCAGTGGGGGATCCACAGTGGGTGGTGGTGTTTTGTGGTTTTCTTGAAGGAGAAGTGGATGAAGCTGTGGTTTCTCCAGTGGAGTTCGGTGGTGTGGCTGAAGGAGATGTGATTGCTGGCGGAGAAAATAGGGTCGAGTGTGTGCCCTACAGAGTCGGTTGGTTTTGTGACTAGCTGCTTGAGACCGAGGTTGGAGAGGTTGTCGAGCAGGGGGGCAGTGTTGTTGTCATTGGTGTTCTCAAGGTGGAAGTTTAAGTTCCAGAGGAGTATGTAGTCAGTGGATGTGAGAGCATGCGTGCTGATGATGTTGGTGATGGAGTCGCTGAATTTCTGTCGGGGGCCTGAAGATGAGGGTCCCTCAGAGGGTGGTGTTTGGTTCAGTGTGGATCTGGAAGCGCAGGTGTTCGGCAGTGCTGAGGGTGTCTTCGGTGATGGTCGTGAACCAGAGGGTGTTCTTGTGGACGATGGCAATGCCTCCTCCTGGTTTGTTGGAGCGGTCCCTGTGGGTGATCTTGTAGCCATCTTTGATGGCTGTGGCAATGTCAGGCACTAAGGGGGGTTCATCCAGGTCTCGGTCAGTAAGGCGATGTCTGGGAGGCTGAGTCAATGAGATTCCATAGGTCTACTGCATGCTTGTGGACGGAGCGGGTGTTGAGGAGGATGCATCTCAGATTGTCTTCCTACAGGTGACACATCTTATAGCTACA
Organism: Pleurodeles waltl; assembly: GCF_031143425.1. Lineage (NCBI taxonomy): Eukaryota > Metazoa > Chordata > Amphibia > Caudata > Salamandridae > Pleurodeles > Pleurodeles waltl. Next base: position 813,531,030 of record NC_090437.1, on the reverse strand, counting down.
GAGGTCTCTAAGCTACAATATAAATTACAGGGCCACGTTTTCGGCACCAGCTTCATGAAAAATGCTAGGGAGGTTGTCCTGTGGATCAGAGCTGGTATTCCTTTTCAGATAGTTAGTTAGCATGGGCTGATGTAGATGGTAATTTCACAGTTGTGAAACCCCGTCTGGATGGTAAACCTTTAAACCTGTTTATTTATGCTCAAAATGTTGACTAATTGGACTTCTGGACCTGCAGGTCAAATTATTTTGTATCCTGTGCCCCTTGGGTTATCAGGGGTGATTGTCTGGAAATTCCTGTCCTACCACTCCCACAATCATATGTGCTACTGTATGGCAATCATCTCTAACAGTGGTTGGGTCACAGGACTCTGGGCAACACACGGCATCCCTGACACCCACGTCTCCAAGAGTACTATTTTTATTCTACTGTACATTATACATGTATTCTTGCTTTGATAAATTTGTGTGCTCACAGGATCTTTATACTTGCATTACTTCTATTTCATACTTCCTCAGAACTTCGTCCAACCACAACTCCTTAGCTATGGCTTGGGGTAGGAGGGTTTCCCTGATTCCAACAACAGTTACAATTGTGAAGAGAATAGGACCAGCCTCCTACAGTGCAGTACCAAGCCACCTAGTCACCTAGTCAGCTTACTCCTCTGGAAGGTGGTTCATTGAATTCTGGGTGTTTGCTAAAGGCCTTTAATGCAAACAGGTTTGAGAAGGGATGTACATGAATGCACCTACATCACTCTCAACCTCTCCGTTCTGAGTATGGTAAAGACCGCCTACTGTTTATGTCTACATTAGTTCTTCTCTATTCATAAAAACTGCACGATGACTCAGTGTAACTCTGGATGTGCTCCTCTCCTGACTTTGTATATAGATTTTAAAGTACTCTCTAATAGCTCACTTCTGTCCGCACTTTCTTGTTTGATTCTCTCATTATTTCAAACATGTTCAGTGCTCTACTCAAATTATGTTCTTTAACTTTACTCTCAGTCTAACTATAGTTCATCTTTCGTTGCTAAGCTACTAATTCTCACCTACCAGGAAAATCCGAAATAGGTTCTCCTTATTCTTCTTCCATTCAACTCATGGCATCTATACTTTCCCATTCATCCCTTTCGCTCTCTCTCTATCTGCACACTCAGACCCAAATTACTAAGAACTTGGGGCCATATTTATACTTTTTGACGCACAACTGCGCCAACGCAGTTGTGAGTCAAAAATGTTAACGCCGGCTAACGCCATTCCAAAGCGCCATGCGGGCGCCTTATTTATTGAATGACGTTAGCCGGCGCAGCAGACTGGTGTGCGTAAAAAAAAATGACCCACACCAGGCAGCGCCGGCGTAGGGGAAAATGGAGCTTGGGCGTCAAAAAATGGGGCAAGTCAGGTCTGAGGCAAAATATTGGCCTCAACCCGATTTGCGCCATTTTTTTGGACTCCCAACCCCCATTGAAAGGACTCCTGTCTTAGCACAGACAGGAGTCATGCCCCCTTGCCCAATGGCCATGCCCAGGGGATATATGTCCCCTGGGCATGGTCATTGGGCATAGTGGCATGTAGGGGGGCACAAATCAGGCCCCCCTATGCCACAAAAAAGAAAAAAAAAAAAAGAATACTTACCTGAACTTACCTTAAGTTCCCTGGGATGGGTCCCTCCATCCTTGGGCGTCCTCCTGGGGTGGGCAAGGGTGGCAGGGGGTGTCCCTGGGGGCATGGGAGGGCACCTCTGGGCTCCTTCCGAGCCCACAGGTCCCTTAACGCCTGCCCTGACCAGGCGTTAAAAAATGACGCAAAAGCGGCTGGACGTCATTTTTTAAAGCCCGCCCACTCCCGTGCGTCATTTTTGCACGGGAGTTTAAAGAAGACGCACATGCCTTGGAGTAATTGTTTAGAAGGGAACGCCTACCTTGCATATCATTAACGCAAGGTAGGTGTCCACGCTAAAAAATGACGCAAACTCCAAGATCTTTGGCGCTAGACGGGTCTAACGCCAAAGTATAAATATGGAGTTACCTTTGCATCGGATTTGCGTAAAAAAAAACGTCGCAAATCCGGCGCAAACAGAGTATAAATATGCCCCTTGGTGTTGCCCATGAATTCTGCAAGGTGATGCAGTGCAACACAAGCCCTTAAGGAAGATTTACTATGTCATGCAGAGTCATCCAGCGTGACTCAGTGTGGCATAGTAAATCTGAAGTAATGCAAGGCAGTGCAAATTGCTGCCTTATGGTATTCTGCCCTGCAAAGGCATTCCATGGATATAACAAGGGGTTTCCCATGCTTCCACTCATGGTTTTTGGTGCATTCCTGATCACATACTATGCCTTCTCAGGTGAGGTGTAAGAGGAGAAATATGCTTATTTTTACTAGTTTATTTTTTTTACTTTTTCTACATTTGTCTGCTTTAATCTCGTAAACAGAAAATCTATTCAGGCTGTTAGCAACTTCATTCTTCACCTATGTAATATCAAATTTGATTTGCTCTTTCTCCATAGTGTGACAGACAAAGCCATAGCCACATGGGTGCCTGAAGGGCCCGGGCACCCCCATAAAAAAAATGCCTGGTCCCCCCCCCTATATGTAATTGTCAGCATATCAGATATTGCTTTGAGATGAAAAAGTGCACACTGTGTTTGTGGGGCTAGTGAAGTCCTCGCACGGGCAGCAGTCCTAATACAGATTATCATGGAATAGGGCCTCACGTTTTACACAGATGCTTTCGCATTTGCAGAGGATTTAAGGGAGAGAAACTGCCTGCGGAGAATTGTACTGTCTGATTCAGGGTCAGAGGCATTTGGATTAGGAAAGCAGTAACAATGAAATATTTTGCTCAGGATGGCAGGAGGAAGCAGCCTTTTTCCAGGCCCTATCCTCCATGCCCCCAAGCCAAACAAACAACCTGTCTCTTCAGTCTCCTTTAACACTACAGCACATTGGGAATGAACCAAGCTGAAGGTCAGGTGTCAATTCTGTCTATACTTTGACACAGCAAATTAGAGCATACCAATTATCTGTGTTCAAAGTAGCATTATTTTAGTGAATAAACAGTCAACTCAGCCCGGAGCGTCTGTTGCTGGTATAAGGGGGCTAAATTGGGTAGGTCTGACCTGTAGGGCAATCTACCCGTAACAGAAGGACTGGCCTGACCAGAGAGTGTGTTGGTTATTTGTGTCTGTTTGTGGTCTATATTATAGACTGGAGGGCTGTTTTGTATAGTTGTTTTCTGTCATATTACGACTACCATTGTCTGCAGCAAACACAAATGCATGCAGTCCCCCAAAACTTGCAATACACCCAAACAGTGTGTCTCTGGAAGCTCAAAACTGCTCTGAGATGCAAATTTGCAGTTTTCAAGCTATCTGATTCACTAAATGAGGTCACGTTTACTTTGGCGCTCAAGCCTGTTTTCTGTCACAGTCCATCCCTGGGGCTGAGAAAGGAGACAGAATTTCTGTCTCCTGTGAGCTCATGATCGAGGCCTCAAAACTATTAAAAGAGGAAACTACGTCTTGAAAAGTGTGTGGATGAGTGAGGAAGCAAAATTATTTTGTATGCTTATGAGAAAATCAGTGGGTGAGATAGGTTTCCTGTAGTGATGCAGTGAATATGTTTTTAAGTACCTTGCCATTCAAGTACCACTTTGTTTCTTCCTTAAGAGATGAAACTAGCTGACATAACCTTTTTCTTTGAAAAAGGAATGCCTCACCTTCAGTCTTAAAATATAATCAGAAATACTCATTCCAACAGTTTATCATACCAGAGAAATACATGCTTGCACATCTCTACAGGTGTGCAGAAAACAAGTTTATAGAACTGGGGTATGGTGTTAAGGAACTCAGTGAAAATACAACGTTCAATATATTTTGATGGCAGCACTAAGGCCCATAATTATACTTTTTGACGCAAGCCAGCGCCAGCGTTGGTTTGCGTCAAAACATGTACCGTCGGCCAACGCCATTCCAACGCGCCAGGCGGGCGCCTTATTTATAGATTGACGTTAGCCGGCGCTGCAGCCTGGTTAGACTAAAAAAAATGACTCTAACCGGCCAACGCAGGCGTAGGGAAGAATGGGGGTTGTGCATCAAAAAATGATGCAAGTCAGGATGGAGTAAAAAATCATGGCCCGTATTTATACTTTTTTTAGCGCCACATTTGCGCCGCTTTTTGACGCAAAACGGCGCAAACCTACAAAATACAATGGTATTTTGCAAGTTTGCGCCGTTTTTGCGTCAAAAAACGACGCAAATGCGGCGCAAAAAAGGTATAAATACGGGCCCATGTCTCTAACTGGACTTGCGTCATTTATTGACGCACAACCCCATTGAAATTACTCCTGTCCCCTGGTCATGGTCATTGGGCACAGTGGCATGTGGTGGGGCCCAAGTTAGGCCCCCCTATGCCACTTAAAATAAAACTAAAAAAATACTTACCTCTACTTACCTGTACTTACCTGGGATGGGTCTCCCATCCATGAGTGTCCTCCAGGGGTGGGAGAGGGTGGCAGGGGTTGTCCCTGGGGGCAGGGAAAGGCACCTGTGGACTGCTTCCATGGTCAGAGACCATGGAAATGAGCTCACAGGTCCCTTAACGCCTGCCCTCACCGAGGTGTTAAAAAATGGCACAAATCAGGGTGGGTGCCATTTTTTAAGGCCCGCCCCCTTCTGTACGTCAAAATAACACAGGAGTATAAATAAGGCGCACATGCCTTAATGTCATTTTTTGGACGGGAAAGCCTACCTTGCATGTCATTAACGCAAGGCAGTTTCATGCATCCAGAAAATGACGCACACTGCAAAACTTTGACATTCGTGGGGTCGGGGGTCAAAGTATAAATATGGTGTTAGGTTTGCGCCAAATTTGCGTCAAAAATGTTGACGCAAATTCAGCGCAAACAGAGTATAAATATGCCCCTAAGAGATTGTGGAAAGAGACATGCAAGGCCAGTGTTTGCATTGGAGGAGGGGGTGAGACAGCAATGTCAACTGTAGGAAGTACAGGTTATCATGTGGTACCAGCACTAGGTAGAACTAACAGCAGTATCAAAGTATGTGTATTGTATTGTAGTGATATAGTGCTTCATACATTTAACTAGGTGCTAAACGGCGTGCATTTTCTTTGTCTACATATTTGTCCTCTGATATGTATGATGGTGGGTGTGTGTGTGTGGTTTGCTGTTTGTTGGGCGTGGGATGGTAGGCTGTCTTTCAGTTCTCAACCTAAGACCGGCATACACTACCAGTTTTGTTGAGTTTATTATTTTTAAGGCAAAAGAGCCTTTATTTTAGCTTTCTGCACATTGAAAAAATCCTGCAGTTCAAAGTGAATTAATTGAGAAACTACATTTCCATGGTGGTCATTATGACAATGGCGGTGACTATTAAAGTGGCGGTAATACGGCCAACAGGCTGGTGGTAATTGCTGCCAAATTATGACCATGGCAGTGATAACTCCCAAAGACAGCCAATGTACCACACCAACCGCCAAGGTGTTAACACCTCTGACCACGGCAGTAGCCATTAACAGCCAGGCGGAAGACAAGATACGACCCACCATATTATGACATAGCAAACTGCCACGATTTTCAGGGAAGTACCAACGCTGAAACAGACCACAGAAGATGAAAGACTCACCATCAGAGACACAGAGAAGATCAATGCCGCTATGGAACTGGAACTTCAAGTCTTCCCGATTCTCATCTACACCATGCTCCACCTGGAACACCAATGCCGACGAAGACGATGATGGTGAGTACAGCCGCCTAGCACAAGGGAGGGAGGGAGTAAAAGGAAAGTGACACACGCACAACACATACCATACACACACACACACACACCATACACACAACCAGCTGCAGAGGAAAAACAGTCTCACAGTCTCAAAGGACACAAGTCATAATAATGCAAGGACAGCGTTTAGCCAGAACTGAAATTTGATGTCAACAGCCACCATACTGTCCATGTGAAAAGAGAAATATGAGTCACTATTCAGAAAGGGACAATGGCTAATCCAAAGTAAAAAAGACCAACATGGCCACAGGGCACAGCCCAAGGCTCCACTTGTTGTTCTCTGACTAAACCTTCACTACACTGTGCAGGGTCATCATGTTGGGAATGGCCAGGCACCTGAGGGAGAAGGAGAGTGGGGGGCACCCCAGCTGAAGTGGGGAACTTGCCCACTGGTTCTGGAGGGGGCTCCATCCTCATTTCACTTTGCTGGGGAGTGCAAGGTCACAGTCTCTGAGCTGGGAAACTTGCCCATGGTCCTGGAGGGGGCTCCATGCCAATTTCGCATTGCTGGGGAGTGCAAGGTCACAGTCTCTGAAGTGGGGAACTTGCCCACTGGTTCTGGGGGCTCCATGCCCATTTCTTTTTGCTGGGGAGTGCAAGGTAACAGTCTCTGAGGTGGGAAACTTTCCAACTGGCCCTGGAGGGGGCTCCATGCCAATTTTGCATTGCTGGGGAGTGCAAGGTTACAGTCTCTGAAGTGGGGAACTTGCCCACTTGTTCTGGAGAGGACTCTTTTTACAACAGTCCCTGGGGGGTGGCCTATATGCCCTCTGCTGGAGGTGAGGGCTGCTGTGTCCCAGCTGGAGGTGAGGGATGCAGTGTCCCAGTTGGAGGTGATGGAGGTGAGGACTGCTGTGTCCCAGTTGGAGGTAAGGGCTGCTGTGTCCCAACTGGAGGTGAGGGATGCTGTGTCCCAGCTGGAGGTGAGGGCTGCTGTATCCCTGTTGGAGGTGAGGGTTCCTTGCCCACTACTGTTGGAGGGGACCTCCTGCCTCTCTTGGGTGTTGGAGTGGGATCTTTCCCTCTCTTGGGGGGTGGAGTGCGATCCTTCCCTCTCTTGGGTGGTGGAGTGGGATCCTTTCCTTTCTTGCCCCTACAACTAGGAGGTGCCTCCACTGTCCCTGTGGACTGTTTGGCTAGGGTGCTGGGCTGGGTCATTGTGACCCTGTTCTTACGGGCAGGACAGGGGTGGAGGGGGAGGGAAGAGGTCAAGTAGGACAAGGAAAAGCTTCTAAGGAACGGTGTGGTGGGAGGAGGGATGGGAGTGGAGGTTGAGGCAGTGGATGTTGTTGTGTGTGTGCAACTGTCAGTTATTTGTGAGTGCTTCAGGCCTGAAGTGAGCTGCCTGGGTTTGTCTGTGCCACTATTGTGTGATGTTTTGTGTGCATGCTTGTTTGTATGTGTGAATGGGATGGGTTGGGGTTGAGGAGACTGGGACTGGGAAGTGGTAGTTGGAGGGGAGACGGTAGGAACAGGGACAATGGCTGCCATCAGAGAGGAGGCCAGAGCCTGGAACGATCTCTGTTGGGCCACCAATCCACAGTGAATGCCCTCCAGGAATGCATTGTATTGCTGCATCTGGGTAGGCAGCCCCTAGATGGCATTCACAATGGTTGACTGCCCTGCAGAGATGGATCTCAGGAGGTCAATAGCCTCCTCACTGAGGGCAGCAGGGCTCACTGTGGCAGGGCCTGAGGTGCCTGGGGTGAAGGAGATGCCCATCTTCCTGGTGAGCGCGTACGGGCAACTCGGTGAGAGGCTACTGGGAAGGCTGTACTGGTATGGGGTGGTGGCTATATTTGTAGCTGGGGTGGTCTCATAGGTATCCTTCACCACCAGGGAGCTTCCATCAGAGGATTAATCTGAGTCAGTGTTGTCATCTCCTGTTTCAACCATGCTATGTTACCAGATATACCAATACAACCATTACCCTTTAGCTGGATCACGCTGCGATCTCTGACCTGGTATTAAGGGGCACCCACTAAATGACACCCACCACCAGGATACCATGCCACCTACCAATTATAGCCCCCACTGTAGCTGCTGTAATGCCCTCAAGCGCCCATCCAGCTCTGGGTAGGCCTTAGCCAGTATGCAGGCCATCAGGGGTCAGTTTCTGACAGGCACCCTACCCTCATTGGGAGGCCATAAACAGCTGGTCCTCTGTGGTCTTCCCGGCCTAGAATCCCAGGTCCTCCTATATTTTCCTACAGTGGGTGCTCCATGTGCTGTAGACCCCCAGGGTCTGCAAGTCCTTGACAATGGCACGTCACAATCCCTTCTTCTGATGGGCGCTGACCTGCAGAGGAAACACAAACAGGAGGACACCAATACACATACTATATACCCCACAAATCCCATTTCCATTTCCACTGGCACACACATCACCCGGCGCCCACTATGTACACTACCACCAGCCATACCACCCCCCCAAATGGCATGATGCTTGCACACACACCTCCATGCAACCTTGTCACATGCATCGTGCCCAAGTTGTACTCACCTGTTGGTCTGGATGCCCTTACAGCTGTCCATACTGAGGTAGGACCCAATCCACCAAGTGCTCCAACTCCTCTGAAGTGAAGGCAGCGGCCCTTTCCCCAGTCACAGGGGCCATGTCAGGATCCAGAGACAGGTCACATATGCACATGCAGTGCAGGTATTGTCCTTTGGGAAGGCAGGAATCAAGTGAGGCTATAGACAGAAAATGGCAGTCACGTCCATGGCGCTGTACACCGTCACAGCTGCCCGTTATCCCCATTGGCCACTGTACTCCATAGAGCCCCATATTAGCCAATGAGGAATAGCACAGTGGTGCAAAGCCGCTTTCCACCATGAAGCCCAGTTGCCTCACTTCCACCTATCCCTACAAACAGGACAGGCTTTCACCATTTTATGGTGGTGGACAACATTCAGATAATCGAGAACTGCATCAATTCTATAATTTGCACATACATTGCCATACCCATTGTCCCTTCACATTACTGCTCTATGTACACTGAGGTGGTAAATACATTGTTTGGATTGTGACACCCTACTCACTCCTGTGTCCCTTAGATACCTACCACTGTGGAGGAATTGGAGGAGGAGACATGACCCCGTGTACAGACCCCTTGTGAATTTGGCTACACTGGAGGACAGGCACATAATACTCACCTATAGACTGGACAGGGCCACAATCACAGAGCTGTGTGCTCAATTGGAGCCTGATCTTATATCAGCTATCCGTCATCCCACTGGGATCCCGCCTCTTGTGCAGGTTCTATCAGTGCTCCATTTCCTGGCAACTGGTTCTTTCCAAGTGACAGTGGGCTTTGCAGAAGGAATGTCACAGCCAATGTTCTCAATCGTGCAGGCAAGGGTTTTGTCTGCCCTGGTGAAACACATGTGCAGCTACATTGCTTTCCTCAGGTGGAAGATTTGGCCACTGTGAAGGCAGAATTCTATGCAATGGGACATATACTCAATATTATTTGCCAAATTACATTACCCATGTTGCATTTGTCCCCCTGCTAGAAAGAACAGGTGTTCAGGAATCAAAAGAGTTTCCACTCACTCAATGTGCAAATGGTGTGCCTGGCTGACCAGTACATCTCCCACATCACTGCCAAGTATCCTGGGTTGGTGCATAATGCCTTTGTCTTTGTGGGGTGACAAATAGCAGATATCAGGTCAGGCTCCAGTTGGGCACACAGCTCTGTGATTGCGTCCCTGTCAAGTCTGTAGGTGAAGATAATGTGCCTGTCCTCCATTGTTGCCAAGTCTAGCAGGGGTCTGTACACGGGGGTATGTCTCCATCTCCTATTCATCCATAGCAGTTGCAATCTAAGGGGGAAAAGAGTGAGGGGCTAGTCATAAACTGTACATTGTAGCCACAACAGTACATTGCATGATGTTATTTTAAAATTTATTTGTGCCATTTGTCCAGATTGTACAATTGTGAACCGTGACACAGTTGTAATCCAGGGCCTGTCCCCCCCCTGAAATGGCGTCCACCTGTCCTTTGTGGATGGACAGGTGGAAGTGAGGTGATTACACTGACGTTGTGCGCTTTTGCCTCTGGAAATGCTTTGAAGGGCACAGATGGTGCCCTCCTTGCATAAGCCAATCTACACCAGTTCAGGGACCTCCAGGTCCTGCTCTGGTGCACACCTGGACAAAAGAAAGAGGAGTGACCACTCCCCTGTCCATCACCACCCCAGGGGTGTCCAGAGCTCCTCCAGTGTGTCCCTGGCATTAGCCATCTTGTTTTCCAAGGCGTGGGGACACTCTGGAGCTCTCTGAGTGGCCAGTGCCAGCAGGTGACATCAGAGACCCCTCCTGACAGATGCATACCTGGTTAGGTAGCCAATCCCCCTCTCAGGGCTATTTATGGTCACACTTGTGGGTTTCTCTTTAGATTCGGCTTGCAAGTTTTCATCAGGAATCCTCTGCAACAAAGTATCCAGAAAGGCTACTGTGACTCTTCAACTTCAGCTCCAGCGAGCAACTGCAACACTTTGCATGGTGTGCATGCTCTGGGGACTCCCTGTCTTTACCCTGCACCAGTAGGACTGAAGAAATCTCCCATGGAGTGACAGAGTCACTTCCCTGCTCCAGCAGGCACCTTCTAAGATGACGACCGGGTCTCTGGGACTCCTCTCCTGACAAAGAGTTTGCTCCTTGGGACACAGGTGGTGGATGCCTTCAACACAGACTTTCCTAAGGTGCAGCTGTCCAAATTTGGAGGAGGTAAGAGCTTGCCTTACCCGTTTGCAACAGTACCCCTGTGCTCCACGTCACCTTCCCCTCCTGAGGCCTGTGTGCACTATTTGCAAGAATTATTCATGCACAGCCTGGCCCAGGTCCTGAGCATTCTATCCTGCGATGCTCAACTCTCCAAGTTGTTCTCCAGCGGCATGGGACCTTGTTTTGTAGAACTGCAACAAGTGCAATTTGCACCTTTTTCCCTGTGTCCCGGGACCTCTGTGGGCACTGCCTGGTCATCTGTGGGTTACTTCCAGTGTTGGGAGCCCCCACTGCCTCCTCAGTCTGAGTTGAGGCCCCCAGATCCCTCCTGAGTCCAGACAGCACCATTTTGACGCAAAACGTGACATCGCTTGAACCAAGGCTTGTTGGATGAATCCAGCGCTGCAGCTCACCTATATCCAACATCACCACATGGGACATCCTTTGCATCATGCAGGAACCCACAGTCATCTTCTTTGTTGCCCTTCTGCAGACTTCTTCCAACCAGAGAATCTGCTTTTGTACCATCTTCTAGGTTGGCAGGGGCTCCTCTCCTTCCTGGAATCTTCTGCGACCTCTGGACTTGGTATCCTCTCTTTACAGGTCTTCAGCTCCAGAAATCCACCATTTGTTGTTTGCAGTCTTGCTTGGTTCTTGCAATAACTCTAATCATGACTTGTAGTGTGTCCTGAGGAAACTTGCAGTACTTTACTCCTACTTTCCTGGGCTCTGGGGTGGGGTATTTTACTCACCTTTGTGGTTTTATTACACTCCCAGTGACCCTCTATACAGTAACCTTGCCCAGAGGGGAATTCGTGATTCTCATTCCACTTTCTTAGTATATGGTTTGTGTTGCCCCTAGGCCTATTTCTTCCTATTGCATTCTATGGTATTTTCTATTGTTAGCACTGTCAAATGACTATTTACGTACCTAATGTTGGTGTTTAGTGTATATATTGTGTATAATACTTACCTCCAGAAGGAGTATTGCCTCTAAGATATGTTTGGCCTTGTATCACTAAAATAAAGTACCTTTATTTTTGGTAACACTGAGTATTGTCTTTTATTGTGTATAAGTACTGTGTAACTATAATGGTATTGCAGGAGCTTTACATGTTTCCTAGTTTAGCATAAGCTGCTCTGCTACAGCTAGCTCTATCAGCCTAAGCTGCTAGACCACTACTACATTTCACTAATAAGGGATAACTAGATCTGGTATAAGGTTTAAGTAACTAAGTAACCCACTACAAGCGGGCCATCCTCCTACATTGGCGGTGCAGCGGTGGGATAAGTACTTGCAATTGCTTTACCACTTTGTTACTAGTGCTTTCCACAAGAAAAACTTGCTCTAATACTTAGAGCTCTACATAATTGTACCTAGAAGTCACTTTTAACTTTCTAAAAAGTTCTTTAAAACTTTTCAAATGTTTTTCAAAGTTTCTGAAAAGAGTTTCTGTTCTCTAAAAAGTTACTCCTACTAGAGAAACATTTTTACTCTTTTTCCTATACTCTTTCTGTCAACATGTCTGTTGTAGAGGCTACCCTTAGAGTTGTGAAAACAAAATATGAAAGTGTAAACTTAAAAAGTTTGAGGGGTCTCTGCATTGAAAGAGGTTTAGGGATTGGGAAGAACCCAAATAAGGAATTCCTTTTAAATCTTCTCCTAAAATATGACCAGGGACTTAGCACTGGTCAGGAAGAACCAGAGGGGGGAGTGGAGGAAAGTTCCAACCAGGTAGCTAGGAGGAATCCTGGTGAGGGTCCTCCCACTGATCTTTCTGTCAACAAACCCCCTAGTGTAACTGGGAGTGGGAATGGGTCACACACTAGTAGGGCTCTCTTCACACTTAGAGGCCAGGTCACTAGGGGGGCTCCAGTTAGGAAAGGATCTGCCTCCGCCAATTCAAATGTTCCTTCTGTTTCAGAAGCATCCCACACTTCTAACCCTGAGGACTAGTCTGTAGATAGGGAACTCAGAAAGCTGAGGTTAAAGGAGGTCAGACTGAGGCTACAGTATCAACAGTTGGTCTTAGACAGGGAATCCCTGGCTGTGGAAGGGAAATACAGGGGTTAGTTTCCCATGGTGGCAGCAGCAGTTTCAAGAACTCCAGTGTTAGGGAACCTACATTTGATTCCAGAAATCTGCACAAAGTTGTTCCCCCTTACATGGATGGGGATGACATCTATAAGTGGTTTGCTGCACTTGAGAGGGCCTGTAAAGTTCAAAGGGTCCCTCAAGCTCAGTGGGCTTCTATCCTGTGGGTGTTGCTCACTGGCAAGGGGAGAGTCAGGCTCCTTATTGTCAGGGAGGATGATGCAGACATCACATTCTCAAATGTGCATTCTTAGAAGATCTGGGTTTAACCACTGAGCAATATAGAATAAAGTTTAGAGAGACCAGAAAGGAGTCACCACAGGATTGGGCAGATTTTGTACACTGTTCAGTGAAGGCCCTAGAAGGTTGATTAAATGGCAGTAAGGTGACTGACTATGGAAGTCTATATAACTTAATTCTGAGAAAGCATATATTGAACAATTGTGTGTCTGATTTGTTGCATCAGTGTCTTGTGGACTCAGATCCGACCTCTCCCCAAGAATTAGGTAAGAAGGCAGACAAATGGGTCAGAACAAGGGTGAGCAGAAAAGCTCATACAGGGGGTGACAAAGACAGCAAGAAGAAGGATGGTACGTCTCATGAGAAGGGTGGGGACAAAGATAAAACAAATCATCAGAGTCTTCATCAGACCCACAAAAATCCTCTGGGGGTGGTGGGTCCAAATCCTCTTCACACAATCAGAAAAAGCCATGGTGTTGTTTAAGTAAAATAAAAGGCCATTGAGCAAGTGATCCCACTTCTCCAAAGCGAAACACCAAGCCTCCCACCACCACAACCCCCACTGCTTCCATTAGTGCCCCAAGTAATTGCAGTGGTGGTGGGAAAGACAATACAAATAGCCAGTCAAAGAGTGTAGCTGGGCTCACTTTTGATAATGTAGTGGGGGGTGGTGTAGTTAGGGAGACCACTGAGGCTGTTTTAGTCTCTGATGGTGGCATTGGACTTGCCACCTTAGTTGATTGTCCCCTTAATATGGATAACTACAAGCAACTACTCCTAATAAATGGTGTTGAGGTTGAGACTGTTGGAGTGCCAGCCCTTTGTAAGTAAACTTACAAGGGGACGCGTACAGGTCGATTAACCTTTTGATTCGTATAGAGTGTTCTTGCCATAGTTTTGATACAGAATCATAACTCAATACAAAATAGTCAATAACCATTAATCAATCCAACAACCAATGGAGTCAATAATTTTCACACCCCATGGCTTTTCAGTCATGAATACCCACACCTTAGGTTTCATTTCAGTAATTTTACTTCCTATTCGTTAACAAAACTAAGGGGGTCATTCTGACCCCGGCGGAACCGCCAGAAGACGGTACCGCGGTCAATTGACCGCGGCGGTCATTCTGACTTTCCCGCTGGGCCGGTGGGCGACCACCAGAAGGCCGCCCGCCGGCCCAGCGGGAAAGCCCCTTCAACAATGAAGCCGCTCCGAATGGAGCCGGCGGAGTTGAAGGGGTGCGACGGGTGCAGTGGCACCCGTCGCGATTTTCAGTGTCTGCAAAGCAGACACTGAAAATCTTTATGGGGCCCTGTTAGGGGGCCCCTGCACTGCCCATGCCTGTGGCATGGGCAGTGCAGGGGCCCCCAGGGGCCCCACGACACCCGTTCCCGCCATCCTGTTCCTGGCAGTAAGAACCGCCAGGACCAGGATGGCGGGAAGGGGGTCGGAATCCCCATGGCGGCGCTGCTTGCAGCGCCGCCATGGAGGATTCCTATGGCCAGGGGAAAACCGGCGGGAAACCGCCGGTTTCCCTTTTCTGACCGCGGCGGTAATTGGCCAGGAAGCACCGCCAGCCTGTTGGCGGTGCTTCCGCGGTCGTTGGCCCTGGCGGTCATCGAATGACCCCCTAAGTCATGAATTTTAAATCATCCAATACTAATTAAAACAACTCTAGTAATATCTGTTAATCTGCAAGTCGCAGAAGACGTGACCTAATCAAAGCTTGAATCAAAAGACATTCTAATGCATCAACATAAGTCATTAATTAAACTCAATAGAACTAAGTCAGTGCAGCCTGTGGACTCCAGGGCAAATGGAGTGGACCCCATCTCATTGTGGAGAAGGAAGGCGTGGTCCTGAGCACAGCCAGAAGCCCCCTCAGGGTGCTTCATGTCAATCACCTTAAACCTTACTATGATAGGGCTGATTTAACCCTACTCATGGCCACAAATGAGGGGCAGGAAGAAGAGAGTGACCTTCTCCCTGAACTCTTCTCCAACACTGAAGCTGATGGCTTGTTGGAAGGAGTGGTGCTTGCAGACTTCCTCACTGCTGAGCAGAGGGCAGACTGCAAAAACCTCCTAGGACAGTTTTCTGACCGCTTTTCCCTCCTACCTTGTACAAATAACTGGTGTGAACATTCTGTTGATACTGGAGACAGTTTTCTACATCAAAAGTAAAATTTACAGGCAGCCTGACCATGTCAGAGATTGCATTAAAACTGAGGTACAGGTCAGTGATGCTTGTTCCCAAACCTCATTGCAAAGAAGGAAAGAGAGAAATGTGGTTTTGTGTGGACTATAGAGGACTTAATCTAAACTGATGCTGACACTATACCCACGGCAGACCAGTTCATAGATATACGGCTTCTGCCAACTATCTAAGCACCTTTGATCTGACTGCATGGTATTGGCAAATTAAGTTATCAGAGGATGCAAAAGCAAAGACTGCATTTTCTATCATAGGAGTGCATTACCAATTCACAGTTATGCCCTTTCGTTTGAAAAATGCACCAGTCACTTTCCAGGGGCTGGTGAATACAGTCATCCAAGGGTTGGAAGCTTTCAGTGCAGCATGCTTAGATGACATTGCTGTATTTAGCTCTACCTCGTATGACCACCTGGTCGACCTATGGAAAGTTTTGGAGGTCCCGCAAAAGGCATACCTCACTATCAAGGCTTCAAAGTGCCAGATAGGGCAGTGGAAAGTGGTTTATCTGGGCCACCTGATAGGTAGAGAACAGATTGAACCACTACAGGGGAAGATCCAGACAGCTATGGACTGGGCTCCCCCTACTACTTAGACCCTTCTTAGGTCTCACTGGGTATTACAGGAGGTTCATTAAGACCTATGGCTCCATTGTTGCCCCTCTTAATGACCTCACCAGTGAGAAATGCCTAAAAGGTACTTTGGACAGCCAGCTGTCAGAAAGCTTTTGAGGAGCTTAAGGAGGCTATGTGCACTGCACCTGTTTTAAAAAGACCAGATTACTTGTAGAAAATTATTGTCCAGACAGATGCTTCTGAACTGGGGGATGGGGCATTGTTATCACAACCTAACTCAGATGGCCAAGATCAACTTGTTTCTTTTATCAGTAGGAGGTTGACGCGTAGAGGAAAGTGTTTGTCTACCATAGGGAGGGAGGCCTTTGCAGCAGTCTGGGCCTTGAAGAAGCTAAGTCCCTACTTGTTTGGGACTCACTTCATTGTTCAAACAGACCACACACCTCTCTTATGGCTAAAACAGATGAAAGGTGATAACCCTGAGTTGCTGAGGTGGTCCATTTCCCTACAGGGAAGTGGGTTTGAGGCGGGGGGCCGGAGTTGCACTCATGTGCCCCTTAGTGGCAGCTGAGGTCTTTTGGGGGTGGAACAGGGCTAGATTTGGTGCTGGAGGTACTGGCCTGGGGGGTGGCCCCTTTCTCGTATGGGCAGGGCAGGGGGGAGGGGGAAAGGAAGGGAAGAGGTCACAGCAGGAAAGGAAAAACTGGGTGTAGAGGTAGTGGGAGTGGTTGTAGGAGGAGGAGGTGTGCTGGGCTTGGGTGCAGGTGCATGGACAGTGTATGTGTGTGAGGTAGATGACTTGGAGTCTGAGTGCGAGTGTTTGTGTGTCTTTGGAGGGGGCAGACACGGTGGGGGTGGGTCAAACAGGACATGTGGATGGATGTTGTGGTGGTGGTGGTCCCCTTCCCAGCAAAACTCATAGAGAAAATTGTCAACAAACAACTGACCCATGTCCTCGAGGAGAACAACACTCTGGACCCATCCCATTCTGGATTTCACAGCAAACACAGCACCGAAACCGCCCTAATCACTGCCACCAACAAGATCAGGACCATATTTGAAATTGGTAAAGCAGCAGCCCTCATCCTCCTGCACCTCTCAGCCACATTCGAAACCGTCTGCCACCACACCCTACACACTTGCCTCAACGACACAGGAATCCACGAAAGAGCCCAGGACTGGATCACCGCCTTCCTCACCGGTAGAACTGAGGGGTCCGCCTCCCTCCATTACGCTCTGAAGCCATCAAAATCACCTGCGGTATACCCCAGGGATCGTCCCTCAGCCCAATCCTCTTTAGCATCTACATGGCCCAGCTAACTAACATTGCACGATCTCACAACCTCAACATACGCTGATGACACCCAGCTGATGCTCTCCCAAGACCAAACTCCACAAAGGAATTAAGGCCATCGCCGAATGGATGAAGAACAGCTGCTTGAAACTAAATTCTGACAAGAATGAGGTCCTTATCTTCAGCTCCACCCCTCCACATGGGACGACTCCTGGTGCCCTGGCACACTGGGAACTGCACCGACACCCACTGACCAGGCACGCAACCAGGGATTCATCCTGGAATCATCACTATCAATGAACCAGCAATCAACGCCATCACCTCCTCCTGCTTCAACACCCTCCACATGCTTCAGAAGATCTACAAATGGATCCCCACTGAAACCAGAAGAACGGTCACCCAAGCCCTTGTAAGCAGCAAATTGGAGTACACCAATGCCCTCTACGCAGGTACCACTGCCAAACTCGAGAAAAGACTGCAACGCATACAGAACGTCTCCGCATGCCTCATACTGGACATCCCCCGCCACTGCCACATCACAGCTCACCTGAGAGACCTACACTGGCTCATCAACAAGAGAATCACAATCAAACTCCTCACCCACGCTCACAAGGCACTGCACAACACCAGACCAGAATACCTCAACAGGCGGCTCTCCTTCAACACCCCGACCCAACAGCTTCGCTCTGCAGACATTGCCCTCGCCACTGTCCCACGCATCCACAGAACGACCGCCGGAGGCAGATCATTATCCCACCTTGCCGCCAAGATGTGGAATACTCTTCCCACCAATCTGCATCAGACACAGGACCTACTTACCTTCAGGAGACATCTCAAGACATGGCTTTTTCGAGCAGTAGCAGCCCCCCTCCCCTCAGTGCACTTTACAAAAACTCTGATTGACTGACTGATTGATTGTCTGCAAGTGAGGTGAGAGTGCTGCATGAGGTGGTGATGGTGGTGACTGCGCATGTGGCGTGTGGGGTGCATGTCTGCGGTTCTGCTGTTGTGGTGACTGTGGGCAAGGCTGTGCAGGTGGCAGGTTCAGGGACTGTTCATGAAGTGCATGTAGGTGTGAGTGCTAATGTGACTGTGAGGGAGGATGAGGAGGGGAGACAGTGGAGGCAGTGGATGATGTGTGTGCATCTGTGTGTTGGCTGTGTGAGAGCTTGTGGACTGAATTGTGCTGCCTGTGTTTGTCTGTGTGAGTCTTGTTTGTTGTTTGGGGTGCATACTTGTCAACTTGTGTGCGTGGGATGGGTTTGGGGTGAGGAGACTGGGACTGGGAAGTGGTAATTGGAGGGAGGTCGGAAGAAACAGGGACACTGGCTGCCATCAGGGAGGAGGCCAGAGCCTGAAACGATCTCTGTATGGCCGCCAAGCCACTGTGAATGTCCTCGAGGAAGAAATTGCATTGCTGCATCTGGGATTCCTTCCCCTGGATCACATTCACTATAGTTTACTACCCTACAGAGATCTATCTCAGGAGGTCAATAGCCTCTTCACTGAGGGTAGCAGGGCTGACTGGGGCAGGGCCGGAAGTGCCAGGGGCAAAGGAGATGCCCACCCTCCTGGGAGAACGTGCACGGGGAACCTAGGTGGGGAGCTACTGGGAGGACGGTGCTTGTACTAGGGTGGTCTCAGAGGGGTCCGCCGCCACCAGGGAGCTACCATCGAAGGAGGTATCAGAGTCAGTTGAATCAGCTCCTGTCCCCGTGGTGCTCCCCTTGCCCTCCTTCCCACTGGCGTTGGTGGACTCTGCCTCCTGGGTCCCGTGGGCTGCAGCTCACTCACTTGCCGGTGCCCCTGCTCCTTCGCCAGATGATGCTAATGCACACATGGACAGGATGACAAAAGAAGGGGGAGAAAGGGAGCATAGGATCAATCACAGCAACAACAGCACAGGCAGCATACACATCATACACAGGTACGAAGAATGGCTAGGTACCACAGGAGGTAGGAGGCAAACACTGCCATCTGCACATCAATTGAAACCAACTGAGCCATGTCTGACATGGAAAGCCAGCTACATAGACATCTAACATATGCATTACACCCCAAATACCTAAGCTGGACCACGATGCAATGTCTAAACCGGCGTAATGGGGCATCCACTGACTAGAACTCTGCACCAAAATCCCATGCCAGGCAACATAAATGGTTGTCACACACACTGTACTCATCCCTTGTGGCTGCTGTGATGCCCTCAAGCACCCATCCAGCTCTGCGTAGGCCACCACCAGTATGCATGCCTCAGTGGGAGGCTGTCCACAGCTGGGCCTCCACGGTCTTCTGGGCCCAACGTCTCAGGTCCTTCCACCGTTTCCTGCAGTGGGTGCTCCACCGGCTATGGATCCGCAAGGTCTGCACATCCTTGGCGATGGCACACCACAACCCCTTCTTCTGATGGGCACTCACCTGCAGAGGAAAGACAGACAGAAGGACCTCATTAACCATACAAACCAGATTGTCAAAGAAATGGCTCACATACTGCATTTGCCCATCATCAAACACACAAATGACCCATACCACGGCAAAAACACTGCCACCAGCCATACCCCCCAAATGACACACTGCCAGTACACAGACATCCCCATGCAGCCATGTTGCATGCAACGTACCCATGGTGTACTCACCTGTTGGTCTGGAGGCCCATACAACTGCCCATACAGGGGTAGGACCCCATCCATGAGCCTCTCCAACTCCTCCAACGTGAAGGCTGGTGCCCTTTCCCCTGTTGCACGGGGCATGGCAGGTTCCATACACAGGTCACAGCAGCACACACAGTAGAGATGTGGTCCTGTGGAAAGTCAGGAATCAACTGAAATGGTAGAAAGAAAATGGCAATCACGGCCGCGGAGGTGAACACCGTCATCACCGGCGTTGATCATCATTGGCTCCTATACTGCATAGAGGCCCATGTTAGCCAATGAGGAATTGCACGGCGGTGGAGAGCGGTGGAGTGAGTCACTTCCAACTGTCCCTGCATGCAGGACAGGTGGTTGCAATTTTCTACTGCTAGTACACATGTACTGATTTAAAAGTGAGTAATTGTTGTTAAATGTACATACCTAGACAATTCCAGTGTCCAACATACAAACATGCTCTGTGTACACTAATGTAGTGTGTCCATAGTTCCTGTTGTCACTTCCTTCTTACTTTTGGGCCCTTTAGGTAATGACCTCTGTGGAGGAATAGGAGGAGGAGGCAAGCACTCATGTGCAGACCCCATGTGGACTTGGCTACACTGGAGGACAGGCACATCATACTCACCTATTGTGTGAACAGGGCCACAATCAAAGAGCTGTTTGCACAATTGGAGCCTGATCTGATACCTACTATCCGTTGCACCACAGTAATCCCCCCTCTTGTGCAGATACTATCAGTGATCCATTTCCTGGCAACTGGCTCTTCTCAGGTGACAGTGGGATTGGCTGCAGGTATGTCACATCCAATGTTCTCTGTTGTGCTTGCAGGGGTTTTGGCAGCCTTGCTCAAACACATGTGCAGCTACATCACATTCCCCCAGGTAGATGAATTGCCCACTGTGAAGGCTGGATTCTATACAGTGGAACACATACCACATGTCACTGGGGTCACTGACGGGACCTATAGTGCCTTAGTCCCCCCCGGCCAATGAACACATATACAGGAATAGGGAGAGTTTCCACTCACTCAATGTCCAGATGGTGTGCCTTGCTGACCAGTACATCACCCAGGTCACTGCCAAGTATCCTGGGTCGGTGCATGATGCCTTTGTCCGGGGGAATAGCAGCATCCCACAGCTGATGGCACAACTACAGAGGCACAGAGTGTAGCTTATAGATGAGCCTAAGTCCCCACCCAATGTATGTCAGTGTATGCCTTCAGGAGTCATATCTCCTGGCATTGTGCAAGGCTAATGTTTGTCCCTCACTTCTTGCAGATGATTCCAGCTACCAAAACCTGTCCTGGCTCTTGACCTCTGTTAGGAAACCAAGAACAGGGGCTGAGAATAGGTACAATAATGTTCATGGGCATACCAGGAGAATTGTTGAAAGGACCTTCGGTCCCCCGAAGGCTAGGTTCAGATGTCTTCATCTGACAGGTGGATCCCTATGCTACTCCCCTGAGAAGTGTGCTGCGTGTTGCCACTACTTGACCCTCAGACGCCGTGTGCCCCATCTACAGGAGGAGGGGGATGACAATGCACCTGTGGCAGCAGTAGACAGTAAGGACAGAGAGGAGGAGGAAGGGGAGGAGGATGTGGACAACAGGACACATATGATACTGCAGTACTTCCAATGACACTCAGGTAAGACTGTTGAACTAAACATTTCTCCATTTAAGTGTTGTGCTATGTGGCTGAAGCATTATGCCAGTCACTGCCTTTGCATCCCAACTGACTGTCATGTATGGCTTCCCATATTACAGATGTTGGTGTGATTACGACACTGTGATGCTGTGATGTGTACAAACTGCACATATGTAGAACAGGTCAACATATTACTGGACATTTGCACAAGACCATGCAGTTCAAAACAGTTCAATCTATTGTAAGTTTACTTCAGATAAATCTCTAATACTCAAATTGTGTCTAAGGGTATTTAATCATTGTTTTGGTATACAATGCAAAGTGCAATAGAGTGGGGTGATGGTTGAAATAAATTCAGTGTAGTGGGCCAGTTTGTTGCACAGATCCAGCGTCCAAGGGACCATAGGAAAGGAAGCGATGGCAGTTCATAGTGGACAAGGTAACACAGTGGAACCCAAGGGGACATTCAGGAGGGGCTCATTTCTGGAGGTGGTCTTGGCAACTGGCTCTGGTGTCTGTCTGGGTCACAGGGAATGTTTGCAGGGTGGTTCACCTTCTGCAGGGGGAGAGGTTCTGGTGTCCTGTGTGTCCTGTGGCAGGGCTTCCTGCCCACTAGCTGCAGCAAATGTGGAGGGCTACTCAGCACACTGGCTAGTGGTAGGGGCCTGCTGGTGTTCTGTACACTCCCTCATGATGTTGGCTCTT
The DNA here is from genome assembly GCF_031143425.1 of Pleurodeles waltl. Classification (NCBI taxonomy): domain Eukaryota; kingdom Metazoa; phylum Chordata; class Amphibia; order Caudata; family Salamandridae; genus Pleurodeles; species Pleurodeles waltl. The sequence goes on along the minus strand of NC_090437.1, from coordinate 813,509,084 downwards.
TCACCCGGCACCCCTACATTGGAGACCATGGTGGTATTCAAGGCCTGCAATTCTTCCTTGATCTCCTGGTGGTGTTCCCCCTGGAGCAGCTGGTTCTCCTGCATGATGTTTAACACCTGACCCATCTTTTCCTGGGCTTGTTGGTATGCCACCAGGATATTAGTGAGTGCCTCCTGGGCAGTCAGTTCCCTTGGCTTGTCCTTCCCCTGGCACACACCTGTCCTCTGACCTTCCCGGTATCCCCGGAACGGTGTGCCTACTACCACTGACCCCAAGACCCTCATTGTCTTGCCTGTGAGGTATGGACTCGGTCCCTGTACAGGTGGGCACACTATTGAATGATGTGTCCTGCTGTGGTGTTAGATGCTGAGGGGGGGTTCTGTAGTGGACTAACTGTGGGATGGGGTAGCCGACTGACCAGTGGTCCCAGATGGGCCAGGGAGGTCATCTAGATCCAGAGGTCCTGAGTTGATGTCATCACTGCCGTGGCACCTCCTCACCGCTGATATAGGCTGGGGCACCTGTGGGATGTAAGTGGTGTATTATGCTACATGTCTGTGACGTATTTTGCATCACTAGCTTCCCCAATGTTATTGCTGTTGCCCTGCCACCTTTGGTCGTGTATGGAGATGGATTGTGGTATTGTTAGTTCTCCATGCTGTGCAGGCATTGGTGGTGGATGTACATGCAGGGCTGGAAGGAATGTGCATGCAGTAGGCATGGCATGCAGGCCTTTAGATTTCATTTTGGTAATTGGGGCGGTGCACTGTGTGGGATGGAGTGGGGTAATGGGTGTCAGGGTGAGGGGTCGAGATGGCATGCAGGCATGGGGGGTGATAGGTAGTAAATGTTGGCTCAACAGTGTCCAGTCCTCCGTCTACTCCAGTGAGTCCCTAAGGATGCAGGATTGCCAAAACTTGCTCCTCCCATACTGTCAGCTTCAGGGGAGGAGATGGGCGTCCACAACCAGTCCTTCTGATGGCAAGCTGGTGCCTTGCTGCAACTGAATGCACCTTCTCCCATAGGTCGTTACACCTCTTCCGAAGGTTGTCCCTTGTGCATGGATGTAGTCCAATGGAGTTCACCCTGTCCACGATCTTCTGCCATAGCTCCATCTTCCTGGCAATGGAAATCTGCTGGTCCTGTGCTCCAAACAGCTGTGGCTCTACCCCGAGTAGTTCCTCAACCATGGCCTGCAACTCCTCATCAGTGAAACAGGGGTACCTTTGTGGGGATGCCTTTGTGGGGACATGGGTGTTGTGTGGTGTTTGTATGTTGTATAGAGGGTGATGTGTGAAGTGGTGGGGTGTGTGGTGCGTGGTGCATGACGGATGAATAGGTAGTTGTGATATGTGTGTGTAGTTCTCTTTAGGATTGGTGTGGCAAAGTGTAGAGGTCTTCTCGTGTTTGCAAAGGATTGTGGGTGATGTGGGGTGTTTTATAGTGCTGTTGGTGGATGTATTTGTGTCAAGTGTGAATTTTTGGTTCTGGCCAATGTTGCCTTGTTTTGTATTTGGGTGGCCATTTCTGCAGCGGTGGTATGCACCACCAATGGTTTACCACTGTTGAATGTCCACTGTGGTGATTCATGGGTCATTATTTGGAAGGCGTTGTATTGGTGGCATAACGGTATGGGTGATAGTACCAACCGGTTATCACGTTCAGTGGGTCTGGCGGATTTGTGGTTGTGCCAGTTTTCTGTCAGTTTTGTGTGTATGTGAAATAATATGGCGGACGGATGTCTGCCTCCGCGGCGGTATGCTGGCGGCAGTCAGCATGGCGGTATTCAGTTTTTACCACCAATGTCATAATGAGGGCCAATTTGTTCTTCAGGAATGCAATTACACATTACAGAATTAGTCAAATGCATTTGTAAAAGAAGTGATTTTCAGAAATTAGAGAGCAAATGGGCAAAGAAAAATGAAAAGAGGAAGAAACAATTGGAGGTGCCTGAAGTAAAGGGAGAGCCACCTCTAGGTTCCCTGGATGGAGGAGCTTCAAATTATCACTTATGAGAGGTACCAGGTGGAGGATAGGGTCATGTGCCTCAGAGTAGGACAGATCTTGAATCATTTTCTAACAATTTCTCAGATTTTAACTTAGAACCTTATGCAGTGGTGCACACATGCTGAGAGATTTGTTTTAATTGTTTGGCGGGACAGGGAGAGACTTATCGGTATCTCATTACTGACTTACCTTGTGTTGTCTGAGATTGTGTGTACTTGGAAGACTGTCCTTAGCTTGGCCTTAGCTCAAATTACCACGACGATCCAATAACTCCTGGAAACACACATTTTACAGATTCAGTCAAAGATAATTTTTCCTTGTCGAGATTTGCAAGTTTTCGCCATGACTTCAGATTTGGAAGCTTTACTGCGAATCAACCTTTTGAAATCCGATACTGCTATTTGTACTCTTATATACTTCTAGTCTTGAAAAAGTCATGGATGGTGACAAAACACACGTCGGCTGTTGTTGTGATAATATATGCAATTTGGAGAATGAAATCTTTCATGTTTCAATAAAGTCACTTGATCAAACTTATCATATACAAATCCTTACTCTAGGAACTTACAATTACTTTTTGAATACTACTTGAGTGCTTGTGTATCTTTGAATACTCTAGTATACAGTTACCTATTGGTCACTTGTTGTTTATACCTTGGTAGTAGGGCACATACTACTTGTCAAGCACCCTAATCAGTTGTATTCTTTGTTTACATTATCTACATTCAGATACCTTGGAAGCAGATATGATTAACCAGCGCTGCACATCAATTGAACAGTCAACACAGTTCCAGTTATTAGTTTTTCTGTCCTAAATGAGAGTTGGTCTGAGTTCAAAAGCTTTATTGATGTCTTTTTAGTTGCTGAAATCATTATTGAAATTAGCATAGAATGTCATCAATATCCATTCAATAGTTAGTAAATCATAATTTCAATCAATATCAAAATATATACATTAAGAGTGTTTTATAAATGTAAAGTCCTTACCCTAAATCTCAGGATGGAATTTGGAAGGACGAGAAAAAGATGTCAGTCAGGACCCATGAAGAGCTTCATATAGAGAGGTTAAAGCATTAAGGGGCATATTTATACTCTGTTTGCACCAAATTAGCATCATTTTTTTTTTACTCTAATTCGGTGCAAAACTAACTCCATATTTATACTTTGGTGATAGACCCGTCTAGCGCCTAATTTAAATAGGTAAAGTCATTTTTGGGAAGTAGAGAACTACTTTGCCTTAATGAGATGCAAGGTAGGCGTTCCCATGCACAAAATGACCCTATGGCCTTAACGCCATATTTAGGGGCATATTTATACTCTGGGGAATATTTATGCTCTGTTTGCACCGAGTTAGTGTCATTTGTTTTTTACTCTAATACAGTGCAAAACTAACTTCATACTTATACTTTGGTGCTAGACACGTCTAGCACCAAGGCCCTGATTTATACTATTTTTGCATGTCCTTAACATAATTTTTTGCTGCAAAAGTGGCACAAACTTACAAAATATTGGCCCTTATTTATATTTGTTGGTGCAAAACTGCACTAGCTCAGTTTTGCACCAAAAATTTTAGCACCAGCTTGTTCCATTTCTGTGCACCAGCCGGGCACCATATTTATGGCATGGTGCAAGCCAGTGCAAAGGGTAGGCTAGAGTATAAAAAATGACTTTAGTCGGGTGGGGCTGGTGGTATAGAAGAAGGGGGTTTAGCACAAAAAATTACTTTAGGCAGGTTAGAGTAAAAAAAAATCACTCTACCCAGATTAGCTTCATTTTATGGTGCTAAACCTACTATGCCACATGACTCCTGCCTTAGAAAAGGCAGGTGTCATGCCCACCACCCCAATGGCCAGCACAGGGGACAAGGGTCCTCTGGGCATGGCCATTGCACCCTGTGCCATGTATGGGGACTCATTCCAGGTCCCCCTATGGCACTTTAAAAAATAAAATGCAATACTTACCTGTACTTATCTGTACTTACCTGGGATGGAGTCCCCCATCCTCCGCAGGTCCTCTGGTGTGGGTGGGGGTGCCCCTGGGGGAAATAAGCACTTGTGGGCTTATTCCATGGTATTCCACCATGGAAGTAGGCCCAAAAGTCCCCCTACACCTGCCCTGACCCAGGGCTTAAAAAACGGGGCAAAGCAAGCTTTGCATCATTTTTGACCCCTCCTTCCTCCTGTGCACCATTTTTGCACAGGAGTATAAATATGGCATTAGGGCCATAGAGTCATTTTTTCACGGGAACGCCAACCTTGCATCTCATTAAGACAATGTAGGTTTCCACCGCCAAAAAATGACTTTAACTCTATAAATTTAGCGCTAGACGGGTCTAGCACCAAAGTATAAATATGGAGTTAGTTTTGCACCGAATTAGAGTTAAAAAAAAATTACGCTAATTTGGTGCAAACAGAGTATAAATCTGCCACTTAGCATCATAAAATGACACTAATCTGGTTAGATTCATTTATTTTGACTCAACCTGCCTAACTTCATTTTTTGGTGCAAAACCCCTTTCTTCCATAGTGCCAGCCCCACCCGGCTAATGTCATTTATTTTTACGCTAACCTACCATTTACACCGGTGTGCACCATTCCATAAATATGGTGCCCAGCTGGTGCTAAAAAATGGTGCAATCTGGAGCAAAACTTTTTGGGGCAAAACTGAGTTAGTGCAGTTTTGCACCAAAAAGTATAAATAAGGGCCTAGGTTTCAGAATCGAATCTCAATAATCAAGCCAAGCAGAACTTCCCACAAAGGGATGTTCAAGAAACTCAGTATAATCTCAGAGCAGCAAAGATCAGGGCTTGAAAGTGAATAAGAGGAATGAGTATGCCCCACACAGAAGCTACTCTAGGAATGAACACTAAAGTAAAAAATCATATCTACACTTTTGCAACATGTTTCATCTTCTTCCTTTCATCAGCCAATCAGCTTTCGTTTTCTTCATGGGAACAGGAACAGTTTGTCATCTCACAGCAGTAACAATAGTCCATTGATTTTTATCTAAATGTTGTATTCTTCCCCAAGGTTTCTCATCATTCACTCTGCTTAGTCATTTTATTAAACCACAAGCTACTTTTTGATTTCTTGTCCTAAACCATGTTATGCTTTCAAACAGTTTGCAGTGTTAAGCTAAAACATTTTAATACATTACCATATTCTATGAAAAGTGTGTCTATGGAAAGGTTAAAACAAACTTCTTTTACATTAAATCATCATGTCCACAGCAAGTTAGTTTGTCAAAAGTTTAACATTTCACATTCTCAACCTAGTTCAACTTTACAAATCTGCAGTATCAACTTTTTCAAGCCTAATACCTGTAAATATATCAGCCAACTGCTGTAACTTGAATTCAAAGATGTTGCATTTTTGTCTGAGGACTACATGTTAATTCTACATGGTATTGCATTCTTTTTTTTTTTTATTAATATGCTTCTATAGAAATAATGTATATTTGTAAAGGAAATCTCCTGTTTATGACATAATGTGAGGTGTTCATAATTTCTCGAAGTCATCATGTGAGGTCTGCATCCCAGAAAGTTCTTGGGATAAATGACACCAGGCTTAGGAACAAGCATTGTGAACTTCTGATAGCATCAAAAAAACATCTGGGTAGAAGGTCCTTTTCTTGATTGGTCTGCTGAGGGAGAATGGCCAGTTCAGGAAGGGATCTAGAATGTTGTAAATTCCAAAAACAAAAATGAAATTCTTCCCACCATTTCAGAGGAATAATAAATAGTTTCCTGTGGGAGCAGCATGCAATGACAGTGTCATAATATTGTAAAAGTGGACAAAGAAAGGAAGCATCTTACAGAAGAGCAACCATTGTGAGGTGTGCACCACTTGGGCAATTAAATAGTGCTAAGGAGACATGAAAATGCTTAATCAATAAAACATGTGACTAACATTATGGACTGGGTAAAATACGTAACAGAACATTATTGGTGATGTGGAAAACACACAGTGTGGAGCTATGTATTCCAACCCCAGAAAAAATCTGTCTCAATCCTTCTTCTCTGACATCTGATAGCAGCAGTCTATTGAGGGCAACACGGGGACACCAATGCTACCCAAGTCTGTAGCACTTTTCAGCCCTGTGTGCCACAGTGCAATGGATCAACTGGCCTGGTAATTTGGGACCGGTTGTTGCAAAGGTGTGGCACTCACTGATGTTCTGAACCCAACTGCCACTGTCAGCTATGGGAAAAATTGCAGTCTCCAAGATGTTGCTCCTGCCCTGGCTCTTGTATCTTTTGTCAGCACTGCAGGAGGTATTGCCCAGGGCCTTCTTTGGAGAACTAGAGTTGCTAATAATGTCATTAATCTGGGTGGTGATAGACGCAGAGGAGCCTTGACAAAGTTATACTCTACCCTGGACAATGGGAGACTAGGAGCACCCACCTATCAAAGACACTATACTTCCGCCTAGTGACAATGGGCTGTATGCTGGCTTGTGGAGCCAAGGGGGCAGGAGCCTGAGGAAGTGCTCAGAGAACTGGAAGAGGTTACATTCCGAACTACCTAATGTCTGTGAGATTAGTTACCAGAATAGAACATAAGTTATTACAAGTGGCTGGGGTATGTTAGAAAAAAATATGTCTATGCTTACTCGCTGGACCTACTGATCTGGTCCTGGCGATTGAAAGCCCAGTTTCTGAAGGAGGGTTGGAAGGAGTGGGGGGTGACATGCTGGAGTGACTTGACCAAGAACAGACCTTGGAGCATGATTGATAATGTGGGCAAACATACAGGGTGAGCCCAGGATGCTTCCTGTTATTTGAGTACTGTCCACTCTGCGGAGGCAGATTTGGGGGATCAACAAAGGGTGCCTGAGCTGGCCCTAGGTCTGGGAGTATTGCTGACTCATGGCCACAAACTCAAGGTAGTCACTCATGTTTATGGGGCAGTGCATAGCAGGTTGCCAAACCCAGGGGTGGGCAATTGAAAACTTGGTGTGAAACTAGACTGGGATGAGAATTGATCCAGACTGTCTGAAAATGGTGTCTGGAGTCTGTAGAGAAGGTATCAATGAATGCCAGACTGAAGTACACCCAGTTTAGTATCCAACGCTAAACTTACCTGACACAGAAAAGGGAGGAGCACATGTACCCGAGGGCATCCCTTCCTGCCTCCGTTGTGCTGATCTAGAAGTTGATTTCCTACATATGCTATGGCGCTGCCCTGTGATCATCAGATACTGGGAAGAAGTGTTGTGTATTGTGGGGAGTTAATAAGGGGGGCTCCTTCCATTCAACCCTAGGCAGACCTTACTAGGGGCGAACCCATCATCAATGAAGTATAAACATGTTAATGGTTTTGTCAATCTGACCCCGGTGTTGACAAAGTGTGGAATCTCCAAAGTGTAGAAGGCCACAGTGGCGTCCCCACTTCAGAGATGGAAAAGTGACCTGCTCAAATGGGATAGAATGGAGGTAACTGTCCAGTCTGCCATATGCTATCAGGTAAAGGGAGGGAAGTTATGATAAGTGGGATGGTTTTATTGAAAAACTAGAACACAAGTGAAATGAACCATCCCCTAAGACATGTCTCCCACACTTCTGTCTGCACTCTTGGCATGAGTAGCCCATGCCTAGTGGTTTTCTCCGATGTGTGGGGGTACCCAGGAGTTGTACAGATATCAGGGCTATGGTCCCCAGGAAAACTAATGTATGTCATTGATTGTGCTGGCCTGATGTGTGTGTCTGTACCATGAGTTGTCTGTCAGCACAAGAAACTGCAGACCCCTATGATGATATATCTGGTATAGTTCACTGCTCCTAACGGTCCTAATAACTACTAACTGATTGCTTGCTTTTGTTAATTGTATTGTCATAAAAATGCAATTAAGATATTAAAAAACATCACCGTAATAGATGTCAACAAAAACTAGTTAACTGTTTCATTTTTTAAGCACTTTCACTGTATCAAATCTGGTTTAGAAATGTGATTCCTGCAATATCCTGCTCTTTGTTACATTTTGTTTTAATCTTTGAAAAAATACATCAACACTATTGTAGGAAATTGGGTATTGGTCAAAACTGGTGTTAACACTACTCAAGCAATGACCACAAATCATGTGAGGGTAAAGCACAAAAGTCACTAAATTAACCTGTGATTAGCCCTCTAGTATGTAGCACACAAACTGTAATAAAGTGAACAAATTGTAAAACAGATATCCCACACCAAGGTAGAAAAATTAGTAAAATAAAATCATTAGAACTGGAGATATGCAATTTTAAAGGTTTAAGTAAAAACATTGCCCAGAAGCAGAAAGTGCTAATTGTGGGTATCTGGTCACACCAAACTTGGACAAAGTAATAAATTCCTGCCAACCGCAATGGATTGTGGATACAGGGACCAGGTGAGTCCTGCTGAAAAAGTTACCTTACCAAAGTCAAAACTTCAGGATTTCACAGGACGAGCTCAACTGATGCCAGTGAGGAGTCCAGGGACTGGGGGGGGAGTACCTCTTGGGGATCAGGAACTCACTCCAGCAGAGGCCACAAGGGCTCAGATAGATCCAGGTAGGTACAGTTGCATGTCCAGGTCCCATTTGCAGCACGAGAGCTAGACAGTTGCAGGGAGGCCTCTGGAGCTTGTTGGTGTTGTGTGTTGTAGCTCAGAATAGGTGGTCAGCTAACTGACCCTTTGAGTAACTCAGGTTAGCCAGGGATGAAGAAAGCAGGTTAACCCTTCCTTTGCAGAAAGTAGGACAGACCTTAAGCAGCAGGGCAGTGCCCTGGGGAACAATGCAGGCCTTAAGTAACATAGCAGCCCTCTGAAGAACAAGACAAACCTCAATCAACAGAACATTCTCTGGTAGCAGTGGGGCATTACTTTGAGGAACAAGGCAGGTCTCAAGCAGCAGGTCAGTCCTCTGGGTAACAAGAGTGTTGTCCTTCTTTCTTAATCTCCGCAGATCCAGTATTGCACTAAAGAGTGGCTTAGGAGGTCCAATATTTAGACCTGGTGCCATCCATTGAAGTGGAGGGATTTTCTAGGCTGACCACTTGAATGGTTCTGGAAAGCTGTGCACCTCCTTGTCCAAGGCTCCAAGACATCTAGGGTGACAAAAGACAAGTATAAGGCTAAGAAGCTTTTGAACAGGACACTGAAACTCTGAACGGGAGGTCAACCAAGACCCTTGGTGTCATAAGTAGAATTGTCATATGCAAACAAACAATAAGTAAAGTTAGGTGTTTCTACTACTACTGTAACAAAATAGATTTGTAAAGTGTGGCTAACCACCCACAAGAGTATCCGGGCGCTGAGAACACAGCTGCTAAGGAGTTCAGTTGAACAGCCAGTTCGAGTCCTTTCCTGAATTCCAGAATAGAGGATGAGGTCCGTAGGTGAAGCGGGAAGTCGTTCCAGGATTTTGCCACAAGAACCACAAGATTCAGATTTCAAGATTTTTTTTTGATACGGGAAGAGGGACGGGGAACATGGCGGCCGGTTGAAGCGCTGACCGCGAACTCCCATCGGACGAGAGACGCGGACGAGAGACGCGACCTGCGACCCCTGACCTGGAAACGACGCGCTGAGAGCCGGAGCAGTCCCGCAGTTGGATCGACGCGCGAGAGGATCACCGCGGCCGTAGAGGGGCCCCCTTGTTGTGACGAGGAAGAGGTTTGGAGGAGAGACGCCGGGGAAGAGACTAAGGGAGAGACTGGGATTGTGCAGGGCTCCTAGACCGGCGCCCCGGGTGAGTCGTCCCTCTTGCCGGGAAGAGCTGTTGATGGCGTTTTTTTTTTTTTTTTTTTTCTCTCTCGGTGTTGAGGTTGACAGAGCTCCCTGCGTGAGAGATACACACTGATAAATCCAGATTGGTAGGAATACCATAAATCGTTAATTAACCTGAACATCGGATCTTTAAAAAACAATCGCAGGTTGAATCTGCATAGGATTATTTTTTTTTTTTTGTGAGCCTTTCTTTTTTTTTTTTAGACTTCTTCTGTCACCCACAGAGGTTTGATGTTAAACTCTCTTATCATTAACTTTGAGCATTGTCTCTTTGCTTTAAGAGTTATTCCAACGTTGTTTCTACTCCTTGAATTAGACCGAGTTGGGCATCACTGGGCATCATTTGCCTATCGGGCTTGGAGTAGCTATTTGAAGGACTCGGAAGGATCCTAGAAAATCCAGTCTCGGAATACGTTACTATTGGAGTGTACTTGTTTATATTGATCTCCCCGCCCCAGGTCGGGAGATTTAATTAAAAATCACGGCGAACAAGGAGGGGGGCGAAATTGCTTCGGCGAGAGGTGGTCAGGGGGTCCCCTGGAATCAAGCTTTAAATTCCAGTATTTGGGCTGAAGCAGTGAGGGGTGTGCGACGAGGGAGATCTTATACCTCTCGCTGTTCTCTTCGTGGGAGTTTACCGGAGACTCCGGGGCTTTCCACTAGGAGTAATTTGAACAGGAATAAGGTGGGAGGAGAACGTGATACCAGCAGAGCCTCTCGGTGCATGTCTCCAATCAAACGCCGCCCCAGGGTTGCACGGGCAGAGGTTAAAAACCTGGTTGGTGCAAGGACTTGTAAGCCCGGCCCCCTGGGTGTGAGTGATAAGCCCCAGGTTTATTCATCAGAGACTGTAGCAGTTACAAATCCTGGATATAAGACTCACGGCGAAGTCTCTTTAAAGGGGACTGATCAAATTTTGTCATCTGTGGGCCCTCCTATCCCTCTCTTGGGGGAAGGCCAACCTGAACTTCTGGGGAGGAGTGAATCACTGATCACAAGATATTTTCGGACTACTACCTTTCCATCGCAGGATATGGCAAATAGTCAACTAACCTCAGATGATTTAGAAATGTCAAATTTAGCTATGCGTTTGGCTAGGCGGTCGCCCCTAAATCCATTAGACAAGGATCTAGATGGACAGGGAGAGGATTCCTCTAAATTATCGGCTTTGTTAGAAGTGGAGAGCAACCCTCTCAGAGGTACAATGTCTTATGGTATGGACGTACAGGCCCTGCTAATCTCTCTTACTAAAGAGATTAGGGAAAAATTTGAGACATCAGAAAATAACCAAACAAGGATTCGGGAAGTATGTGAGGCTTTGGAAAATAAAATCACTTTGTTAACAGATCGGATGGGTAAACTCGAGACTGTGGTGGCGGCCCATGAGGAGCGGGTGGCAGCTCAATCTGAGGATATTTCACAATTAAAACGTGGAGAAAAGTTGTTACAGGACAAACTAGAGATTTTGGAAAATAACATGCGGAGAAATAATATCAGGCTTTTGGGTGTTCCTGAGGGATTGGAAGGGGAAGATATTAAGGGCTATGTGATTGCTTTGATAAAAGAGGTTATCCCAAATACAGCAGGGTTTAACCTGGAAGAGGATATTCAAAGAGTCCATCGTGACCCGTTCAAGAAAAATCCCGGGAAGAAGAATCCCAGGAGGATTCTGATAAATTTCAATACGTACTCTATCAAGGAAAAAATTCTGTCTGAAGCCCTTAAAGTTGGTGTTTTTTCCAAGGGGGATTGGGCCTTCAGGATAAGATCGGACTTGTCTAAAGCAACGTTAGATAGACAGTGGGAATTGGGAAATTTTATGCGTGAGCTTCGTTCTCTTGGGGCTACCGTACAGCTAAGGTTTCCGGCAGCACTCCGGATCATGTGGAAGAACAAAATGTATAACATGAGAGATCCGGGGGAGGTTAGCGCATTTATAGACCAGATTAAGGCGTCACAATAAGATCTAGTGGAAGTATCTCGTCCGATGGGGAGTTCGAATTTAGGATAACAGGATGGTTATCCTAGTAGAATCAGGGAGGGTTCCCCAGGGTAGGGGGGTTGGGTTTGGGTGGGAGTTGGGGTTGGTGTTGGTGGAGGGGGTGGAAGGCACTGGGTGTGGGGGTTTGGGTTGGGTTAGGTGGGTTAGGTGGGTTGAAAGGATAAAAATAAGAAAGTCCTCATATGTTGTTTACCTAGGAGGGGGGTGCGCTGTGCTTATGACGTTTTCCTTTTCTCCTGACAGATATGTCTAAGTATGGGAATTTAAGATTGAAATTTCTTTCTTGGAATGTGAATGGTTTAAGAGTGGTAAGCAGGAGGAGGAAGATTTTTGAATATTTAAGATTGGCGGAAGAGGAGATTATCATATTGCAAGAAACTCATCTCCAACAAACAGAGTGGGAGACCTGGGTTAAACGGTTGAATTGGGTTTCTCTTAGCGTATGCTCCTCCCAAACTAGTGTGATAAAAGGCGTGGCAGTTCTCATCAAAAAATCCATAAAGCTTAGGATAGGATCGGTGCAAGTTGACCCTAGAGGGAGATGGGTAGTGGTAGAACTGTGCGTATGTGGTTATTGGGTCACGGTGGCAGGCTATTATGGACCTAACCTAGATGATCCCACACCATTTCAAGAGTTATTCAATATTTTACTTCTAGCTAGATATCCAGTGGTACTAGGCGGAGACTTCAACATTTTGTTAGACCCTGTACACGATAAGTCAACCCCTCGAGGTACGGATAACTCTCCTAAAATGAGGGCACAGGTGAAACAAGCCATGCAAGATTTAGGATTGGTAGACATATGGCACTGCAGAGGAGGCGAAGGAGACAGATATACATTTTACAATAAAAAATATGGGCATAGATCTAGAATAGATTTTTTTTTAATACATAAAAGTTTATGCCCAGAGGTCAGAAAGGTAGCCCACAATCCAGCTCACCTCTCAGATCATTCAGCTGTAAAATTACACTTGGATATCAGGGTCGTAAATAAAGGTATTAGATGTATAATTAATCGCGCTATACTATTAGACGACTCTATAGTAGAAGCATTAAAAAAAGACACAAGAGATTTCTTTCTTTTGAACCAAGGTACGGCAAGTTTATGGTGTGTTTGGGACGCCTTTAAGGCTTATATTAGAGGGAGGCTTATGAGCCTGGCAATATACAAACATCGTGAAGAAAAAGAGAAATTGGGAGATATGGAATTATCTCTAAAAACCTTGCAAGCTGCAATCCATAAAGCACGAGCAGAAGAGAAGGTCAATTTATTAGAGGACTTGATATGTCAAGAGGTTAATGTTCGGACTAAGCTAGAGGCTTTTTTGGAAAATCGCAGTAAGTTAAAATGGGAAGCTAGCCGATATGCTCACCATGAATATGGAGAAGGTTGCAGTAAGCTACTAGCATGGAAGGTTAAGTCAGACCTCTCTAAAAGATATATTTCAGCAGTCAAATCGGACAATACGATTTGTGTGGAGCAAGAAGAGATTGAGGGGGCATTTGTATCTTTTTTCCAAGACGTATACTCAGAAAGCCTGGTTAATTCAGACGAGTCGATTAGTGATTTTCTAGAAAAACTACACCTTCCAGCTCTAGAAGATTCTGAAAAGACCCTATTAAATTGTAAAATAAATGAGGCTGAGCTTATTGAAGGCATAAAAGCGTTAAAAAAAGGAAAGGCCGCTGGTCCAGACAATCTACCTAATGAATTGTACAAGGTCTTGGGGGAAGTTATTAGTCCTTTTTTATTAGAATTATTTAATTCTATGCTGGTTGAGGGGGCTCAGACGCCTAAATCCTGGAGAGAGGCTATAATTTGTCTAGTTTTAAAGCCAGGTAAGGACCCAATGTCTTGTGCATCTTACAGACCCATCTCCCTGTTGAATGCCGACTACAAACTTTATACAGGGATTTTAGCCAGGAGATTAGGGAGTGCCATAGGCAATCTGATTCATACGGATCAAAAGGGTTTTATGAAAGGGAGGTATCTCCAGGATGTAACACATGAGTTATTTGCTGCAATAGATCTGGCGGAACAAGAAAAGACCCCTCTGGCGATTCTGACTTTTGACGCAGCAAAGGCCTTCGATCGGGTCAATTGGTCTTTTTTGAGGTTAGTGCTGGAAAAAGGAGGCTTGGGATTTCCTTTTGTTAGGACAGTCAGGGAATTGTATAGATGCCCCTCAGCGAGAATTCTGGTCAACGGCCAGTTATCACAAGAATTTAGGATTTGGCGGGGTACGCGACAGGGATGTCCATTGTCTCCCTTGCTTTTTAACTTATATATTGAGCCTCTGGCAATTTCTCTTAGGTTAAGTAAGGAAATTACTCCATTTCAAAGTGGGGACTGGGAAAAAAAAGTAGCATTATATGCGGATGATCTTATGCTATACACCAAGGATGTTAGTTCTACCCTACTAGCGTTCAATACTTTGATGGAGCAATTTGGTAAACTTTCTGGTTACAGCGTAAACACAGAAAAGACAGAAATAATGTGTTGGAATTTGACTTATGCTTCTCCTTTAGTCAAACAAGAGATCAGATATTTGGGTATACGATTAACAAATGATCTAAATGAGGTACCTAAACTAAATTTTAACATAACATACAGAGAAACCAAAAAATTGCTAAAGACGTGGGCCGCTCTCCCTCTTTCCATAATTGGAAGATCCAACATTTTGAAGATGTGTATTCTCCCAAAATTCACCTTTTTATTCAACACTATTCCACTAGAGTTTAAGAACTGCTGGTTTAAAAAACTACAGGGGGATTTATCCTTGTTTGTATGGGCCTCTAAAGGAGTAAGGATCTCGTGGAAAAAGATGAGTAAAAAAAAAGAGTGGGGGGGCATTGCGTCTCCAGATTTCTTCAAGTATTATCTGGCATTTCAATTAAAAAACATTAGAAACCTATTGAATAAGAAGTCAGAATATGATCCGGCGTGGAAAGCCTTAACGGCACACCTCGAGGAAAAAGCAGATCATTTTCTATATAAATTCGGCCATCCTAAGTACTTCAAGAAGGTACGCTTGAAGACACTCAGACATGCATGCAACATTTGGATGCACTTTCGGAAGGTGCTAGAGATACCCTATTTTTGCAGCTCTTCCCCCATTTGGGATTCACCTGGCACTCCTGAATGCCTCACTGATAAATTATCAATTCCTTTGAGAGTGAGTGGGATTGTAAGATGGGGCCAGATAATGGAAGGACCAGAACTGTTAAGCTGGTCGACACTTTATGAAGGGACTGGAGGCACAGTCTCCAAATTCAAGTATCTTCAGATAGCTAGTTGGGTTAAATCGCAACAAATAGGAGAAATAGGAAGGAATATATGGGAAGGGAAATTAAACCAGAAAATCATTAATAAGGAAGTTGCTCTGTGGTACCATGCTCTGTTGGAAGCAACAAGGGATGGGACATCCCTTCCCTTGTCGAAGTGGGGGGGGATCTTTCCAACTCTAGATGTGAAATCTTTATGGAATAGGTCCTGCTCAGAATTGTGGTTCACGACCAGCCCGGCAGAGTTGAAGAAAAACCATTTGTTCACACTTCATAGGGTTTACTGGACGCCGGCCAGATTAACAGCTATCGGGAAAACTCAGAAAAACTGTCCGAGGTGTGGTGACGATAAGGCAAACGATATACACATGTTTTGGCAATGTTCAAAGTTGTGGGAATATTGGGAGGAGATAGGAAACACTTTAAAGATAATATTTAATGTGAACGTAAAATTGGATCTTTCTATGGTGGTGTTTGGGGTCAGTGAACAGGGTATGAATTATCAAAAATTGTCAGCACATCAGGAGCACCTGTTGTTTGTATTAATACTTTTGGCTAGACGAGAAATTTGTCGTAAATGGGTTGACCCCTTTCCCCCCCGTTCTAAGGATTGGCAAATATCTGTAAATCGAATGTGCATAATGGAACAACGAGGTCCCCTTTCTAGAAGGGATAACTTCTGGATGAACTGGGAAAATGTCTACCAATAGTATATTACTGTTTTGCTGTCTGGTCTCCTCCTCGTGCAACTTAAGTCCAATGATTAGTACTCCCCTTACCCAATACTGGGCGATGCTTTGGTTATGACTAGGTTTCATAGAAAATAGTATATCCTGGTTGATGGCATACGATTGGGAGAATAATAAAACGTAGACCAAACGGGACGACCCAAGGGTTACGTTTCCCCCGTCCGGTACCATTTTTCCTCTACCAAAGCATGGGTGATAATTATGAGGACGAAAAAAAAAAAAAAATAAATAAATAAATAAAAAAAAAAAAAGACCCTTGGAATCACCTTGGTTAACCTGGGGGAAAGGGAGCAGGACTAGTTTCCCTTCTCAAAGAGCATGGCCGGCCTCAAGCAGCAGTGAAGTCATCTGGTAGCAAAAGGATAGTCCTCTGGGGAACAAGACAGCCCTCAAGAATCAGGGCAGTCCTTCTTCTGTAATGTTCGCAGGTCCATGAGTGTATTGAAGTGTTGGTCTAAAGGTCCAGTATTTCTACCTGGTGCCAGCTTTTGAAGTGGAAGATATTTCTAGACTTACATACACATCTGGTTCTAGAATTTCTGCCCTCTCCTGTCCTGGCTCCAAGATATCTAGGGTGACAAAGAACTATTGTTAAGTGGTTTGCGAGTGTGCTGAGGAATCCCCTTTGAAATGTAAGTGGGACAGGGAACAGCTTTGCTCCTCCCATCCTGGCAGGATGGCCCGTTCTGCCAACAACTACCTCCCTTTTTCTCACTGCCTGGAAGGATACAAAAAGACCAGCTATCAAACTATTAACAGTCATGTGACACAGCATACAGGCACAAATGGTTAGGACAAGAAAATGCCAACTTTCTAAAAATGACATTTTTTAGAATTGTGAGAGGATTTTAAATTGCAATACTTTTGAGGCCAAACATGAAAATTCTACCTGTTGGAAATGAGGTCTCTAGTTGGCAGTGGTTTGCACCCTGTCCAAGGAGGTACGCTTACTCTTGTCAAATTAAGGGAGTCACACTGCTAAGGTAACCCCTGCTCACCCCCTTGGTAGCTTGGGATGAGCAGTCTGACTTATCTCAGAGGCAATGTGTAAATTATTTCTACACACACAATAACACAGTGAAAACACTAAAAAGGACTCCTCAAAAGTTTTGAAAAATAGCCGGTATTATCTGAGTAAAAAGAGACCAAAACCACAAACCTCTAACATTCAAAAGTCAAAATATCTCTTTTTAAAAACAAGTCTTCATCCATAAGAATCAATGGATGCATCTCTTAACACAAAGTATCTGGGGTGCCCCAAAAACAAAGACAATGTGGGCCACAGGAGAGGTGAGGGACTGGAAAACAAATCAATGAGTAGGTTCCTTACTGCACAGGGGCGGTGATGCGTTGATTCTTTACTCACAGGTGAGACGATGCATCCATTCCATACTGGGAGGGGAGGTGATGCATTGATTCTTTCCTCTCAGGAAAAGGCCTTGTGTCAAATTTCAGACATGCAGCCTTGGTTCCTTACTGTGGTGCGGGGTTGATGAAAAGTTGATGCCCAGGGATGATGCATGGAAAATCCAGGCATGCTGTGCAGATGGGACCATGGTGAAACAGGTGCTGCGTCAATTCTCCAGCCTTGGGGCAGGCTCTGCATTGATTCTTCAGTCATGAGTCAGGTGCTGCGTCGATTCTTCCAGGAAGGTGTGTTGGTGCGTGAATTTTCTCCTTTAAATTACCAGCTTGCACTTCCAAGGGCCCAGGGACTAGAGCTGGCACCACTTGGCAAGTTAGGTCTCTCAGTACAAGAGCCCAGGCACTGGCAGATGACGTATTTGATGTCCATGAGACTTAACATGAGGTATGCTCACTCCAAGCCCTTGGAAAACATCTGGAAGCAGGATGTAGAAAGCCAAATCCAGTCCTTTCACTCCTGGACAGAAGCAGCAAGCAGCAGGCCAGCACAACAAAGCAACAGGCTGACAAGGCAGGCCCTCCTATAGCATCCAACTCTTTTTCCTGGCAGAAATTCCTCAGTCCAGAAGGATTCTAACTATGTGGTATCAGAGGTCCAGTATGTATACTCATTTCTGTCTTCGAAATAGGCAAATTTAAAAAAGAAGTCTTTGTGGTGCACAAGACCCTGCCTTTCCCTGCCCTGGCCCCAGACACACTCCGGGAGGTTCTAGACTGCTTTGTGTGAAGATAGGCGCAGCCCTGTTCAGGTTCAAGTGTCAGCTCCTCCCACCCTCTAGCACAGGAAGACCTGTCAGCCTGGTGATAGGCCATCAGGATATGCAAGGCACAACTCAGATCCCTTTGTGTGAATGTCTAGAGTGAATGCACAAACAGCCAAACTGGCATCCTGAGCCAGACGTGTATTCAGCATTCTAGGAAGAGGCATAGAATGTTAAAGTAAGAAAATACCAACTTTCTAAAAGTAGCATTTTCAAACTCACAGTTCAAAAACCAACTTCACCAAAAGATGTATGTTTAAATTGTGAGCTCAGAAACCCCAAACTTCAAATCTCTATTTGTTCCCAAAGGGAAACTACACTCAAAAGATATTTCAAGCTAATTCCCATGTTACCCTATGGGAGAGATAGTCCTTGCAATACCCTGCAATAGTGAAAAAATGAATGTAGCAATATTTCACTATCATACCATGTAAGACACCCCAGTACATAACCTACATTTTAAATACACTGCACCCTGCCAATTGGGCTGCTTTGGGCCTACTTTAAGGTGACTTACATGTAGTAAAAGGGGAGGCTTGGGCCTGGCAAGTGGGTGCATTTGCCAGGTCGAAATGGCAGTTTAAAACCACACACACAGACACTGCAGTGGCAGGTCTGAGACATGTTCACAGGGCTACTCATGTGCGTGGCAAAATTAGTGCTACAGGCCCAATAGTAGCTTTTGATTTAGCAGTCCTGGGCACCTATAGTGTACTTTACTAGGGACTTACTAGTAAATCAAATATGCCAATCAGCAGTGGTAAAGTGCCCAGAGTCCTAAACCGGGCAAAAACATAATTCAGCACAGGATCAAAAACAGAAGGTCAAAAACAAAAAGACAGGGGAAACTATGCCAAGAGCTGACAAGTCTAACACTACCTGTTCTAAAATAAGCGACTCTTGAGGGTCTACCTTAGAAGTGACTTATATATAAAAAAAATGAGGTTTACGCCCAACCAAAGGTTTATTCTATTAGTCAAATAGCAGGCCTAAGACAAATTTTAAAGGGCTACTTACGTTAGTGACACAATACTGGCTGCTGGCCCACTAGTAGCATTTAATTTACGGGCCCTGGGTATGTTGTGCCACTTTATTAGTTATATATAAGTTAATTAAATTTGTCAATCGGGTGTAGACTACTTTCACCATGCGTTAAGCCGTGAGAACAAGCACTTTGGCATTGGATATGAGTAAGTAAGGTGCACACAGTACTGAAGCCAACAAAAACGAATTTCATCAAGAGGAGGTGAGTAGGAAAAAGGTGTGAGGGAAGACCACCCTAACAGCTGTCAGGTCTAACTAAAATGATCTGGAGTTATTCAATAGTACTTAATCTAGTTATTTATGAATAATGGAGGTCAGAGTCTGAATTGCAGAGATTCCAACTTGTGACCTTTCAGTAGGATTTATATTACGCCTCATAGGCATTTGTGATAAGCTTTTACTCACTGAGCCACTGTGCTGTCACCCAATCACTTATGTAGTTTTGAACAATTAGAAATAGCTGATAATTACTAACAATAACACATTAATCATCTGCCAGACGTAATCCTGCTAGGTGATGACCCAGTGTCGTATCAATCTGAAGAAATGCATCAAATGAAAGAAAGCTCGTTCGCGTCTGGTTCGTGGAACGTCCTCTGTCACGTGCTTGATGAAGGTGAAACAAACCCAGTCTTCCGTGAGTTCTTCTTGTTGGTAGAGATGTGTGTCGGCTCATCTCGAGTGACACTAAATCACACGGCTGTACACTGTGTTCCTAATCACGATCCCATTTAGTTGTCAATGTGTTGTGACACTTGAGTAGAAGTGCTTTTTAATTGTGGCTATAAATTATAAATTAGCATTTCTTAATAACAACATCGGCAGAACAGGAGACACTTTCAGTCTAAGGATTTGGGGGAGGGGGGTGTTGCTAGAGGTATGTGAAACAGTGACTATCACAGCAAAACTGCCCTTGACTTGTTTTTGTAGTCGCAGATACTCAAGCTAGTGATGCTGCCCAAGAATGATGCTCCCTCTCAGAACGTATGTAAAACAGGCTTCAACCAGCTGATTTTTGGTGGAGTATTGCGCAATAATGACCTTGAACAAGGACAGGCGGGTGTATATCTCGGGCCATGATTTATTTACAAGAATGATGCTCCCTCTCAGAATGTATGTAAAACAGGCTTCAACCAGCTGATTTTTGGTGGAGTATTGCGCCATAATGACCTTGAACAAGGACAGGCGGGTGTATATCTCGGGCCATGATTTATTTACAAACAGGGGATAACAAGCTCAGAATACTCATCAATAGATTCTTGAGGCACAAAACATCTATGCTATATTCAGTAATTTCCACAGAGCACAGTAGCAGTCACAACACAAACATACACAGACAGCGGGCACCCATGACCAACACTGCCAAGTTAGTACTGATCACTTTCGTTTCTTTTGGGTTGCACATTATCACAAAAAAATACACTAAACTCAAAATATAGTTGCATAGTTAAATTAGTCAAGATATTAAGGGGCATATTTATACTCTGTTTGCGCCGGAATTGCGTCGTTATTTTTGACGCAATTCCGACGCAAAACTAACTCCATATTTATACTTTGGCGTTAGACGCGTCTAGCACCAAAGTCCATGGAGTTTGCGTCATTTTTTAGCGTGGACACCTACTTTGTGTTAATGATATGCAAGGTAGGCGTTCCCGTCTAAAAAATTGACTCCGCGGCATGTGCGCCGTATTTACACTCCCGGGCGTGAGTGGGCGGGTCAAAAAAAATGACATCCAGCCGCTTTTGCGTCGTTTTTTAGCGCCTGGTCAGGGCAGGCGTTAAGGGACCTGTGGGCTCGGAAGGAGCCCAGAGGTGCCCTCCCATGCCCCCAGGGACCCCCCCTGTCACCGTTGCCCACCCCAGGAGGACGCCTAAGGATGGAGGGACCCATCCCAGGGAACATAAGGTAAGTTCAGGTAAGTAAGAATATTTTTTTTTTTTGTGGCATAGAGGGGCCTGATTTGTGCCCCCCTACATGCCACTATGCCCAATGACCATGCCCAGGGGACAGAAGTCCCCTGGGCATGGCCATTGGGCAAGGGGGCATGACTCCTGTCTTTGCTAAGACAGGAGTCATTTCAATGGGGGTTGGGAGTCGAAAAAAATGGCGCAAATCGGGTTGAGGCGAAAAATTTGCCTCAGCCTGACTTGCCCCATTTTTTGGCGCCCAAGCTCCATATTCCCCTACGCCGGCGCTGCCTGGTGTACGTCATTTTTTTTCACGCACACCAGGCAGCGCCGGCGGCTAACGCCGGCTAACGTCATTGAATAAATACGGCGCCCGCATGGCGCTTCAGAATGGCGTTAGCCGGCGCTAATATTTTTGATGCTAAACTGCGTTAGCGCAGTTTTGCGTCAAAAAGTGTAAATATGGCCCTAACTGTCCTCTGATTACCAAAATTGGGCCCATTTTATAGTGATCATCCAAGGACGGCAAAAAAATGTCTCAAAGGACCATTAACTGCAAACAATAATGCTAGCCCCCTCAAATGAAGAACTATCACCAGCTTATCACATTTTGGTCCTTACATCTCCCTCTCTCAGATACAGATCGACACCTAAGTTAAAGTTTTGTACACAACCCTTCTGTCACACTATCAGGGAGCCCATGCACACCTACCTGTTTTCTTCCGAAGATCGTAATAATTCCACATAAGATTTGGCATTCAGGTGTTCAGCTCCTTTTCAGCTTAGAGTGCTGAGTGGGGTGGCCTGTAGCAAATATCCACCCATAGGTGACAATGACATTTGACTACATTGACAAAAAAATGGTTTCTATGATCAGAAGATAGGAACGTAAAACGCACAAACACAAACCAGCACAGGAGGTGAAAATCAAAAGTCTATTTATTCACCAAGCACTCACTACTTTGGTTTCAGATAGACGAGAAAGGGAAAGAAAACAAAAAACAGTCCAGAAATTTAGGACTTGGTAACAACTGTACCGATGTCTTTTTACTTCTTAGTTGTCCATGTCTGTGCAGAGTTTCCCAGCAGTGTTGTAGGTAAATGTGTTTTAATCAAAGAAGAAAACCGTAGGAAACTGAAATATCTAAAAACAAGGTAGGCAGTATTGTGGCTGCGAACACACTTTTCAAAAACATTTCGGCTGTGAAATGTCTCACAGTTACAGGAGAAAGGTAACATTGTGACTAATCAAAACATGAAACGTTTTTGAAGTGAATAGCTCTCACTCATGCTTTCTAGATACCATTTACTTACAGTTTTCTAGAAATACACATGGAAGATTATCTGTTGCATTGGTTTTCTGGTTGTAAGCAATTCCTCTCTGGTACCCCTGATCGCACATGAATTCACCTATTCCTGCACTGGTGACCAAGAGTTGCCTGACAAGTATCTTTGGGAACATTTTTATTTTGGTGCAACCTGGGAATGACATAGAAGAGGGTGATTGATTCAATTTGAACATTGCCTCACTTATTATTCCTGCAGCATCACAGCTGAGCTCTCACCTCATTACTTCAGCATTTCACTTCCCAACTTGGAAATCTTACTATGACTCCAAAATCATCGCTTCCCCTTAGCTCTAATTCCTAAGGTTTCACTTATTTTTTGTGCTAACCCCAGTATATGTTGTAAGTTATCTTCTTTGAATTCTGCTGAGTCAAGAGAGAGCATGGGTAGGTATACCATTGCTGTCTATTGGAACCATTTTTCTGACAAGCCACATCTGGGGACAAAGGCCAGCACCCTCTGCAATACTAACCCAAACACTTTCAGCAAAATAAAGTTAAGTGCATGGATTCCCTGACAACGTTTCCAAACTGACTTCAATACAGCAGAGAGAAAAAAACATTCTCCTTGATGTTCGAATTCTTCCAGGTTACCCAACTCAGACATCTATCTAGTCACAATGTACAGGAAGGTTGGCCAACACTTGTAGCAACCTTTGTTAACTAATTCCCAAAAGAAAAATTCAAACATTTCATGCTCTGAAATGTCGCAATGTAGTCTATTTTTATTGGTGGGGGTCAGCGGGATGATTTATTAGTCCAAGACACACAGAGATTAGTCAATTTGCAGCTTTCCCTAAACACCAGCATTACATTCTAAACGAATCTTTGTTGTAGTGTAGGAACCACAAGCTCTTGTTGGATGCGTGAGGCGTAGATCGTTTTCTGGGCTTTAACTGTCCAACATTGTGTAATTTATCTTGTACTTGACGTGTTTACTACTGATGGATAGGTTGCCAAGCACTGGACATAGTACTAGAAAACGTTGACATTTCTCTCTCTTTGTGACTTGCAGGACACATAAGTTGTGTTCTTACTTGCAGTCATCTGGAGCCTGTCTTCCAATCAATATTCAGTCCCTTTGCACATTTAGACATCACTGAAGACCCTACGCATCGTGTAGATTTCCCTCAAACCTAATCGCTTTTTATGTATGTAAATTAAAGTTAGCACACTGGATCATCTCTTTGACTTATATCTTGCTGAAAAATGAGAAGCCCCTGGCCTAATAACCCCGACAGTGTTTCTGCTCCATTTCTAAAATAAGGTACCAAGCAGCCAATAAAATTTTGAATCTAGAGACCAGTGACAATTTCCTTACTCACGAACCATGGCTAACTAGACTGTGATTCTGAAGTCTGCTCGGATGCACATTAAAAATAACGTGTTATATGAAATTGTATTAAATTACATCGCAAATAAATTTTTACTGTTTCC
The DNA here is from genome assembly GCF_031143425.1 of Pleurodeles waltl. NCBI lineage: Eukaryota > Metazoa > Chordata > Amphibia > Caudata > Salamandridae > Pleurodeles > Pleurodeles waltl. The sequence goes on along the minus strand of NC_090437.1, from coordinate 813,485,374 downwards.
CAAATCCTCAAATGTGTCACCATCTCAAAGGAATGCAATACTTTCTAAGCTTCCTTTTCATTTCACGCACAACTCTGTGAGCTAGTTGCAGAATGACAATGTACCATTACAACATTTTAGGAAATTAAAAATCATGATTTGGTCGCACATTTAAATAGAAACTTGCATATACAATATGTCAGTTTTACTACACTCCAATCGCACCCTGTTTCTTTTCATGTCTAAGTAAACAGTGCTGTTCCAAACATCATACAAAGGGAAACACATTATTCCAGTTTGCTCCTTTGCATCTGCTATTGGTAGGTTAAACCCAAGGATGCAACAACACACTGAATAATAAACATACAATTGTGATCAGTCATTAGCTCTGTAAATCCAATAAAATGGATTCCTCTGTAATTGCACAGGGGCAGTAAGATCTGTGTACAGATTCAGTTTTCATCAAGTCAGTTTCTATTTAGATTGTATTCATGTTTGTAGCCTCAAAATCAGAATGGTATCTGAAAATATCTTTGCAACAGTGCTGAATAGGCTAGTCCATATAGTGAATAGTTCTTTATTAAAAATGGCTCTACAAAATATACTGAGTCCTCATTCTTGCGATTTTGATAGCACCCAATCAGCATTGTTCTACTGTGCCTTTTCCCTGCAAGTCATTGCAGTCATGCTTTTCACTCTGCTCCACTGACAACCCACCCCCGACACTTACGGATGGCTGAAAAGTCTCCATTTATCGCTACATATTACAACAGGATTTCACCTGAGAAAACTCTAGAAAGCCATTTCAATGTGATAACGCAGATCCAAGTTCATAAGTTTAAATAATTTTCTCCTTGGCCAGCAAGGAAATCTTCGGTCTAATGTTCTGAACAGCAGCTGGTGAGGATGTTCAAGTTCTTCCTATGCTCATAAGTGAAGGTTCAAGGGCCATGTCTCCAGCCCTTCATCAAACCTCAAAGCCTGCATTCTGGACATAGGCAAGCCATTTTCTGACCCCTCTCACCGCAGGTTGTGGCTGGCTTGCAGTCCATGGTCTGTGTTTCTCAGTTGTATTCTAGGATCCACCATTGTTATTAAATATTTCCAAAACTGTCATGTTAACATGTTGAAAAATCCACTGCTGGGTTTCTGACAAGGGGTCACATCTGTTCATAAAAATCCTCTTTTCTGCTGGGTTGCAGTCAATGCAGCTACCGCTCACAGAGTGGAACAGTGTTTTATCCTAAAGACACACACGAGAGAGAAAAAAAGTTATTTGAACTGTCAACTCCATACAATCTGACAAAATAGTAAGCCCTAAAGTTCTAATAAAACATTCACCTACCCACCATTGCTACATAACACACACTCCCTTTCCAAGCAGACTTACATTTGTGTGAGAAATGTTAAATTATTGCTTCAGATTCTGTTTTTATTTTTCCCATTCTGAACATCGTATTTAGTTTATTTTATGTTAGTTGTTTTTATATAAGCTACCCAACTGGGCCTCCCAGTGCTTCATGCAACAACCTCTAAGGTTACGGGTAATCTTTAAAGTAAAGTATCAACTCAGTGCCATGTCCTTCATTTAGAAGAAGGGTGAGTGAAGTAAACTGTTGAATGGCAGATAACTCCTCCTGCTTCATTCCCTCTTCAAGATCTTCAGGAAGTTTAAAATGGAAGGCATCCATCTATAAGGGAAATCAGTTTCCATGTTTCATCTAGGGTGTTGGTTCCACATGGGTGTTGATAGCAAGTGCCACAGATTTGGCTTCAGGAGTTTACAAATAGGGAGATTTTCTTGAAAGAAATGTTTTAGGTAGGGCTGTGTTCTAGTGCAATTTTTAAATACAGTTTATTGGCCTTATATGGCAATAATACAGTTATCTCTGTAATGCACTGTAAAGTTCAGCTAGTTGTAAATCATGCTGCACCCCTAATTTGCACAGTTAATTCGATAGGCCACATCAAGCCCATGTTACACACATTTAACTTGCTAGTAATGCTGGTTCAGGTTAAATGATACATTATTTTTTTCCAAGTACATAATTGAAATATATGTAAAGTCTACTTTTTTGTGGGTATATTACTGCTCCATCATAATCTCCTCAAGAATTTGAGTACAGGCACCCGTGGCGAGGAAGTCATATTTCTCCTTTGTTAGGTATATCAATAGATTGTATTATTGGTTGAGGAGGGTGAAACAGCACTGAAGCAGCAACTACAATCTTATAGGGTGAAACACAAGCAACCTGAGCTCAACGGGCTGGTAGCTTGCAAAAAGCAGTCAGGCTTAGTTTAGAGTCAATTTGTAAAGTATTTATGCAGCACTTAAGACAGAAATGAAGTAACAACACAAGAAAAGAAAAATCCCACACCAATTTAGAACAAGAGTGTAAAAGTTAATAAATTATTTGAGACCAAAAAACAACAAAAATCCAATCAGTAGATGTAAGAAATGGGGTTTTTGGTTGGCAGTCAGGTTAACCTCTGTCCAAGCAAGAACCCTCATTCTAGTGAGGGTAAGTCACACACAATCCAAATTATCCTGTCCCCACCCTCTGGTAGCTTGGCACGAGCAGTCAGGCTTAAGTTAGAAGGCAATGTGTAAAGCAGTTGTACAATAAATCATACAACAACATAATATAGCACCACAAAAATACACCACACAGTGTTTAGAAAAATATATACTATTTATCTGGGTATTTGCAGGTCAAAACGATCAAAGATGCAATACGAATTTGTAAAGATATCACTAAAAAGTGATATGAAGTGTCTTAAGTCTTTAAAAAGTAAACAAAGTCTCTTTCAAGCACAAAGTACCTGGTTTGGAGTGGAAAATCTCCGCAGAGGGCCGCAGAAGAGGAGATGCGTGGAAAAATGGTGTGTGTGTCGGTTACGCCCCTTCACACACGGACTTGCGTCATTATTTTCCACTCGAGGAGACGTGCGTCATTCTATGGGAGAAAAAATGGTGTGTGCGTCAGTTTCGACCCTTCACACAAGGACTTGCGTCATTATTTTTCACTCGGGGAAGATGTGCGTCGTTTTCCGGCACGCAGACCGTCTCCTTTTATGGATCGCGGAATTACCAGATGTCCCAGGGTCTGTGCGTGGATTCCTTGGCTTGTTATCTGGCTGTGCATCGTTCCGGGGGGCTGTGCATGGAATTTTCTTCCTCAAGGCAGGCGTCGCATCAATTTCCTCTCTGGAAGGCTGGCGGCGTTGTCCATGCGAGGCAGTACGTCGAACTTCCGGTCGCACCGCAGTCGTCGCGTCGAGCGGCGTCTTTCTGGATTGGCGTGCGGCGATTTTCTCACCGCATAGCAAGCTGTGCGTTGAATTGTTCGCGCATGAGGAGTCCAAATGAAAAAGAAAAATCTTTTTGGTCCTGATACTTCAGGGAACAGGAGGCAAGCTCTATCCAAGACCTTGGGGAGCACGTTTGAAGCCAGACAAGAGTTCAGCAAGGCAGCAGGCCAACAGCAAGGCAGCAGTCCTTTGTAGAAAGCAGACAGGTGAGTCCTTTGAGCAGCCAGGCAGTTCTTCTTGGCAGGATGCAGGTTCTGGTTCAGGTTTCTTCTCTAACAAGTGTCTGCTGAGGTAGGGCAGAGGCCCTGTTTTATACTAAATTGTGCCTTTGAAGTGGGGGTGACCTCAAAGAGTGGCTAAGCAATGCACCAGGTCCCCTTTCAGTTCAATCCTGTCTGCGAGGGTCCCAGTAGGGGGTGTGGCAGTCCTTTGTGTGAGGGCAGGCCCTCCACCCTCCCAGCCCAGGAAGACCCATTCAAAATGCAGATGTATGCAAGTGAGGCTGAGTACCCTGTGTTTGGGGTGTGTCTGAGTGAATGCACAAGGAGCTGTCAACTAAACCTAGCCAGATGTGAATTGTAAGGCACAGAAAGATTTAAGTGGAAAGAAATACGAACTTTCTAAAAGTGGCATTTCTAGAATAGTAATATTAAATCCGACTTCACCAGTCAGCAGGGTTTTGTATTACCATTCTGGCCATACTAAATATGACCTTCCTGCTCCTTTCAGATCAGAAGCTGCCACTTCAACAATGTATGAGGGCAGCCCCAATGTTAGCCTATGAAGGGAGCAGGCCTCTCAGTAGTGTAAAAACGAATTTAGGAGTTTTACACTACCAGGACATATAAACTATACAGGTACATGTCCTGCCTTTTACCCACACAGCACTCAGTTCTAGAGGTTACCTAGGGCACACATTATGGGTAACTTATATGTAGAAAAGGGGGAGTTTTAGGCTTGGCAAGTACTTTTAAATGCCAAGTCGAAGTGGCAGTGAAACTGCACACACAGGCCTTGCAATGGCAGGCCTGAGACAAGGTTAAGGGGCTACTGAAGTGGGTGGCACAACCAGTGCTGCAGGGCCACTAGTAGCATTTAATCTACAGGCCCTAGGCACATATAGTGCACTCTACTAGGGTCTTACAAGTAAATCAAATAGCCAATCATGGATAAACCAATCAACAGTACAATTTACACAGAGAGCATATGCACTTTAGCACTGGTTAGCAGTGGCAAAGTGCCCAGAGTTCAAAAGCCAACAACAAAAAATAGGAGGAAGGAGGCAAGAAGTTTGGGGATGACCCTTTCAAAAAAGCCAGGTCCAACAGTAGAGCTAGAGATTTGCAATAAAAAAAAAGATAAAAATAGTTCCTGGAATGACAAAGTGCAAATTGTGTTCTTCAGGTTGATGACGATGGAGCGCAGACAAGCTACAGGAACTCAGTTAGGCTGGCAGAACAAAAATAGCTTAAAAGCTGTTTTGTGGAGGTTGTGAGATCCTGTGTGAAGAATGCCTTGCACAGCAGCGGTTCCGGGAAACTGCAGAGCTACAATGTGGAGACCTGCCTTGCTGTTGAGGATGTCACAATGAGGGACTTGCAATGCGAAGTCTTGATGAAGGGCTGCAGGCTTCCAATGCGGAATCCTGCATTGTTGTTAAGAAGGCTGACGACGAGAGGCTTGCGATGTGAAGGTCTGCATCTTGGATGTGTACCAGGGTGGGGGTTGTGGGGAGATTGCGAGCTAAAATGTGAGGTCCAGCATTCGGGGATGTGTTGCCCTGCAGTAGTTCCGATGTGGCTGCTAGGAGATTTGTAGTGCTGCATTGGTCTGCTTCACAGGTCCATAACTGGGCTGGCAGAGAAATTCAGGTCCACTTATAGGGTTCTAGGCACCATTTGGTGGAAAAGAAGCACAGTAGGTGGTTGGAGCCTGTTCTATCCCTGAAAGGTCTGATCAGAGGCCAGTCAACTGGCCCTTGGAGCCACTCTGGTGGTCCTACGTTCAAGATGCAGGTCCGATCTTTCACAAAGGCAGCAGGACAGCAGGTAGCAAGGCATCAGGGCAACAAAGTAGCAGTCCTTCATGCAGAGCAGAACAGCAGTCCTTCAGAGACTTTCACAGGTCTAGAGGTGTAGTAACGAGTTGGGTCTGAGGGTCCAATATTTATAGCTGGTGCACACTTTGAAGTAGGAGATGGTTCTAGAGGTTTCTGTTCGCTGAGGTGATTGAGATTTCCTGCCTCTCTGCCCTGGTTCCAGATTGTCTGGGGTCACAATGGATTAGTGTCAAACTCTTTGAGAAGGTGCTCAGGCAGGGCCTATGTGATGTGCAAGTGTGGTAGATGACAGCTCCTGCCCCTCATCAAGTCAGTCATAGGAGCATAGGTGCTGGCCCATACTGCCAGCACCCATGCTCCTTTGACTCACTGTCAGCGAGCAATTTACAAAAAACACCTGCCAACTATACCTAGTCATGTGTCACAGTAAATAGGCTGCTGGCACCAAATGATTAGTACAAGAAAATGCCAACTTTCTAAAAGTGGCATTTTCAGAAATATGATTTAAAATACATTTTACCATTAAAGAGGGCTTTAAATTACAATTCCTTAGACACCTTACTCAATATTCCTACCTGCTCCCAATTTTTGGAGAGGTCAGTCTTACAGCAGTGCAAACCATGTTAAGATGTGTAAAACTTAAACGTATGTGTCTCCCTTTTTAAAAACACCCTGTCCTCTGGGCTGTGTGGGCTCACTCAGGTGAAAAATGGCAATTTGGACCTGGAAAGAGGTGCACCTTGCAAGGTCAAAATGGCAGTTTAGCAGTATAGAACTCAACACACAGACTGCAATGAGACCTTTTTAAAAGGCTACTTAAGTAAGTGGAACAATAACCGCTTTACTCCCACTAGTGGCATTTATTTTACTGATCCTGGGTATAGGTTGTACCACTTTACTAGGGACTAAAGTACATTAAATATGCCAGTTGGGGAAAAGCCAATGTTACTGTTGTCGCCTAGAAGGCGGATGTGAGGCTTGAAGACAGTTACAAGAAATGGTGGCAATTGAAGGGCTATAAAACCAAATTGGAAGAAATGATACATGGAAGCTTATGGTGTGATCTGAATTTAAGAAGAAAATTGTAAGGATTATTCTTATGGTTTTTGGGATTGGTGGACTATTCAAGTATTATTGATGAAATGGATGTTTTAAGGTAATGTGGAGAAATGTGGGTGTCCCCTATCGATCAGTCCTGAGGAAGACCCGTGTGGAGCCAGTAATTGGCCGAAGAGTGAGAGGGGTAGAAACGTCGACGATGATGCTCTAGCCTGGATTTGGTTTATTGCTGAGAAGGACACAATTGGGGATATCATTCTGTTTATGAAATAATATTGTGATTCAATGTGGCAAAAGGAATAACCAACAGGCTGTTTTATATTATTTTTTAAGTGTATTTTTTTATTTGTCTAATGGTAAATTTATTATCTTCTATTTCTTTGTGAATCACGAGCACTTGATCTAATTGCACTTTGCTCTGTTCTTCTTTTTGTTTTGTTTTGGTGATACGATGGGGGATTGTATAATTTGTATATATATCAAGAAAGAATATATTTTGTATTTGTAATAAAGGATGTTCTCCGGAATTAATGAATGGTAATGCTGCATGTTTGGGTATGAGGGGTGAGATGATTGTGTTCACAATCAGTTCCAAGGGGTTTCATGTTGTTTTGTGATACGTTTACACCCAGACCCCTGTGGCTTTTCTTGAGTTACCCTCTGTGGTTGGTAACATACATAATACTAGGATAAGCAGGACAGGTACTGCAACACCGAGGAGACCAGTGCCAAGGGCACCCAGAACACCGGAGCAAAATGACTAGGTAAACTTGAA